>NC_064897.1:10875000-11176250 GCF_929443795.1 Astur gentilis | reverse complement strand
GACATAGAAGCAGCTACTGTCTGTATTATTTGGCAGTTTAAGGCACTTCTCTGCACTTTAGTTAAAAAGGCTAAGCGTGTGTTCATTTAGTAGTACTTACAGACTTTATGATGAGAAGAATTTGAGATGGATTCTGGTAGTGACACCTGAATTCTCTTGCAGGACTGAGCAAAGACGGGTGGTTTTCAGCCTTGAAAAGCCTTGCTTTTTTAAAATGAAAAATATTTACGTCATTCTCTGAGATGTGTTTCAGTCTTCCTGAAAGTTTGTTCCTTGTGTTTTCCATGAGCCAAGCTGCGTACATATCAACCCGTTAAGGATTGTTTCCATATTCCATCAAACTAATAATTTTTTCCACGCTATAGCTCCAAATAGAGCTCTCTTCTGCTAAAGGAGTTGTAATGGAGGGGTGGAAGTGTCTCTTTAAATAGCCTTTTTTATTCTTCGTAAAAGATTGCCACTATAAGAGCATGTTTTTCTGTGATCAATATCGCTGTCTGCAAACAATTATGAACAGTGAGGTGCTACTATTGAGTGAACTGAGGTGTTCAGACAGGATGAATTTTTATAAGTACTGGTATGAATTGTATAAGCCTCTTATGCAGCAAAGGGAAGAATAATATTCAGGGCCCAAATCATCCACTGCAGAAGAATTTTCAGGTAGAGATTAGGAAGAAAAAAAACCTTCACAAAATCCGTTGTCGGGATCCCCTCTACTGAGTATGTCTGGCAGAGGAGTGAGCTGCTCCTCAGTAGTAAAAGCAAAGCATTAGGTTAGAACATGGGGTGGAATGGGTGTGCTGTCTGTCTCATCGGTGTCCTCTTCTCTGCATCTCTGCTTCTTGGCATCCACCTTTTGTTTTGTGTCTCAAGCACTCACAAAGCACCCCATAAAAAGCCACCTCAAACTCAGTAGGAGAGTGATCATTGCATTACCCGGATAGGCAAGGTTCCCTGCCATGTAGATTTAGGACACACTTAGGTAGGGGAAGAGAATGAGGAGAACAACATTTTCTTTTCTTATTTTAAACGTCACTGTAAGGAAAAATAGCAGATTGTAGTTATATGAGGACATATATTTTTATTTCCCTTAAGATAGACGGGGGGGGGGTGTGAGGGAGAGAGAAAGAGATGGCCAACACATACGCTAATTAAAGAATCTGGTCCTTCAGTATAGTGTGCGCCACCATGAGCCAAGTGTTTCTGGAGGAAGGAGGACCGATGCAATTAAATATGTCATTTTTGAAGGACAGATTTATGTTATTGCATGTTAAATGTACATTACATTTTTTCATATACAGTAGGAGAGATGCTTAACTTACAAGTTGCAGGCAAGAAGATATTCATACAACAGTTTGAAGTTAATAGAATCATTCATGTGCATCCGCTGTTCTAGGAATGCAAAATCTGAACTTCTTTGAGGCAGCTGAGAATAACTCAAATGAAAGTAAACATTAGCCATGCTTCTACATGAAGAAGCCATGCAAGAGATCATTTCAGTAAAGATGCTCCTACAGCTCTTGAAGGGCATCTTCTAAACAGCTCGAGAGTAAAGTACTGCTCAGAGTTTTGTCAGTTTGTAGAGGAGGGGAGTGTTGCTTTTAGCAACCGTTCTAATTCACACTGAGTAGTTCGTTACTCCATCACCAGTCTCACCAAAATGCATAGAATTGCTTCTGAAGAACTAGAGGTGGGTGGAAAAGCAGTATTCACCCCTCAGTGGAAAGTGTTGCATATGGATGCTGGGAAATGCACTGAGGTATTTACCTTGGAGAGAGGAAAACTTACATAAAAGTTTATGCTAATAAGCATGTAATGAGCAACTGCAGAAATTAAATTGGTGGAGGTGTATAAAGATAAAATAAACAAAACTAATAGCAGCTGCTATGTTAGGGACTTAGATTTGTTGAAAGTATGGGTTTATGTTACTTAAGAAATATTATAAGCCTGTTAGATTAAGCAAGAGTCACGTGAGGGGGGAAACTGTGAACTTTTAGTTAAAGACTCTGTCAGGATGCATGGGCATAAAGGACCAAAATAAGGTCATGCATGCTATCCTGATTCTGGCATTCCCTAAGCCTTGAATGCCTAACTTTGCAACCTTAACGCTTCCTTGAACTATTTTGTCTTTGTAGCTATTTATATAGTGACCCAAAGTGCACGCGACATTTTAGAGAAAATAGAGTAGAACTATAGTTGTCAAGTGTTTGCAATCTAAATTTATATAAGTCACAGCAGGAGCTAGTAACAAACAGTAGGGGTAACTGTTAAAAACATACTGCTTAGTGCTTAGGTAGCTGTGGTAACCATAATATGTTCCTAAAAGTAGGTAGGAAACCAGAATTTAGGCAGTAATACTACAATTATAATGAAGCTGGGAATACTGGGAACCTAGCTGTGGCTACACTGAATACATGTCTTCGTGCAGTTGGATTTGTTATGGTCCAGTCATAAAGGACATGCACAGATTCGTGAAGATGCTGGCCCAGGCTTTAACAACTTGAATTGGTTCCAAGTTTAATAACAAATTTATTTTGATACGGATATGTCATTTAAGGGCAGATTTTTCAAAGACAGTGAAACAAATAAAGATACAGTGAGGCACTTCCCAAAATCTAAAATCTCTATAGACAACTGTGGATGTCTCAGTTTCCCACTTGGACAGTAGATACACTATTAGTTGCTTGTTCTGTGCTCATGCTGGTTTTTTTCATGGGTAAGTTCTTTAAGGCTAGTCTCCTTTTTGGATTTCCAGTGGCAAGTTTGAAGGGTCCCTGATTTTGGTTTCGGCTCTAGGTTAAACTTGGTGGCAATTTCTTCCACTCCTAAAATACTTCGCTGTTACAGAAGATGACTTACTATCCTCATTATGAATTAGAGAACCTTTACTTTCTTGAATTGTGTGAGCTCTTGTGTATCTGCTTCCTTAAGGGGAATTATTTTTCATAAACTAAATGTCAAGTGGTATGGTTTATGTTTTTCATTGCAGCATGGGCTTCCCTCTTGCCCCAAATTACTTGTCAGAGATATGTGAATGAAAGTATGAATTCCTTGACTAGCAAATTGATTGTATAGAATATTATGGCTCTTATGACATTTGGTTCATTTCTTTATTATTTTATGTATGTTGTATGCCTTTTTTGTGCATACCATGCCTCTACGGTTTGTTGTGCAGTACAAGAATACTTCCGATTAATCTGATATGTGGTGACGGCATTCAGATTAAAAGAAAGATCAGAGAACTGTGTGATCAGTTGACATCGTGGCAATAGTATGTGTAGTGAAAAAACAGGTCCTTGGAAGATTGTATCTGTATCATCCAGACTAACATAAAGTAGATAAGAAGTTAGAAGGTGAAATTGTAGCCCATTAAATCCATTGGGAATTTTGTGAGGATTTAAACTACAATCTTCATCTTTAGGAAATTACAACTAAGAAGAGGTAATCACATAGAGAGACCGGCAAGTGGAGAATCTTGACAGCTATGTGCATTTTGAGATTGTTAAAGATGTATTTCTTTTTATGGACATATATATGCCCATTAGCAGAAAAAATTGAATGGCCTGAAAAGTAGCTCTGATTTGCAGTCCATTATGTTCAAATTAGAAATGCAGTATCAAGAAGTTACCATCAAGAAGGTACATCAAGTATGTAAACTATATAACAAAAAACATTTGTGAGAGATGTAACTGACGTAGTAATAGCTTAAAAAAAAGGAGGAAAATACCCTTTGTGTAAAACTCAGAAGGAGGGCCTCTATTCTGTGCCACTTGAAACAGTTGTACCCTGGCAATTCTAGGTAATAATAATAAACATAACAAAAGTTAAGATGTAGTAGTTAAATGAGTCATAAAAATGAAGGGTCTGTAATTTGTATTGTATTGTGTCAGGTAATCGGATTAAAATTAACTAATGTTTGCACTTACTTGTATTTGGGAGAAAATGAAGTGTAGCTGTTTGAGTGGTGCTACATACGTTCCATCCTGGAATGAAAATCACATTGTTTTGACTGCGTTATTTCTGTATCCATGCAAACCATCCTCATCACTCTATAGTTCTTACCTCCACTGGGGTTGTGTCATTTGAAATTAGTGGGTATAAGGCCCCTTGGAGAGATAAAGAGGAGCAGTGATTTGAAAAAATGAAATGCAGCAGTCAGAGTTAAGAAGAAAGGGCATTTTCCTGGTAAATGTTTTCCTAAATGGGAATTTTTCAGTGTGGTGTTTTGCTCGTGTATTTGGCAGTCACTTGGAATCAAGTGCAGACTTGTGCTACATTGTGGGCTTGGCAATGACAATTTGTGTGTGTGTGGTGCTTTAGTTATATTAGCCCTGGAGGCAGAGTTAACACTTGCAGTGGGACAAGAGTATTTGCAGTCATCAGAGAACTTTGCAGTCAGCTTCAATAACATCACTCCATTTTTTTCACTTTTTTTTAACATTTTTTTTGGCAGCAAAGCTCTTAGTAGAACCATCTGTCTTTCTATTAGTGTTTTTGAGTCCTGTTTTGAAGCTTCTTTGCTTGGCAAAGTCACTTTCATCCTTGGAAACCATTTAAAAAAAGTTCTGTGGCTTTTTGCCGAAGAAGAGTACTATGCAAAAATTCCACACGGCTGTTCATTTTTGTTCTAAAAGAATACAGTTACTTTGTCTTTGTCTTAAAAAAAATAAACAAACAAAAAACCCAAACAACAACAAACAAAAAATAAACACATGAAGAAAAGGCAGATATTGGGCACTTCTAGGGTGACTGAGTGGGGATAGAGAAGAAATTACATTTTATACATATTTTTTTTTCTCCAGCAATCCAGTTAAAAGTATGTATGTCTTCTAGTTAACAGGATCAGAATAGAAAGAATACTGAAGTAACAAAAAATGGATTGAGTTAGTTCAGTGAGTGGAGCTACATCTGCTCTAGCTTCAGTCCCAACCTTAATCTCCCAGTGCAAGAATCTCTGTCGACAGCACTCCTGAACTCCATCCTTGCAAATTGTTTCAGGTTATGAAGATGCAGTCAGCACACAGACAGGTGTTGACAGGTCCTGGCATAAATGAAGAGGTTACCTTCCCAAATTTCATACCACTCTTCTGCCTTGTAACAGTGTTGGGTAAACCGAGACATCTCCTGGATCTTCAGGAGAGTAAATTAAAATAAAATTAAGTCAAGATGCTGTAGTCTGAACTGTGGCAACCAAGGAGCTGGCACAGGTTCTTTTGCCAGTTCTGCTATGCAGGCAGTAATGAAGGGAGTAACACCTTCTTACACCTCTGGCCAAAAAAGGTTGTCTATCAACACCCTTAATTCTCCTTGTTCATTAAGGCTACAGACCACAAACTAAATTTTAGTCTTTGATAATGTATCTGTACCTCCAATGCCTTAGCTTTACAGTGCCGTTAAAAATCTAGATGACCTCTCTTAGAAAATGAGTCAGTCTCCTTTTACTGACTGATCTGGTCAGTACAGTAGAGTTTTTTAATTAAAAGCAGCCATTTAACATTTTAATCTAGCAAGCTTTTTGTTTCTCATCTGTGTGAAATAAGAAGATGATGTCCATTTCTAGCAATTAACAACTCTGACAGAACTGGGTAAAAGCAATAGTATTAGACATTGTGCCATGGCCAACTTCCAGTTTTGATGACTAATTTCTGCGTGTCTTAAGTCCCCTGCAGTATCCACTTACAATATAATATTTTCCATTTCCTGACTTGCATGGTTGTGTACAGTTGCTGTGCAAAGTTGAACAGCTAACACTTCAGACATAGATGTGTTTTATTTGTGAATAAAGTGTCTCATCCTTTTTTCTTACCATTTCAGAGACTTTCTCTTTTCACATGTACAAACAAGTGCATGTATATGGGCAGAAAAATAGTACTGACTGTGCTGTATGCTACTTACGCACGTTTGTACTTTCGTGTGTGTGTATCTGTGTTTGGGCTCAGTCAGAGTGAAAGCTACTGTCTGAGACAGAGATGGTTACACAGTGCAATAAAAGAGAAGAAAAACCCACCCTGCCGTCCGAGCAGTGAGGCATTATGGACTGCGGGGGGGGGCGAGGGGGGAATAATTAATTGGGATATAGGTATGCGTTAGTGGAATCTTTCGATTTATTTTGGATTAATGTAATTCATATGAAGTGCTTTGGTAATTAAGATGAGGCTGAATAGTTGATGCTACTGGAACACCCCATTATGGAGGAGCATATTCAAACCCGACCTCTCAGATCAGAATTAAGACAAAGTGTGTAAGCAGACATTTTCCCCAGAAAAAATTCCACGTTTGATTTTCCCTCTCCTGTTCAGCAGGTCCAGGGTCAGCTGCCTCCATTAATGATTCCCGTATTCCCTCCAGACCAACGAACCCTAGCAGCAGCTGCACAGCAAGGATTCCTTCTTCCTCCTGGTTTCAGCTACAAAGCGGGATGCAGTAAGTCCTGTAGACTTTTTTAGCTGGAAGTGGGTGTAGGGCACAATTTCGTGCCAATCTGTATAAAAGTATCACCTCCCTGGCCCGATGGACAAAGCTATTAACTTGCACAGATGAGTGTAAAATACAGGATTAGTCGTTACTGTATGAGAAAAGATTGTCAGAGATGAAGTACGTGTTTCAACGTAACAGCCAAACATTTCACCCAGGAAGTCGATTTGTGCACCTTCTTTCTGACAGATCTTTTTGACAGGTGAACATGCTTATGATCACGCATACTTACATACCCCTGAAGAAAAGCTAATTGAAATTTCCCAACAAATTTCAACACTGTTGTAAGAAAATATATTTTTTTCCTGAAGCAGCCTGCTTACTATTTGTGAACTGATGGCCTATTCTAGTCTCTTTCTTCACACAGAACTCACATTAATCTCAACAGGGGTTCTGCACAGAGATCAAAGATAGCATATGCCTTTCAGTTTGATGGACTAACACAAACTATGAGTATATTTATGAGAGCCTAACACTAATAAAACATAGCATCTCCTTTTTTAATCCTTGAAATATCTGTATTGTTCTCTACAGTCCCCAGATTTTTTTGGAAGTTTTATTTAAGCCTTCTATAGGATTTCATGTTCCTGTCAACAGGGTGATAATAAATACAAATTAAGGAATAATCGAGGAACTCCATTTCCATGAATAGGCTTAGCTAGAGCATGAATTTCATAGACTTGTCTTCATGCATTCGTGCTTGTATAACTCTTCTGACATCAGGTTTTTACTGAGTTATCTCGGACTTGCTTGTTCTACCCTTCTCTGTTTCTAGCATGGGTGTTTAGCTTTATTATGTCCATGTCAGTGTATCCATCTGTATCATTGACTAACTCATGAATTCATCAGTTGTTTTGAGTTACTCAGCACTTGCCGCTGCAGCAGTTTCATAAAATTAGAACATAAAAAGATTCCTTTAGTTAAACTGGCTTAGCCCACACTTTCAGATTTCTTTCAGTTTCTGTAACATTGTAGATACAGTACTTGAATGTGAACTTGAGTTTCTTTGGCCACTAATCCCTTTTCCCAATATTTTACAGACTGGGACCACTACTGAAAATTACTGTTCAAAACACTTCACGTCCCTCAGCAGCTGCAGTGCCAAAGCTTAGGCTCATTCAGTTCTTCCAGTGATTTCACACTCAGTCTCTCTCAGATGGGAGAAGTAGTGATTCACATTACAGAATGTTTAACTGAAAGCCACACTGAATATGAATGCTACCATAACTGTAGGCCTGAAAAAGGTCAGGAAAGCACCCCGTTAGATATATCTGGCAGATTAAATTAGTTTCATGCTAATGAAGTCTGGTTTGGCTAGAAAGAGTTGAGGTTGGTTTTTTTCCTATCTTTGTACTGCATGTACATTAACTGTAAGACAGTCCTGTAGTTCCTCACATCCATGAAGTATATATGATATTGCATGTTTGTGTAACCTTGAAAATCAAAAAGGAAAAAGAGCAAAGTTGCTGCTGCTCCTGGCAGTAAGGATTGGAATTAACAGCATGCCAAGGTCTAGGACTGAGCAGAAGCCAGTGGAAAAAGACAGCTCTGTGTTTGGTGATTCCCTGGCATGTTTGACTGAATTTGACTGAGAAGCTGAGGAAAAGTGATAAGTAGTCCAAAGGATTTTTTCTTTTCACTCACAGTTTAGTGTAAACAAAAAAAGCATGTAAGGATTTAGCAACACCTAGAAAGCTTGTAGCGATGAAAAACGTAGCTGCCTTAAAACTATAACATGTTCACATCAAGTAATGTTTTTGACAGGCCATTAAAACATATTTCTCCCACTTTTCTGCTTGCCCTTATGTGTATCAGTCCTCTTGACAAAGATGTGGTAGATTGTAAAGCAAAGAGCTTTGGATAAAATTTTCTAAACCACCTGAGTGATTTTGGAGACTAAACCTTCATTTGAAGAGTGACAAAGACACTGGGATCCAAGTCTGAGGGATATTTAGCAAATGTTTGTATTGTAAACTTCAGTACAGTAACCTATGCTAGCTTGAACTGAACTAAGGTGGATACCAGTATAGCACTGCAACAGAGAATGTACAGCAGATTAATTTGCTCAGCTTCTCAGCGCATTAAATGCCTAACTTTCACTGAGTTTGCTTTTGGATGCAAGGCCTTCCTATGAACTTCTGAAGACCCCACTACCAGCATCTTTTCCTGGCTGCTGTTATATGTTTTAAATTTGGCTTATGTACCTTATGGAAATGGAACCTCACTTCTGCATCTTCCCTGTCCTTTTGGAAGACCTGCCCTTTTTTCTGGACTGATAGATTTTCACAATTATTTTGTATGGCTGATTGATAGGAATTTTTTAGTGATGGTTCTGTTATTTACTAGCATTAACAACCTGCATATAGGAATGAGAAAAATCTCCATGGGACAATTCAGTTCCAGTCACAAATAACAAAGAACTATGAACATTTTCATATACTGTTTCTCAATAAAAGGGAGATTTGAAAATTTGGGGGAGAGGAAGAGGGAATTTTGGGATAACTGTTATTTTCATAACTAACTAATGATGCTGAGTACCTTGATTATGGATAGCTGGTTAGGGACACCTTCAAAGGGAGTTACACAGTTACATGCCCTGCCTCTTTGAAAAGACAGATCTCCAGAAGAGTGTCTCAAAATCAGCAGCATATCATCTAAGGCACTGCAGGTCTTTCGTTAGTTGTGCTATTGGTCGCACCTGATAACTGGGTTACTTGCCACCTTCTGTCTGCAGGCCAAGTAGCTGAAGAGATCACCGTCTCCAGTTGCTCATCACTGTGCCTCTGACTTCAGACATACTGGCCAGGCTGCTTGGTTAAGCACTCCCTAACTTGCTTCTGTCCAGGCTGTGATAGCAAGGACTTCTGTTGAAATTGCTTAAACTGAGCTGGCTCATTTTAATGGAAACATGTCAGGAAGTGATTAAACAAGCAGCTTGGTCACAGTGGTAACCTTTGGCAGGGGGCTCTGATTGGAGATGGTGGCCTCTTCAAGCCAGCACAGCTGCAGCTGGAAGAGACATTTTGATCAAGCCTCGAGGTCAGTGAAAGAGAAAAAATGATGAATACCTAGTTGCACTACTATTTTTCTTTCACTCAGCTTAGATAATGAAACCAAACTAACTTATCCAATGCTTTCTGATTCACCTGTCCGTGTTAGAGCAACAGAGGGTCAAATGTATGTCTCCCAATGGCTTCCGAGAGTGTATGTGGTAGGGTTCCTCAGCCAGTGCTTCCCACTTGGACTAATGACTTATCCAGAGAGAGACTGTGGAAGGGAAGAGTACTGTCTTCTGTACACATACTTCTTTTTCCAAGGATTTGACTGAAGATAACACAAAAATAGTTGTAACAGTTCGTAGCAGGGGTCCATTTAGATTCCTCTCATGGCAGATACCTAAAGAAGTGTAGAAGAACAAGGCAAGAGTATACCATTCTGCCAGGTTCCAGTGGTTGGCAACTTGGGGACCTTCTGACCCTGTGGTGGCATCACTGTGTGAGAGCTATTCTGTCTGTTATTGAAAACAAAGAGGTTTCTCTGCTTGGGTTCCTACCTGATTGGAAACATTCTAGACAGCTGAAATGCTCAAAAGAATACAACAATATCAATCTCTAATATGTGCAAAGCAAATTATTCACTTCTCCAAATATTTTGCAAAATTGGGTAAATACAGGGAGGAGGGGGTAAATATTTTCCCCATGGTTACATGGCAGGTCATGGTCTTTGGCTTCCAATTTGATGTAGTAAATTTCCTTTTCTTTCCTTTTCTCCATAGCAGATCATGCTTGGGGAGTGGCTTGGGTTTTCATTTTGTTTTGTTTTTTAAACAGATGGTTTGCATTACATAAGGGACAATTTACACAAGTTGACACTTCCCCTTTTTTCTCTATGGCATATTGTGTGGTGGTAAAGTTGGCAGAGAAAAAGGAAGGAACTTCTATTAGGATTACATTTCTGTTTGAGAAAAAAACCCTCATCATCTATGGGTCCTGTTGATTTTTAACCTCCATAGCTAGATATAACTGCATGGTGTGTCAAGTATTTAATATTATTATTTACAACCAAAGCCTTTTTTTCATGTGAGAAAAATAAGTTGGCAGTATGTGATGGACTCTATTGTCCACAATTAGCAAGAAAAATGCTGGTTACCTACTTAGTTGCTAAATACCTGATTATCTATTCACTGTGTGCTATTTGGAATTTAAGTATTTTGATTTTTATGCAAGCCTCTTTATATGTATTTTATTACATACATAATATGTGATATTTATATAGATGTATAATGCAAAGCTCTTTCTATAAAGAGTTGATGCTTTCAAAGTGGGGTGTTAACTAAATTAGTGACCTGTGGCAGGAGCAGATGTTGGGAGTTAACCCCAGTATCCTGAGTATATGAATTGGTTTTAGCAGCAGGTGAGAGTCTTCCATTTCAGCTGATGCTGAAACCAAACAGAGCCAGATTACTGCATTTCCCAAAATGTGGTGAAGCTTCTCCCATATTTAAGCTATGCAGATTGGCTCAGGTCATTTAACCCTTCTCCCTTTATTCTCAGCCAGTATTCCTTAACTCTATCATTTGTTACTACTGCTATTACTAGTTCAGCTCCGCTTGTGATACTTGCTAGATAACATACATGACTCCCAGCATTTTAGTAATGGCGAGTGAAATGTCAGATCTGCTGAGGTCTGAGGAGCTGTTGCTGTTGACTTCACTAAAGTCAGATTTCACACCAGATGATACAGATCTGCTAGGGCCACTCTTAGAAATAATTAGAATTTATTTAGAGCTAATTAATATTTGTGAAGTGCTTTGAAAGTATAAAAACAGTGTAAGTGATGAGAAGAAGTTTTGTATTGTGCCCTTTAAAAACTGCATAGTTCTGCCTCAGAGGCGGCTGCTCTTCAGTCGTAGGTAGTGTGATCTTTTTATTAATGCACATATGTATAGATTTGTATGTGGAATATTAAGGCATGATTGTCTCTCCTGGGCCAGGGAATGAAATAAAGATTTTGGGAAAGCAAAAGGGGCTGCTTCTGGGGAGCTATTTACAGAAAAGGCAGAAGGAGTTGGGCTGAGAACAGTGGTAGATTTGGTATTCTTCAACAAATATAAGTAGCAGAATGCACCAGGACAGAATGCTTCCTCGTCCTTCTTCTGTGGCTTTACATTTGCAGCACCGTTTACAATTAGCTTTCCACTAAAAGACACAGAACAGCCCAAACTCTGTAAAGAAGATGGGTCCTCTGCAGTTAATGGTGCTAAGTAAGATTCATTTTGGAAACTGCGCTCCATTGCTTAGTTAAGCGTTTGGTGCTCACGTTAAAAGGGAAGTGAAGTGTCGACTAGCCGCTTAGGGCGGTGTGGTATGTTGTATCGGTCCTGAGGCTTTTCAATACAGTTGAAACTGTTGAGTTCCAGACAGTTTCTTCTTTGGAGGATGAAGAACAACGTACTTTGTTTTCTAAACTGAGGTGTGCAAGAAATTGAATTATACGGAGGTTTTTAGGATTTGTTTTCTTTCTCAGGAAACAATAGTTACTAAGTCTATATTTCTGCAGGTGGGATTTACCCCAAATATATTTTCCAGGTTATTCGCAAATTCTCAGGAAAGCTTCTAGGTAGCCTTTTATTTGCTGATACCTATGTTATTTTTATGGAAATATGCCAAATTTTAGAAATGAGAATTGTTTTTCTTTGCCCATTCCTCATCTCCCCTGTGGATAACTTGTTGTAACAAATCATATTGTGTTCCCAGTCAGATGTCATCAACACGAGGTTTTCTGAAAGCACTTTAATCACTATTTCAACCATATCCAATTAAGGGGGGAAAATCTGAATATACAATAGGTGCATTGTATGTGTCTTACATATTAGCTCGTTGCTGCTGGAAGCGTTCTAAATAAAGTAACGCACACAAAGTTATTTATGAAATATCTAATTACCTTTTAAAATCAGCAAAATTGTGTGAGATGAACAAGCCAAGCCTAATAAAATCAAAATATGCTGAATTTACTGTTCATCTATTTTCTGAACAATAAGTCTGATGTCCGATAAAAATGAAACTCTCAGTTAATTGGTTCCTCATACAGTACAATAAAATTAATGTTTAGGAGTTAAATACCATGAACTTCCTCAGGGAAATTTGCTGATGTATCTCTGTTTTTTAGTCAGTCACATGTTTCATTGTTTAATGGAGTATCATGTGGACTGTCTTATAATTTTTCTTGTGTTCAGTGTCCATGTGTCTGGCTTCTAAAGAGACTGAGCGCTAATTTCTGATTTAACTGTGTCAGCTTTATCAGCTGACATACAGGTCACTGACAATCATCAAATCACAAGAAAAAAATATTGACATTGCTGTGCTTTTATCAGAATGATAAAAATAGGAACCATGTGTTGTGAGGACCACATACTGTAGCTTCTTTATAAAGATGCTAGTCATCTTTCAGGGCTACTGTTTATGCCTTGGAAAAGAATGAGCATATGACTAAACCCTCATGTTCCCCCCAGGATAAGAAAAGAGTAATACCATTGAGGATAGAAACAGCAAGAAGGAGGAATTTTTGGTAACAACGTTGCATTTTAGCATACATGAGAATGTGTCAGTTCTGTAATGCTGCAAATGTAAGAGAAGGCATCAAGACTGCAAAAAGTAACACCACAACTAAGGACTACTTCTAACTGAAAGAATCCTATAGCCCCTGATCTATGTGTGGCTTCTCACAATAATGCTAATAAAAACAAAACAGACAAGCAAAATAATGGGGTCCTGTGAAAACAGGCTGATAGTTTCAGTTCCGTTTCTAGGCCGTAAAAGATGTCTGTTGTTCTGGCAGTATTAGCCATAGTTGGGCAACCAAATAAAAGCCACTATTTAAATTCATGGTAGTGTGTACAAACCTTTGTGGAAATACATAGGAACTGGAAGGCTTCTTATGGGTCCCTCCAAAGCCACCCCTTCTGTAGACTGAATTGTTCCTCTAAAATACAAAATCCCTTGGAGGCAGCACCAGGTCAATGCTCGCCAGAACTATCCTCAAAGAAAGTCAGGGAGCCAGTTTGGATTTCTTTTGGAAGCCACTGGTGGTATCGTCTTCATACTCTTTATCTTATTTGTCTAAATCCCTAATGCCTACAGCCAGAAGTCAGGGAACACTGCTCATGTCTTTCACAGCCTCCTGTTACTTTTACTACATGTCCACCATCACACCAAAAAAATGAAAGGAAAATGGTGATGAGGATGAGAATGAGTGAGTGGAGAGAAGAGAGGTGCGGTGGCTTACCTGTCAGTTAGCCATCAGCTGTGATTATCCATTATAAATATACTTAAGTGATAAATTGAGTGTAAAATTACTGTGGCTTTTTCTAGAGCTTGTCAAAAATGGGGAAGGATAATGTAGAATTCCTTTTCATTCAACAGAATCTACTATAAGGAAATGTTTATTCTGGTATTTTTCATGGAATTTAGTTTAGCATACTGTTTTGGAAATTATAATTTAAGAATTTGGTTTTGTTTCCTACTCTTTATATTCTTTACACTGTTTTCTTTTTTTCTTCTCCTTCCTTGACCTCCCAACTTTTTTCACTTGCTGTCCCTGAAAGACAGGTAGGAGGAAAACAATAAGTTTAAAAAAATCATGGGAAATAAACCGCCTACTTCTCCACTTCTGGTATAATTTTTTTTTAAAGAAGAAAATTTCAGGGAAAAAACCCCCAGTGTTCTATTGTTTCATATAATCAGGTTCAACTTAAAAATCCTGTCAAAACATTATAATTTAACATTCGTATGTAACTTGATTTATATAGCAAGTAAGACAATTGTGCCTGCTCTGAAGAGCTTGCAGCCTGTCAGAAGACAAGACAAGACACTGGGGGGGATTACACCATGAAGGAGAATAAATGAGATGACTGACAGAAAAAGGAATACAAAAAATATCTTAGGAGTTGAGGTGAATTGTGCAACACACATAATGTTAGCTCCTATGCTTTATTTTCTCTTTTAAAAAAATTCTAAATGTTTTTTAACTTACTAAACTCCTTTGATAAAATTTTCCAAAACATACAAATAGTTTAAGAGCCAGTGTTGTATTTCCACAAGTATACAAGCATTTAATATCCATGACCTCGGTAGCTAGTCAGTTGGAAATCAAATTCCTAAGCACAGAGTTGTTTTTTTGTGTTTTGGGACAGGATGTCCACTTGGCTCTGTACCACAACTTACTTTCGCAGAAGAGTGTTCTCAGTGGAGGATGATAGGGAGAGTTCATAGAAAGAGTGGTTTAAAAGTGAAGGTACTTCATGAAAAATCCTCTTGTAAGCAGATCTTGGAAGATTATTTTGGGCAAGGATAAAGGTGTGATTCGAAATTGAAAGAAGTTGCAGCGCATAAATTATCAGGAAAGAGGTTCTGGGTATGTTTGTGGAAGACGGACCAAAAGAAGCATAGAGAAATAAAGAATTGGCACGGAATTGAGGGTTCAGCCTTGCCTTCTTTCTTCCCTGAGCCACTGGCGTTCTCCTTTGCTCACAGTGTGCACCAGCACCTCTAATGTACCCCGTGAGCTCCCTCAGGCTGACATATCCCATTCACTTCTTTAGGTGCTGTATCACCAGTACATACGTCCTTCTGTGCTCTTTTCATGTAGTCAGTCTTGAATAATTCTGTTCTTCAAAGTGATGTCACCAAGTAGCTGGGAAATAATTATATATTAGAGAAGAATATGTCAGCTAATGAAATAATTTTTACCTTGTTCTCACGATAAAAATCCCAGCCTGTGACCTGCTCCAGATTTTATCGTACAGTGTACTAAAGAAAAGCAACAACAACAGAACTTCTCTCTGATGCTTTGTTTATAAGAAAAGTCCACACATAATGAGAGACAGTTTGGAACATGAAAGGACTGCACAAAATGTTTCTTCTGGTAGCTGAAAGATGCAGGGAGGTACACTCCTGCCTGCATATGCATTAGTAGATTAATAGTGAACTTTGTAAATTGAAATGTAGCATGGTTGTTTGAGAATCTATTGGTGTTTTCAGTGATGCAAACTTGTGAATGGCTTGGGAAATACCTGTTTCTAATAGCTGTATATCTTGCCTCACGTTCCTGAAATGTTCCCAGAGCTTGGGTAAAAAAAATGTAGCGACTTTTTACATCTAAACCCAAGATATTTACTGAAGAAGTAATGAAAGAGTTAAGACGTGCATTTCCCAGACTTCAGAATTAACTAAAACTGCTCAGGCAAAACCTTCACTCCGATATGGGAATAAATTTAAGGACAGTAGAAAGATGTATCATGTTCTAGAGTAACAGCAAAGAATGAGCAGCTACATATTTCCTAGAGGAGACCTGAGGCCTTTGTTAGTATTTTGAGGGGCGTCAGTTGCTCCTGCACCGTGTGATACGAGTATGTAAGTGCTCGGCCTGGGAAAGGCACTGTCTGAAGAGTTGTCTCTGAGTTTTAATCTTGGCTCTCCCACTGGCCTGTTGAGTGACCCAGGGCATGGCACAGCATTTGAGCATATTCCTTTGCTCTTTTGTGGTTTGCCTCCTGCGGACGGTAAGCTCCTCCAGACAGAGGCGATCTTTTGCTAGACTTTTGTACCAGGGCAAACACCGTGGACCCACTAACCCTGATGGTGTCTCTGCTCGTTACTGTACCTTCCTCCAACTTCTTCGTTGCTACTGTGTCTGTACCGTGGGAGCAGTAATGTCGATATACAGTGTATGAGTAGCACCTGTGAAAGAGTCACAGCACGGGCAGGCTGTGCTTTTCTTCATAAAAAGAATTGCTAAACCCCTACATTAAGCACAAGATAGCAGAAGGTATTACCAAGGCATAATGATCCAAAGGTTCATGCTAGGTTACAGAAGCCTTTCGGTTTTGTTTGTTGGTTTTGTTTGTTAAAAATACTTTGGAGCCCTGGAAAAATGTAAAACCCTTTGAAGAATGAACTAACAAAAAACCAACCTGGTAGACAGGAGAGCCCAGCTCTGCACAGCTATAATTTGGTTTTAGGATGAATTTGAGCTTTTTCCTTAGAGTTCTGAAAAACAGTGTTAGCATGTACTGGTATAGTAGTTGCTTTCCAGCATCATGTCCTAAAGAGTCCCAGAGGCATTACCTACACCACCAGAGCCAGTGGTTGTGACCATGCCCCTGGCCGTGGGGTATGCATGTCCATGTCTTCTCTCGCAAGCATCTCCTTGATATATCTACCAAATGAACTGTAAAGGATAGGAATTACCACAACAGATGAGGGTAATGAGAATCTGCCTAGCTGCTTAGGAAGGTGAGAATAGTGGGATGTATTAATTAGCATGAGGTTGTGGGACGATGGCCTGAGGCTTATACATGTATGTGGAGAAGAGAGGAATGTGGGATAGTGCATGGAAGTTAATCTTCTAATAGGTACATTTTAATACAAATAATTCGTAACTAAAGATTTTAATGGGCTGCAAAAACAACATTCTAGTGAAAAACTTTTCCCTTGTTCTTTTCTTTGCAGTTGAGAAATTAATAATTTTATATTGTTTCATGGCTGGTTCTTGGAAAAAAAGTCCTCTTGTGGAGAAGAGTCTCTCAGAATGATACTGGGATTAGCCTTTGAGCTGCTAGTGGTGTGGAAGCAGCTAAACACCATTGACCCTGAGTCTTTGACCACAGTCTTTGTTCTTCGTGTCCTCAAATGTTTAAGGCCCACTGCTTGGATCACAAGATAACTCTGCAGAAAATTTCAAGTCAGAGAAATTTTTAATTCAGTCTGTGATATGAAATGGAAAGTGGATGCCTCAGTTAAAGCAAAGTAAAATTGGAAATTGTGAAACAATGGCATCCTCTGGGGAAAGAAACCCAAGCAAGTCAGGAAATCTGTTGCCCCTTGACGATAAATAACTAAATGGAGAAGTTGTGGCCTGGTGCTGGTGCAAATCCCCATTTGTGAATGGGGATGCCTGGCTGGACCTTTGGATTCCCATTGCTTGAGTGGCCAGCCTTGAAAGGCTGTGAGGCTTCAGTCAGCAAAGCATTATTCAAGATGTTCTTAAATATAAGCAGGCGTGCTTATTGAAGTTAAATATCAGTTAAGATGCTTTGCCAGCCCAGTTTTTTTTCTGGCCCTCCATTTCTAGAAGTTATGGTATTTAATTCTTAACAGGAGATCAAAATGCGTGAATGAAAAGATCTCTGTAAAGAAGGTTGCATTATAAAAGGGAAAAATAAACATTAGCAGTTTTCCTGAATGTGTATACACCAACACAGCTTCTTTCTAACATTTCAAAAACATGAGATAAATTTCTTTCCCTTTGTTTTCTGTTTCCTGTAACTTAGGCTTGATACCATTATGAACTTTAATAATAACTAATAATGATTGTACAGAACAGCCTGCATTGCCTTCTCAATTTATCTTTTTTCTTCCCAGTTCACTCAAAAAAGCACAATAAAGGAAGAAAACTTTTAATCTACCTCTCTAGTGAAATGTACAGGAACATTTAGGTAGATTTTCCTGATAAAGTGTTCTTCCCTTTCCATAGTCTCATTTCAAGTGGCTGTTTTAATGCTACAGAAATCATGCACGCTACCAGAACGTAGGGACATACAGAAATGCCCTGGTGATCCTTATTTGAGTGGAAAGTGCTTAAACATTTTATCATTTGGAGAAGCAATATAATGTGTGTAACTTTTTTTTGTTTTTAACCACTTTTCTTAATAGTTTTGTTGATGGGCTAGTACGAAGTTTATTTTAACAAATCAGGTATGTAGGGAGTGACCAAAAGTGAGCACTCCATAACATTAAAACATGCCTGTCTCCATCTTGATTTTTGCCATCTCAGGTAATTTTCCTTTATAAATGCCTGCAACTTTTTCTTAAACCTTTACTGGGTCCCTTTATCTCATGCAGCACAATGCAGTTCTTACTAAAACTAAAGTAGTTTTCCCTCAGAAGAAAAATTGAATCACAAGTCATGAAGTGGAGTTGGCGCAGGGATTTTGGAGGCTTGTGTCTGATTCACTTAACCTCACATGCTTTTTCCTGCTGTAGGATCAAACTCTGAAACTAAAGCAAGATTTTTTTTATTTTTCCCCTCACCTAAAAGAAAACACAGTAGTCAAGGGAGTGCCATTTCTGATCTGTGTGAGGCTCAGTTTACTAACAGGGAGCAGAATTTGGTTAACTTCATATTCTGGACAAGCTTGTAAATTTGTCCCCTTCTAACACTGTGATCTTATCAAGGTTGTACTGTTTTCCTTTTCTTCTCCTCCACCCCCATCTTCTTTCTTTCCTTTTTTTTTTTTTTTTTTTTTTTTGAAGTGCAGCCTTCTGATCAATGTGCACTTTTTTTTTCCATTTCCCTAAATACATCATGAAAAAGGATGAGGTTTCCGCCTTAATTGCTTGTGCCTTTTATTCACATTCCTCTCTCAGCCAGAATTGTGAAAAGAGTGTTAGTAAAAGGCTGCACAATAGAGCTTTTCATTAGGCCTCAACAAGGCACACAAAAGAAGGCTTTTGGAAAGAGTGAATGCAGGACTTTAATTTGCAGGTGGAGAGTAGATAAAAGGTGCTGACGCCTCTATTATTCTCTTACTTAGGTGACCCTTACCCTGTTCAGCTGATCCCAACTACCATGGCAGCTGCTGCCGCAGCAACACCAGGCTTAGGCCCACTCCAACTGCAGGTAAGTCCGAAAACAATGCAGAAGAGGCAAAGGTTAAGTAAATACAAAAACCAGTTTTCTCTTCCATTTGAACACAATGCAATTAACAGGGGGTTTGGTCTGTTCTCTTGGCATAAAGTTTGCATCTGAAGCAAAATAATAGTCAAATCACATACATTTTTCTTTTACCTCGAGAGAGCTTCTTGTTACATTTTTGTGTCTTTATTGTCAAGTTAACTACTTTTAGGTTTGTACTTCAGATTTCTGCAGAGCAGTATGTTTGCTTGTCTTTTCCATTAGACAGTTCTGATGCAGGCTGTAGAGGCTGGCTAGGTGTAAACCAGCAAAAGGAAGCGCATTGCCGGGCAGCAAAGCTCTGTCCTGACAAGCACTTTTAAACTGCTTAAAAGTCGCTTAACGTGATTATGTCCTTCTAGGCTGTAAGCTCTTCAGAGCAATGATTGGCCCCTCCCACAGTGTTTTATGGTACCCAGCACTTTTTAGGCACTGCTGTAGTGCAGATAGTTAGCGTTTATACTATTTTAACATAGTAAATTAGAAAACAGGTGGAAAGATACTAAAGAATTTTATTTTTTTTGAGCTATGTGAAAGAGTTGGCCTGGTAGCCAGATGTGTCTGATTCAAAACTCCCAATATCATTCTAAATTTAGGAGGTATTAGGGTGTCCATGGGTCTTAATGATAGCAGTGCAGGTGTTCCTCAGGTATTCCTGATCCCCGCAACCCTTGTCCAGTCATTGGAATTAAGCAAATGTGATGTCCATCTCCGCAGTTTGAATTTTGTTACCTGCCACGTATGCTTTGCTGGTAGGATGAAGCCAGGTCAAATTTGGAACTAAAATGAAATCAAGATCCAAATTATCTCTAGTTCTGCAAAAACTGGATTGACACTCTTTTGTAGAAACAAAAAACCCTCCCATACTCTCCATTGCTAATTTGCCTCCACGCTCATTATTATTTGCCAAGTCACATGGAACAGCAGAGCTTTATACCTGCTTGGAAAAGCTCAGCATTTATAAACAGTACGTGTAAAATGCATTCTCAAACTCGGTTTGGCCAGCATCAGTATGAAGTAGACTCTCTGCAACATCAGATATTTCAGTTGTTTGGCCAGCATTTGAGAGCGTGGGACATAGTTCTGGGGAAGATTTTTTTTAATTTTTTTTTTATTTTAACACAGCCAGCGGAAGTTAGCTGAGTTTCACAGAAATAGCTGCCAGTGTGTAAGCTGACACATTCCATGCACCGCAGAGGTTAATACATTCATTCCTATTGTGCCTTCGTATGAAAAGCTACACTGTCTGTGTGTTAGTTTCTGATTCTGTGAGTTACAAATACTGTAGGCGGCTTAAGAATCATGGGAGCCATAAAAGTCATCCCTCTGAAATGAATTTTGAGGAGTAACGTCAGTATTGATAAAGTGTTTATAATAGCCCAACACATATGAACACACATATGGAAGAAGTAGGGGGGGGGAGGGAGGACAAACAAAAATTGAGCTAGTTAGCAATGAGAAAATAGAGGTCTGAGTCTAATTCTACTTGTTTTTGCGGTCCTTCAAGCTAGTGCTAAAATAATGCATCAGTGCTCCAGTAAGTTGGGAGGATCGTTTACTTTCATTTCAGGACCAGCTTTGGGCTGTATCTCTGCATGTGGTGGGCTGAAGTATTCTGATTAAAATACAATTTATCCCAGTGACAGTTTCCTTATAAAAAGGTGGACTTTGTGCAAATGTGACTGACTTCATAAATATCTTAAGATGAGTTTAGGTTGTGGAAAATTTGAAAACCTCAAAGGCCTCTTGTTTCTGTGCAAAGGAGAACATTAAAATGCAAGTATTGACCAAGTTCACCTATGTTGTTTTGCTACACATTATTTAGTCTGGAATTAAAGGGAGAGTTTGGCAGCCAGTCGGTGGGAGAGGTTGAAATTACTAGCTCTGTAGACTCCTTCAAATATTCCAGACTTGATCTCTAAGGGTGTGTATATGCTGGAAGAAATTTAAAGTTGTCTTTCTTCACATCTTAATGGTGATTTTTAGCTATCAGTGCAACCTGTTGAATAGAAATTGGACACGCCTCTTAATTTCTGGTGCCATTTGAAAGAGTCAGGTACACTAGATGTGCTTTGAGAAAGGTTT
Organism: Astur gentilis; assembly: GCF_929443795.1. Lineage (NCBI taxonomy): Eukaryota > Metazoa > Chordata > Aves > Accipitriformes > Accipitridae > Astur > Astur gentilis. The sequence goes on along the minus strand of NC_064897.1, from coordinate 11,154,959 downwards.
TATGATACAGTACTCAGAATGGACTCTCACCCATGCTAGCATGAGTGGAGCTGAATCTAGTGTAGCTGCTAGCCTAGAAGGATTGTGTCTTCCAAACTCTGTTCAAATACAGTTTAGCTCAGTGATGACTGTTTCTTCAGTCAGGAAGAAACTTTTATGATGTTTGTCATGAAGAACTGGTCCAAAACCACCTTTAAATGGCATGAGTGAATGTGCAGCCATTACAGTCTCTTGCAAGGAGGAACCCTTCTTATTTGAGACATTACATGTAACCATAGTGTTCCCTGCAAACCCTCTGTCATCTGGTCATCAGACAGCAGAAGGTCAGAAAAGTACAATGTTCCTTCTTGTCTTCTTTTTCTATCCTCCCTATCACTCATCTTTCAGGCTTTGTATACTAAAAGCAGTAGTTTTCAGGGGAGATCAAAGAACCTGACACAATGCTCAGTTTGTTGCTCCCAGCAGAATTTGGTACACAATGTTATCTTGGTGAAGACAAAGCCAAGGAATTTTTCTTGTTTGTTTATATAGCGATAAACATTTATTTGTTATTTCATTAGAGAATTTTAAGTCAGGCATGGCTTTAGTAGTGTACTGTGAGATCAACAGGAAGTACTTTTTTATCCCTGGTTGTCAAAATTGAATTTTCATTTTGTAAATGAAGTCCACGCTGTATTTATTACAGCTAACACCTGATTGTTTTCCTGTGGCAAAGATACTCTTTGTCAGTGAAAATGTAATCTCCCATTTTGAAATGCCCTGTTGATTCCCACTGACGGGTTCGTAATCTGAAGCCCTCCGTTGCTCTCCCTGCCTTTGAGTCCCCACTGGGGTATACAGATTCTGTCATCCGATATCTGCCACAATTAGCCATACGTGATTGCCTTTATTTCCAGTATCCACAGAGAGACTAATGACTCAATAAGAATGGAAACTAAAACTCACATTGTTAGATGTTGCAAAAGGAGTAGATGGATGGGGCCATGTTGGAGAATCTGGAATTAACACCGTGCATGCTTGAACCTGTCCTCTGATAAAGAGCTGTCTATCTGCCCTGCATATTCACTCATACCCACATTTAATGACATAAATGCCATTTGAAAAAAGGTTTTTAGCTCTCTAATGTTAATGGGGAGATTCAGTCCCAAACATTGTGTGAAGTGTCATTTTAAAATACACCCTCATTGCAGTAAAGTCCCTCTTGGTTAGCACATGAGTTTCTTATGTTGGTTTTTCCCCCTATAAATTTCATATGGTCTTGTTCTTCAACAGTGATGCAGCATAGTGATCCTGTTTCAGAGGAATGGGAACAAAACTGAGCTTAGCCTTGCCACTGTGTTTTACTGAATAAGGCTAATGAATCGAAAGTACTGCTGTACGCATTATATGGACATGATGTTTTCCTATATGGTTCAGCCCATGAGGGATTTAAATTCCTCTGTCTTGAAGATCAGCATTCAAAGCTGTAAGCACAGATATCGTGTAACAAGTTTTACACAAAGTAAACTGAAGTGATTATTCTAATACTGGTCATCTGGAGCATACGTAGTATGAAATAGATGTTTCTGAGCAAATTCAGTATAAAATTACATCTGGCGGTTTCTTTTCTGCGGAAAAAATAATTCCTGAGTTCTTTCTGAGCAGTAGGAAACAAAGGACCCGATCACCCCATCTGAAAATTGAGAGGAATCTGCACCACTGGGAGTGCGAATGGTTCAGATTTCCCAGATTGTTTGTTTGATAACCAAATAGTGACAACGACTGATTAATTGGCAGTAATACAAATGCTGTGTATACCCATAACTATACTGAAAGATAACGCTGGATGTATAATGACAGCTGACCGTGTAGTTACTATATGGACATTTTGTGTCCTGTCAAAACAGTATAGTAGTCTGATGCAATACAGACTTCCTGCAAACATCTGCTCTTGGAAAAACACCCCAGAAAGTTTTGAGTGCCCACAGTCAAACTTTCTTCCTTCTTCATCTTAGCATGAAGCTGGATGTCATGATTAGTGGTGGTTGTGTTCAACGTTATGACCAAACCTGTCACTATACAGATCAAGAGAACCTCATCTCAGCATATGAGTGTGAAAGCATTTCAGCTGGGTCTCTGTTCTGGAGACCAGCCATTTGAAGAATCCTGTTTGATTGTCTTTGGCTATTTGTATAAAAACAATGAGCAGATTTACACCTCAAACATATCTGGAAAAATAATTTGACCAACTTTTTTTACTCTGCACTTTCTTTGTTAAGTACTTGGGTCAATTTTTTTTTCTTACTACAAACCTGTTCTTTTCAGTGGTGTGGGAAGATGCGTAACAAGGACTGATTTTCAGTGGAATTTATCATACACAGTCTGGACCACATTTTCAGAAGAATTTGGGCCACATGCAGGCACTGACATAAGTGGCTAGATTTTGAGAAAAGTTAAACCCATTTGGAGTTTAAGTGCTTCTCAGAGTTGTTCATCTTGCTATTATCTAGGTGTCTGACTCATTAGAATTTTTCCTTCGGAAAACCTTGCTTCTAGATACCTTAAAGGTCACATAATCATCTGTGGTCTCCATGTTTGTTTTACTTGAAGGAAACAGAAAGCATAGAGCTATTTAACAAGTATACAATGACTGATCAGAAGATGGACTGTTCCAATGATCATATGAGTATTACATAAAATATCTGTTGCCCATGAAACAAAAAGCATGAGGACTGCCTGCTCAGTCAGATACCATTTTTTTTTCTTGCCTACTAGCTTCCTTTTGGCTTCTGCACCATTGCAGCGATGAGCTACATCTCTCCACTTGCCAGTTCAGGTTATTTCACTGAAGCATCTCCTTAAGTTTCATTTGTTCAAGTGTTGCTGATGATAGAACTTCACCTCTCTTAAAGAGATGGCACTGCATTTTCATGCATTAATTATCAAGCACTTTTTTTTTTTTTTTTTTTTTTGGCATATCTCTTTCTGATTTCTTACTATAATCTGTAGACATAACCAGTTTTGACCAGATTAAGCAGTTGGCCTTCCAGTGTTATAATGCCTCAAATCTGTGAAAGAAGACCCTGAAAAAATCTGTACGAACACTGTAGTGGTACATCTGAATACTGAAAGCTTTATTCTTTCCTTGTATTGGGGAGCCAACTTGCCAGAGCTGCAAAGGCATATGAATTATTTCTGATTGAGAAGAAAAGTCTGATGCCCCATTATTGTCTCTACGGAATGTAGCCAAGAGATGGCAATACTTTATCCATTATTCATTTACTCTGTAATTTACATTCATGACCTCTTTGGGATATTACTATAACCAGTTCTTTGCCTACAAGAAGGTAAACCATTTCTTAGCAGTGCAAGGTTATTCCTTCTATTTGCTGGGCAGTCTCTACCTTTAAATACAATCTAAGCTGTTTCAACAGTGAGAGTCAGTATCCTTTCACTGTTTGCTTTTCTACTTTACCTGTTCTCATTAATAGGACTCTGACTTAATTTGTAGGGAATGAATCATTAATGCGCAGTTTAATTACAGTATTATAATACTCATACAAGCCACTTAAGCATAAAAAAAGTAGAATTAGTTTTTCACTGTGAGCGCACACATCTGGGGAAAAAACCAGCAAAGTACATGAAAAGCGACATTTCATATTAGCATAACCAAAAGATGGCAGTTGTCCATCTGCCATTAGCTCAGTGTATTCCTATGCTGTTTCTGATGGCCATCACAAATAATCATAATAATAGGAGTAATAAAACAACATAATATGTATACATTTTTTGTTGGATGCCCTTTTAAATAGTTTTAAAAATTGCTACATTCATGCAGTTTCTATATTCCCTACTTCTGTCCACTACTTGTTTCTGGCTTTGTAAGTGAATGTGTTGGCCACTAGATATTCACCACCTGTTCTGCAAATGAGTAGCCAAGATGGCCATTTTTATAAGAGATCACTGAAGACCAAGGTCCAGTTCTTCAACTAGAAAAATGGGACATAGTACTCTTCATGGAACTGAAGCTACAGCCATCTAAACAGGGTGAAGATCTCTCTGTGGGCGTGGGGTACATTGTCTTCAAAAGTTTGAGCTTTCTAAGATTTCTTATTTATTATGAAGTCTTGATGATTTGAAAATATTCATTAAACTGTCTAAGTAAGGTGTTGAGTGAGGGGCTGTTGAGTGCCAGGAGCATTTCTGAGCAATCCCTGTTTTTAAACGGAAAAGGTTCTTCCCAGTTAACTCAAAAGCAAGCCTCACAACACCAGGATGCAACTAGTCCTCACTTTCTGGATGCCTGCTGAGAGCTAGAGATTGTGATAGATTGTGTAAAAGCATGAACCACCAAACATATCAGTTCAAATAAATCTTGTTCATGGTGCGTAAATGTGCTTTGTAGTTGGTGTCTAAATAGCCCATACTTGCCTTTGATATAATCTTATACAATGTTATGGGTAAACACAATATATTGTATCAAAGTAGATTTGAATGAAAAGCTTGATCGCATCATTTTATTGGAATCCAATCAATTTACAGAAGACAATCATTATGACAGACTATATATAAACGCTTTGTATTTTATTGAACACTGTGAGTGTCTGAACATACAGTGGACATTTACAGGCAGTAAATACACATGGTAAAACAATATCATGGCTACTCTGTGGGTTGTCAAATTATAACTCCCTCCCCAGCCCTCCAGGGGAAAGAATTAGCAGTGGTAGCATATTCATTTTATCTAGATTAACAGTCCTTTCTGCATAACTTTCAGATTCCATCCATATCTATGAAAAATGAAAAAGACTGAAAAATGACCAGCCTATCTTCCTTCCAGTTGTAACTCAGGCCTGCTGTTTGCTAGCAGACCTCTGTCTGCATGAGTGAGTTTTCTTGTAGGTTAAAGAGACTGAATTCCCTCTTCCCCCTCCCTCCGACCCTGAGCCTGCAGGGCAGACAGACAGAAGCACACATATGATTAATACAGCACAGCTGCAGTAGTGACTCATTTGCATATGTATTAATAGAGGCAAAAACAACAATTCAATTACATACAGAGACATTCTGCATACTAAAGAACATATGCAAATAGCCTGGAAAAAGTGCAGCCAGCATTTTCTCTGACTTTCCTGAGCCCATATGGGCTAGCATCAGAGCCTAGCAGTTTTCAAGAAATCCCCTTTAGGAAGAACCTGTTACAAGATGCTTATACAGCTATTACTCCTCCTCCCCCCACCCCCTGGGTTCCCAGAAGGCGTTTGACATTTGGACAATGGAAATAGCACAAGCAGTGTCTTTTCCATGTTACTTCCTATTTGCCTGCCTTCAGCTTCATATTGTTGTCTCTTTACATATAAGCCCCAGCGTGAAGAAACCCAGTCCTTCGCCTTATCTTCCATATGCGTGCATTTATTCTGTTTTTCTTTCGCCTCATCTGTTGTGTTGTTTCCATTTTCCTTTGTATTTCTCTGTCTCAAGCTTTCTCTTACCTTCTTGACTTCTGTGAATTACCAAAAGATGACCATTTCTGTGCCTTTTTCTTGTAGTGACCTTAAATATCTCATAATAGTATAATTCAGTGATTTTCTGCTAGGGGGCCATTAATACTTTTAATGGGTCTGAAAGGTGTCTCAGAAAAGTTAACCTGTTGTAGATAGGCTTTTATATCATGATACATTAGTCTTTGTCTCTACTAAGAAGGTTGTGGAGTTCTCAAAGCAAAAAGGTTGAAAATCACAGGTATTAAATAGTTCATACTACAGGTGATGCGGATCTTCATAACTGGTACGGAATCTGATTCTAGTAGTAGAAACAGATGTTCTCTAAATCTCATGGGAATTTTATGGGCAATAGTTCTGAGCATCTTTCAAAAGCAGGTTGAAAGTATTCCAGCCCTGGAACTTAGGCTATAGGAAGGCTTACTTAAGCTATAAATAATTTCTTTAGCTATAAGTTATTCCTTATGTTAGTATGTGTTCTAACTAAACCACCGAGTATACTAGATGTATGTACTTGGTATACTTCTTCACACGGGCCATTCACACACTGTGATACGCAACAAAATATTAGGCTGTGATCCATACCCAGTACACCAAATTCTGGAAGAGTGTGACATTTGACATTATCCTTTACGGACTAGACAAATAGAGCTCTATTTCAACTTGAAAAGAGATAACAAGTCACTAAAAACTTTTGGAAACCTGACAAAGCCATTAAGATGCCCAACTGTCTTGTTTGGGTGGCAACCCTCTGTGTTTCAAGCAGTCTGAATTACTGGCCATTTGTTTGAAACATCTCTGCGGTGTGAGCAGGGAAAAATAGGTCATGCAAGAAAGAGTGTGTAACTGTCTGGCAAGCATACTTGCGAGGTCAGGTCATCCTTAATTTCTTTTCTCTCGCAAAAATGTTACACTTCTTTCTTTTTGGGGTTAGCCTGACAGACGGAAGCAGATTACTCCTTGATTATTTATAAGGCATTAATTTTAGATGAATATTGCTGAAGTAACTGACATCATAAGTAGTTTTAGCAGCCAGCAGAAGAGCCTGTTTGCAGATTGGAATATGACAGTCTTCACTTACACAGCGTCCTGTCTAGGAGAAAGTCTGAAGCGTATAAAAGAAGAGCAGACTCGAGGAGTGGAGGCATATATGTCAGCTAACACTTTGTTTATTCTTCCGTGCGATATAACTGGGACTTGATGGTTAGAATGGTGGTGTCAACGTTATGAGTTCAGCCAGCTGCGGGACAAAACCCGTGTCAAAATAGCAGCAGTGGCAACACCTGTCTGCCAGAGTCTTAAACCGGGGGGGGGGGGGGACCAAACATCTGAGAATTGTCTTATACTTCCCCGAAGTAGCTTCTGTTCAGAAAGAAGTAAATAGCCGCCTTCCTACATACACCTTGAGATAACCAAAACGACGCCTCCCTCCCTCCATTGGCCACACAGCAAACCTGTGAAGTGTTTGTGTTTCACAGAATGCGGTGTTTCATGGCTTGCATTCGTTTGGAATTAATTCTCCCTGGAAAAGTCTGGATGAAAAATCTGGTAACAAAACCAAAAAAACATTTTTTTATTTTATTTTTTTTTCCTACTTTTTGCTCTTTGTGCATTCCAGACACTGGGTTTTGAAATAGTTGGCTTATGCTACTGGTTTTCCTATTATGTTGTTTGCTCTTTTCAGAGGGATGTTGCTGAAAAGAAGATTATATAATCATGCAAATAAGATTGTATAATCCTGAGCAAATGGTCCATGGGGGGGGGGGGGGGGAACGGGAAACCACACTGAGTGGGGCTTGGCTGGCTGCGGGGGGACTCACTCGGAAACCATAAACTGAGGGCTGTGGGCCTCCTGTAAAACACGAAGCTGCAGTCAGACTAGTGAATTTTTCTGGATATTTTTGGAATTCATTGTCTTCGTGCTGAGCTCTGCCAATAGTGTATATTTACAGTGCCTCAGCAGAACATCGTGACAGACAAACACACAGGAAAACTGCAAATCACTAACACGCACACTCTTCAGAGCTTGCAGAACAATGCTACAAACAACAACAGTGAGAAAAGCTGACTTGCACAGAACTATTTACTGACACTCACTCTCTCCTTTAGGTCCACAAATCAAATTACTACATTTCATGCATCCCAAAAGTTAACACAAGAAAATCTCCCTTGAAATCTTGCTAGCTTTGATTGTACCTAGGTCATATGACATGGTTTGTTGTTAGATGCAGATTGGTCTAATATAGGAACGTGTAAGAATTTCAGTTTATGTGTTATTTCTTACTGCAGTCTTGTTTATGACCATTCTTTTTTCTCCAAAGTTTTAGGTCATTGCCAATTGACGGGGCAGAATGGGATAGAAATAAACAAACAGCATACTAAATGTGTACATGGGGAGAGTATCACTGGCCAGTAATATACATTGCATACGGCAAAAGCAGTGCAAGCCATTAAAAGTCCTTGTGCTCTTATTCTCATCCTGTCTTTCTTATGTCTGATTCCTTGCCACAGTTATCTGTTACCAGCTGGGATATTTGAGCACCCTTTATGAATGGAGGCTAATATTAGGCACAGTTTGAAACTGTGAAATACGTAGTTACTGTAGATGTAAGTATTAGACAACAAACTTACTGAGGTCAGGATGCTTGTTCTGTTTGTTTTCTTTCCAAAGTCATCAGTTGAACTTGGCTCTATCGAAGATACCGTAGTATCTGGGGATGTAACTTTCAGAGTGTCAAACTTAATTATTCTGTCAGGTGTAGATAGCATCAGCCTGTTCCTGAGGTTAAATTCAGAGTGCAATTATTTCCCCAATACCTAGGCTCAGTTTCCTCAAATTCTTTTTCTTCTTTCAGAGGTTCTTACCGTTTTCCACTCCAGTGGATTTTGTAAGATCAATCTGAACAAGAAAATTTGGAGGCAGCAGTACCTGTAGCTCCTAGTGGTCCTCAGGGCTAACTTCTAAGTTTGTAACCCACATGAGCTCTGCTGGTCTCTTGAGTTTGAGTCTAATTCCTAGACTAGCTTCTAAGTATCCCTTTCGCTCTGCATAATTACCTTATTTGTTTGCCGTTTTTACCAATGGTCTGCTTCTGTTCCTGTCCATTCATTAAACAGCTAAGGAGAGAAGTATTGCAGACTACTGGCTTTACATGCCTTAACTCCTTAGCCATAGAGACTGGTCACATCACAGATAACTTGCCCAACCAGAAATATACTGCAAATTTGTTAAGTCATCTATCTCAGAGACTGACAAACTATAGAATTGCAGAGAGCAGGGCTGTCAGCAAGCTACTGTGTGAATTGTCTTTCCCTAATGGACAAACATACAAACCAAACTAAAAAGCAAAATAAAAAGCACATATACAAGAAAGAAAAACGTACTTGAAAGTCAGTGTGTGTTTTTAAGCTGGAAGAAGCTTTGAAATCAGTATCCTATGATTATCAATACAACATGAAAGCAGTAAGAAAGTTTCAAATGCTCTCACGGTGGTAGAAACTGAGATTTTTAAAAGCATTTTCCAGCTATATCTGCACCTCTGCGTCTTGCTGTTTAGAGTGATTGCTCTCCCTACTTAAAATCCGCACTACAGCAGAATCTTCTACCCATGTTGCGAGCCGTACTTGAGTTTAGTAACCACAGCTATGCCACATACTGCACCAGCAGCAGCTGACAGGGGCAGTCTGTTTGTGGCATGTTGAGGGAGTCGAATTGTCTTGGGGGACTGCTGCAGAGTGCCTTTTTTCAGCTCCTTCCTATAGGTAAGGTATCTGTCTCTCCCAGAGGGGCCTGGGGCTGGCGGTTTGCGTGCAAGGGAACGAGGTTGGTCCCTCAGAGACGTGGGGTGCTACGAGGGGTGGTACCCGCCCCCGCCTGGTGCGCGCAGGGGCCCGAGGAGCAGCATCCCGGTGTGCCCCCGCATGGGTGCTGTGCTGGGGAGGGCCGGCTGGCCCCCAGCACACCTGGGCAGCAAGGCCAGCCGCTCTCTGCCCTTCTGAAGGTGAAGTGTCTGCTCTGCAGGCTATACGCTTCGCTCCACGCTGGAGTGTGAAAATAGCACCTGGCAACAAAGCCTTTCCACTTTCTTTTCCGGATTTTTCTTTTCCCTTTCATGGCTCAAAACACTCTTTACAAATTACAACAGTGTATTCGCCGTTAATGCACCAAAACATTACAGCTTGTGATAGTGTTATTGAAGTGTTTGGGGCCATTTCCCATAGAATACAGCAGCGTACTTACTTCATTAAGGGAACCAAATGGATCTAGCTGACTTCGGCAAAAGAACATGACGGAAGTCCTATTTTATCGCCAATGTTGATTTTACCATCAAACTCTGGACTTCTGAAAATTAGAACATTCACAATAGAAACACTAATAGGTGTGCTACATTTTGTAGTAGGTTAAACTGTCCTTACACATCTCTGACTTTCTCCACAGTAGTTCTGCACTGGTATTTGTTCAATATTTCAGTGTTTACTTTACAAACTCAGGGCTTATTGACGTTTAGCGTAAGCAGTATGTCACATATGTATAGCTTACATTTAAATCACTGTCCCGCTGTGTCACCAATAACTGCCTTGGAATATAGTTCGGTTTAGGCCAATCAGTCCTACTCATCCCATTCCCATTATCATGGCAGCCTCGCTTCTTGCTGGTCTAATATACTGGTGGCAAAAGTAATTCGGATGGTATGTATCAATGTATGTTTGGATAAGATTTTTAAAGAGGCCTGAAGGGATTTGGGAGCCCAGAAATAATTAATTTCTTACGGTGGCTTTGAAAATAGGATATACAACATTCACACTTAATCCTTCCTCCTTTCCACAGCTGTTTTATTTTTCCTGTGATTAGTTTTGTGGAAAGGAAACGGTCATCAGAATTGTATCAGAATGTTTGATGGTGAGGTGGCGTTCATTCGGTAACTCAGTTTTCACTGGATACAGTGAAAGATGTGAGTGCTCAGCATTTCCTACCTCTAGTCCAAGCTGGCCATGCTCACATTTGTGTGGTAGCTTGCGTTTCAGTGTGTGGTGCTTGCTTTCCCTTTAAGTGGGAAAAAGAGAGAATGAGCATAATTTCCCAGCATTTCGTGTTGTGTACTAGGATGTCATATCCCATATACTCATGCATTAGAATTTAATTATTGCACAGGTGTGGGAGTAAGCAAATAGAATGCTGCCCCAAAAGCAGTGTTGGGTACCCTGATTTTTATTATACTGAGTGGGTGTGGGTAGATGAAGTTGTATACATGACCTGAGCTCAGACAGAAGAAGTTAGAGAAGAAGAGATTCTACAATGAGCCATGGCCTACCCAGTTAAAACTCAAAGTGTTATACTTAAATGTAAGCAATTTCTTAAGTCTGATTGATTTTTTTATTTTTTTTTTTTTTTTGCATTGGTTTATTCAGATAACTTCATTTCACTTCACATTAATTTCTGCTCTGAATCAGGTCTTTAATGGATGTCGGATAGGTAGATGCTTGAATGTCAAATGTTTCTTTCGTATCGGACTGGGTGGCATTACAGGTTTGATTTCACTAAAAGGTATTGTTCACGATCAAGTGTAGAAAGGAATGAATACTAAAAAAAAAATGAGGAAATGTTAGATTTAAAAAAAGCTGATTTGTCACTTTGCTCATTGACTATGAACTGAATAGACTTCTAACCCTTAAAATACTTTCTCCCCCCTTTTCCTTTTTATTGCCTGGAATCTTAAGAGCTTTATCATTTGCAGTCATAAAATGAAAATATACACCAAACCCTCAAAGGGCAAGTATGAAATTAAATTATATTTGGGCAGCTGTAACCTTTTAAAACGATCAGATTCCAGTTAATGTATTTCTTCCTGTTCCGAGTGCTGCCATGGTGTTTGATGGTGGGAAGCAGTCCAAAGGGCATTGGGAGATAATAAATTCACTGGAAATTTCACCCTGAGGCGAGCCTCGATACACCAAGGCTTCCATTTAGCGGGACTGACCTAAAAATCTTGTCACATCCAAAGGTCACTTAGGTTGGGGTTGGTGTGTCCCATCTATCTTTCCCTGGCGCAAAGAATGACAGCTGAGCTCATAAACAGCCATCGGAATATGGAAGGCAGGCAGGGGGGAGAGGGACAGAGGATAATACCGCTGACAACTTCTTAGATTTCCTCTAGGCCAATGAGAATAGATATCATCTTTGGGGTTGCTTGTTTCTGCTACTGCAGAAATGGCAATTCAATTTAAAGAGGTTACAGTTAACTGTGGAAGTCTAAAACAAGTCATTCCCCCCGCGACTCCAGATGCCATGTGGTCCTGCTAGTACGCATTATACTGTCCCTGAACACGTCATATTTGTTACCAGTCTTGTTAGTCAAAGCAATTTACAGTTTATACAATGCTTTACTTTCAAGGAGGGTCAAAAGTCTAAAAAGCTGTTAGTGATGACACTGATAGGTGTCATCTATAAGAACAGTGATTCTAAGGGAAACAATTTGGACAATGACACTAACTATAAGCAATACTGGAAGGTAAGATTTTTTCAGTCTTATGAGAAAATTTGTGATGTATGTCCTCTAGGACGTTACTTATCCTAAGCTCATTAAAATCAGTATAATCCTCCTGCACAGCAAATTGAAGCAAAAGGCCTTTCAGGATGACTGTTGTCTCCCAGTCATAGTTCTTACTTCTGCAAAGGCAAGCTCCAGTGGATCCTTCCTGTGCTTGCAGTATATTAAATACTGGGGATGGGGCTGAGAGTGGCATAATAGAAGTATACTTGAAGGACAAAGATCTAACTTACCATAATTGGTCTTACTTAATTGGGGATGAGCTGTGCGGCATATGTCCGTTGTATCCTAATGGTGTGAATCTCCTCAAAATTCCCTACGAGGAGGATGAGAGAGGCTGTCTGCCAGTCACTACTGGGACGCAGGCGGCAAAGATTCCCTGTTCTACATCCTATCTTGGTTGGAAAAAGAAATCGTAGTTGGTGGTCAGTGTCCTTCTGAAATGTGGTAACAACCCACTGTTGGAAGAAAAATGCCATGTATGGTATAAGCATTGGTCTGATTCGTTTTGGAACATTAATTGAAGATAAAATTTAAGAAGAAATGATTATATAAAATCAGTGTAACCTTGGACATATGCAAAAAACAATCTGAATGAAATAGCCATGTTCCAAAATTTACAAGATATTGAATAAGTTAGTTATCTATCTAACTCCTCCTGGGAATTTGCTGATGTTTCTCCATGAATTTTAGTAAATCAGACTCTTCTGAAGGGAACTGTAAGTTGTATGTTCCTTTGCTTGTTAAAACTAAATAGAGTATAACTGTTTTTTCAGAAGTACTTCACACATTCTTACAAACATACTATATTTGAGGCAAACACAGTAAAGAAGGGCAAGATTGGCCAGCTGTCAGTGTTTGTCTTCATTTTCCTTGGGTTCACACTCTACTCTATGTTAACATGTATGTTCTCTACACAAATCCAAAGTAATTTGCAGGCAACTGTGGGGGGAGTTACATGCCCTTTCCCACATGTTCTGTGCTGAAAATGTAGCTGTATGCCTTACCAGTTGTACAGCTTTGAGGAAGACAAAGTCACTTTCCATCTTACTTGTGCAGCAAGAAAAAAGGAAATGTGTATTTTTCATGAACTTCAGAGAGGACAGATACATTTCACTTTAAAAAATTAACCTGCAAACACAAAATTTAACAAATGACATAGACATGCTGAGCACAGACTAGCTAGTTTTTTTCCTGGTTTATACTCAGGACAGTGGGATGAGAGTCATCTTTAGCCATGGATGCCTAACGTGTATAATTCATCTGGCCTAAAGTTGCAGGTTTCGTTCTAGTTTTTATAAAGGGAGCTGAGGGTGATTAGCTCAGACCTAGTCAGGTGGATTCCCCACTTACCCCCACTTTGTCTCACGTTTCTACTGTGGTTCAGTTATCTTTTTCATTTGCCCAGCCAATTCCAGTTAATAAGCAAGTAACAGTGGACAATAAAGTCAAAGTATTTCTGTGATTGCTGGTGGGACATGGAGCGGCAAGGCCAACTTTGTATTTCTGTAGTGTTTGGAATTTGTGAAAGACACCGAGCTGGAGTCAGTACCACCAAATATGTGTAGTTTCCCTGTGTCATCTGAGTTTTCCATCCTTGGGAAGAGGTGATGCCCATTGTGCTAGTCAGTGCATTGCTCCCCTACGTTTTTATAGCCATTTTCATTCCATTTCATGCCAGATGACTTCAGACAATTGACAGTGATCCTGAAGTATGTTAATGTTGTTAAACACGTGATGGAAAGATAGATGGTGAGAATAAGGATAGTATTTAATGCCTGGGATATTGTGAAGTGCTTTTATGTTACCTTAGATGCTCCTTTTATTGTGGTGAATACGATCACTTTGACCAAAAGCCTGTATTATGCCGTGATATTAACTGGAGAAGTTGAGAGATATTTTACAGTTGCTGACTTTGGCAAAAACAAGATGTGTCCCTGCGTAATGGAGGACTGTACTGTTTCTTGCATTATTCATGCTTCCCACGCTGGAGTCACAAACATTGGGTAATGTTAATACTTGTCATGGAAAAATTTAATTGGCAGAAATGTTTAATATATTAGCGATAGATGGGAGGGCCCACAAGAGACCCTCCCTGTTCTGGACTGAAATGTGAGATGTAATTAGCGATAAAGAAAGGCACTGTATGGAGTGGATTGTTGCTATACGGAGAGAAGTGAGGAGGATCCCTGCTTGATGTTCCCAGTCTTTTCCGAAATGGAGATATATTTACCAGTTGCTAACTGAAGAAGCAATGAGTACTGTTCACCCTGCCACTGTAATGAACAGCCAGTCTTGGAGCAGCATAAAAAGGGTCAATCAAATAGGTCGTACATCATATGAGGAGGCAGATGTTAGAACATATTGTAATGGATTGCTGTGCAGTATGTGAAGATGGCTTGTGGAGCACAGGGATGGGAGGAGAGAAGCTATCAGCGATGTTTTCTGTCATGGTCACTGTAAATATCCAGGTTTTGAGGAAAACTTCTGAATGCAGGAAATCAAAGCGTTAGCATTCCTGCTATGTTAGACTTGTGGGTAGAATGACAGAGGTAGAAAAGGAATAGAAGCGTGAGTCCCTCTGTAATACTCCGTGTAATATGAATATGTCTAGGTATTATCTGTGCTCTGCCAAAGTCAGTGTTAGCCTTGGAACGTGTGAGTATTTTACCTGAAAAAAATTTACAGAGCTTCAGACTATATTAAACACAGAACTGTTAAAATAGCTTCTATTTTAGCAGTGCCCCTAATTCACACCCACTCAAACACCTCCTCGCTCGTTAACCCCATCATCAGACCCAAGTAACTCAAGTGAAATGAGATGGCATTAGGAATGAGGTAATGAACAAAGATTTCTGGATAATGTTATTACTTCATGATAGCAGCTCTTGTTAGTGTGACTATAGTTAAGAGCTTCTCGGTATTTCCATTGCAAACTCTTTGGTACTCCCACCCCTTCTGCTTTACAGACAACTACTCAGCCAGAAGCAATTTACAGTTTGATTTTACATCAATTTTGGCTGTTGTTTTGAATTGAAAAGAGTTTAGTGTTTTGGTACTGCTTTCTAAAACATAAAAATTGCCGTTTTTTTCCCCTCCTAATCCAAATTTCCAGATGAGCAATTTAAAATACGGATTAGCTCTTTTTATAACCCAGCCACGTTATTAACAATTGAAAAATGTCTCCTAAGCATGCACAGTAATTTCAGTATTTAATGTTTTTGGACAAGCAGATCCACCTTTATGTTATAAAAAATTCCATACTAAAAAATCAGTGTGAAGGCGACAATTTTCGAAAAGCACTGTTTTCACTCAGGAGTCTACAGTTTTTATGTCTTTCTTTAAAAATTTACTCAGTGCCTCAAAAAAAACGTGGAAATCAACTTTAATAAATGGTTATGGGTGGATCAGATATACCAATGGATTATAGAGCTTGTTACTAGTTAAGTAGTGTTAATACAGTGCATGTCACTGGTTGTAGAATATGTGGCTATGTAGAATCCTTTAAGAGATGAGTTAGAGGTTACAGCCCTGTTGCCAATGAATGGCATCCGTTTTGCCTGAAAAACAGGAGTTCAGAGAGATGTATTTCTGCATTCACCCTATCTAGACTTAAGAGCAAAATGCTGTAGAGTTAAAGGAGAGAGAAAACACTTCCATAGGGTAACCCAGGTAATCTGGGAGAGTCTGGGACTTAACAGCTTCCATCAGGATGGAAGGGTGGCAGTGGAGAAACAGGGAGAAGGTTGCATTTCCCTTCATCAGTTTGAACCTAAGAAGTAGAACGCTCACACTTGATACGGGAACGTGAGGCTCCAGCAGCTCTTCGTTATCCATGTGGATTGGTAAAACTAGAAGCAGCCATCATATTCCTCTTAGCTGAATGTAAAGTTCCACAGTTCATCATATAAGCTCTACTTGTGGTTCGGTGATGCATAGCATGTGAGGAACATAAAAGTTAAAGATGTAATTCCCTTTGACCTTCAATCATGTTATTGTGCCTACAGCTTCTTTAACCTCCAGTGCAGCATGTGCCAAAAGAGGCATACTGGCGTGAGTTTCAGGCTAGATTTAAGGCTTTTCATGCGTGGGCTGAAGTCTGACCATGCAGTGTCATTGGACCTTGGTGTTTGCGGTTTCATTGTAGTGAGAGTCAGAAACTGAATCCTGAGGGATTTCGGATGTTTTCAGAGACCACTTTTGGGGGAACAAAGTCTCTAAGAATTGAGAATTAAACTTCTGTATGTGTCCTAATGGAATATGCAAAGTGTCACTCTTCCCATTACATCAGTGTAAGCATGGAAATAATGAGATGAACCAGAAAACAGCTTCTTATGTTATTTCCTGAGAAGTTTGCCAAAGCTTCACAGAGGTTTCAGGCTCTGGAGTTTTATGGGCTCCATTGGAGGGGGAGTTTTACAGACGACACCCATTTTATTGTAAAATCAAAGAATAGAAAGATTGAACAGCTATTGAGTTGTTTCTACTACTTCATTTTGTTAAAGGGGGACTTTTATATAATGAAGGAAGCTCCAAAATAATGTAATTGAGTGCTTTTCTTCTCTCTCAGCTCTCCTCAGCAAGTTTGTTAACAAATAATGGTGCTCTTCTCCCCATACTCTAACATCTCCTCTTTGTAGCCTGTCATCTGCTAACCTTGAGCATCCCAGTTCAACAAACATGCATTTGGATTTTTAAGCATCTAAGTTACCCAACTTACAGGAATGAGGCTAGTTTGAAGTTAGGCACTTTTGTGAGTTTAAAGTGGGTAGGACTCACTGTTGAGAACATTAGGAGGAGCCTGACCAGAGCAAAACTCAGCTGGTTTCTGGTTTGGAACACAAATCAGATTTTCACTGATTCAGTAAGGCTCAAAATGTTCTAGATGAAAGTGGCACCAATTTCTATGTCCTTGGTTGGAATTACAGTTTCCCTACAGGTCTAATAAGTTTGATCGACCTTTTCTGCAAGCTTTGTCTTTAGTGATACCTAGCACAGAAACACTGTTTTAGAAGAAGAAGGGATTCCATGTGTGTTAAAGCCAAAGGAAGAGTACATGTGAGCTGGAGCCTTGCACGGTTCTGGTCGTGTATTCTCCTCTCACGGAAGGAGATCACAGCATGCTGCTGGGAAGGAGAACTGGTGCCCTGTATTGATACCATGACTTCACAATGGGATCCCATAGGACAAGGTAGGAATTGTTAGCTTTCTGGGGGACCTGGGTGATGAGCAATGAACATGAACAAAAATTACATGAGAGGTAAATGGATTGCTGTTGAACTCTGATAGAACTTACTTGAAAGTTTTCTGCCATACAGACACCCTTAAACTGGAAAGCTAGCACTGCAGGACTGACATTCTTCTTCCCCAGAATAATAACTTTGCTCTACTTTTCCCTCCTCAAAAAATAAAATAAAATAAAATAAAATAAAATAAAATAAACTGCTGCAGCTGAATAAAGATGCCGCGTCACATCCTATTAGTGCTCCCTACTAAGGAAAAAGGAAAGGGGAACCAAACCTCTTCAGAACTATTCTAGGAATCAATTTGTTGTAGTTTAGCTCTTGGAATAAGTTTTCTTCTGCAGCTCGGATGGTCTATCCATCACTGGTCCCTCCCTTTCAATATTCTTCTTCTACCCTTACTTCCTCCTTTATGTGTTCTATTCAGGGAGGCTTGGCACAAGGGAAGCAGCTCAAATGCAGTCCTTATTTCCCCTTTAAGGCACAAGCGTCACATTCTTTCCTCTCTACCCAAACTGGAAGAGAGTAGCTGTGGCTGTCTGAGCCTGTGAAAGTGAGGTCTGTTGAAAGTTGCTTATGATGGACTAAGAGTTTGTCACTCTGTCTCCTGCGCCTTTATCCAGACCCTTTGACCACATAATACAACTCAGTTCAAAGAGCAAATTAAGCTTTTGAATGAGCTGAGTAGATGTCACTGAGCCCCTGTACATGTCAGATAACTGAGGAACAATGTTAATTTATACTTCAAGGACAACAGATACAATTGCACGGTACTCCAGGTTCAGAAATATCCTTAATGAGGAATATGTTTCTTGTTTCACTGTTTGATATCATGAAGATATAACCATGGGGGAGCTTTAGGAAATATACTGGGAAAAATATCCAAGTGAAATTTTTTCAACTTATTTTGTTGTTTGATTTATTTCTTGCCCCCTCGCACACACTGTAATTTGGTAATATGACCCCGTTGCTTCTGGTAGGTGATTATCATCCTTCTGCTACCTTTCAGGAGGGATTTCAGTATTTTAGGACTCTGTTCTTACAGCTTGTCACAAAAGAGTTTCTAGAGCAGGCTGAGTGCTGTGGCCCGCGTGTACTGCAAAATACCTATTTCACTACTTTATTGCTGAAGAAGAGGAGGGACAAGTCACCAAGAAATCTTATCATCATCAAGATACAAGAAGCTGATACTATATCAGCATTCAAGTGAGCAAATCCATGTTCTCAAAATAAGAAATGCAGTTGACCTTAATCTTTCTGCTGTAAGCTCTTGCACTTAACTTAAGGAGAAACAGAGTATTCAGATTTGAAGTAATTAATTCAGTATCAGTCCTAAAGCAGGCACAAGAGTTTTCCTGACTTAATTCCCTGTTGAATACAACAACTTAAAATGCAAACAGAAAATCTATAAATAAAAAGTGGAGAAAGAGTCGCTTAAGGAGATGTGTATAAAATAGTGAAATGCCTTAATTATAGCTCAGCAATCTGAAATATATAGAACCTTATTTACAGTAATTCTGCTGGCAGTGTTTGCTTATTAACTACTCTAGTCACTTAATGGATAACAATGAATGATTATATACAGTACCAGTCAAGTAAAGCAATGTAATACGAAATAAGTATTTTGTCAAATGGCCACTCAGAGAATTTTGTTCTCTCAAATGGGAACTTACGCTTACTGGAGTCAGGTGCTCTGAGCTAGTTGCCAAAAATCTGGATATATCAAAAAATAAGCTCTTGGGAAACATACTTGTGGTAAACAAATAGGCAGTAGTGAGATTTTTCCTACAAGAGTATAATGTCTGTGCCATTTTACTGACTTCAAGCTTCTAATTTGGAAAAGCTGTACTGGGACAGAAGTCTCCATGTGGAACCTTCATACAGACACTTCATCTTCATTACAGAATAGTCAGTGATAAAGGGAATGCAGTTTACAAAACAAATGCCCCTTCCTAAGTTACACATCCCTGTTGTTTGTTGGTCTTCCATCTGCCCATCTTACTGTATACTCCTTAAGGAGTATGCCATCAAAAGTATGTCCTTACTTTAAAGAAATTATTTTATCTTTTTTTCTAAAAAAAGAAGTTCTGTTGGTGTAAAAAATAAATAATAGTAGTAGCAGCAAGAATACGTTATATTCTGGTGCTGCACAACAAACTATAGAAATAAATCGTTGCCAGATTATATATATTTTTTTAAAATACGTACAATATTAATTACTTTCCTCGAAGGGGACACTGTTCATCTGCAACATTTCCTCCAGCAAGCTTTTTCCAGAAGACATTATCAAGTTTCCTCTCCAATATGCATTCCATATAGTCACTCTATTTCAATTACTGTCACATGGTGTGAACATGGTATGTATGAATATGTAGGCCACTTGGGCAGTTTTCCAGTTAAAAACTCTTCATTTGTAAAGAGCAGGCAATCTTAAACACACAGTTTACAATGATATTTTATCACAGAAACTAACAGATCTTATTAGCCTCTGATAGGAAGTGTCTATTGATAAGTTCCTACAGTTACATCCTGTAGAAGGATTGTCTTCTTGTTAAGGCATGGGACAAAGGAGCCGTGAGGTCTAGGCTCTAATCAGGAGTTTCCTACAGTCTTCCTGTGTCACCAGGAACAGTCAGTTGATGTCATGGGTTCTGATTCTCACCTTGCTAATATTTGAATAGCATTTATCCATTGACACTATTAAAGACAGCTTTTCCAGGAAAACTGAATTTCTTAACATTTGTGGAGCGTTATGGTTAGTGTCTTTCCCATAGAAGCCAGTATAAATACAAATATAGTTGTACTTTAGCTAAAATGATTGTCCTATACATCAAAATCACGTTCGTTTCTGACAAAACTCAGAGCTACCATAAATTGTACCTACATTTTTTACTTTATCCACTGCTTTACAAGCAAAGCAAGCATTGTTTTGAATGTACTGCAGCAATGGTAGAAGTCTTTATTACTTCAAATGCAGACTTAAAGCTCATTCAGTTTTTCAGTGACCTGGACTCCAGCCTTGTTTCTGGATGCCAAGGATCCCCAGTTGGTCATAGCATGGAAGTTCCAAATGAGAAAAGAACTAGTGCATTCAGCCTGGCACGGGCAAAGCGGTCCTGTTGACTACAGTGGGATTATTCTCAGGAATAAGGGCTGCGGGCCTGGAACCCTAGAGATCAGCTACCAGAATCATATTTTATGGAGTCTTGTGGTTACTGATTCTAAAAGTGATGTTTTTCTAATATGAGAGATGGTGGTTACAAGGCTGTGCTTGTAACTTGCATGCTAGAAGTGTATAAATGAAGCCTTGTTCTGTTTGTGAATGCTTTACAGTTTTTCTAATGAGAACTTGTTTTCCTTAATGTTTCTTTCTAAGTCTCAGGGTTTTTAAGGCTAGAGAGACTGTTAGATTGTCTAGTCTGACAAAACAAGATGTAAAACATTATTGGGCATAATAAACTCTTTGTTTAAAGTTCATCTTCCAGAAACACATCTGATCTTGACTGAAACATCAAGAGTCAAAATCCACCATTTCTCTAGGCAGTTCCTCCAAGTGTTACCAATACTCTCTGATTAAAAGCAGCATATTACTTACCTATTAATTCGCCCAGTCTTAACTTTCAAATATTTATTATTGTTCCTTGATTGATGATTTACTTACCTGTCTTCCTCGCCGAGGCTAAATACAGAGCAAAGCTAGGATGGGAGTTTGCAGAGGAAGTTAGCTGGTTTCTGTGGCCACAGGAAAGAACAGTGCAGCTTTTCAACATTTAGTGTATCTTCTCTAGTCTCTGTGTGGCCCACAATTTTGGGGTGAATTCATCCAGCTTGCTATTTTTTACTTGGTGAATAAAGGAAACACTAGTTCGGGCAAGGTCCTCTGCCAGAAGGAGTCTCTGTGGGACACACGTGTGCCTCAGCACCGGGAGCCAGGGCAGTTTCTTTTAGGAAATGGGTGTGATAAAGACATACGGTAGGTAGAACAGTAGTAATTATCCAACTCTGTTCAGAATTCTGAAGAACAAAATAAAAGAAAACCAAAATAAACCAAAATACTCCTAAGTGCATCTCAGGATCTCGAGCTGTATTGTTCTTATCTGGAATTAGCTCAACGTGAAAGCTAGCAAACTCAAGCACCGAAGCTGAGTAAAATTCACCTGGCAGTGGGGTTTTGGGGCAAGGTTTTAAAGGAGCTTATTGAATTTGTGTTCACATATTATCTTTGTTTTCTGAAAATCGCCCAGTTGGTGCAAACAAATGGCACTTCAAAGCCTTTGCTGAAGTTTTGAATGTACAAATTAGTGTGTCCCTTTGAATAGTTTGACTAAATCTTTGAAAGAGACTTAGACACAGAAAAGATGAAAATATGGCATTTGTACCTTTCAGATATGTAATGAAGAGCTAAGTGAAGAACTTTTTTTCATAGAAGATCTAGAAAGCATTGCTACCAATCACTAATGAGTGCAGCTTTAATTCTCATTTCTATAGTTAACATTTTATCTATGTTGCCACTACCTTTAAAAACCTATCTTACAGTAGGATGTATGTCAAACGTTTGTTTTAAGTGAATTCTTCTTTTTTTGTAATTCCTTGTGTCCTTTTTTTAAAATAAAAAACCCACCTGAACAGATCCAAAATTAATTCTTTCTTCTGTAATCAAACACTTTGCATACCTTCTATAAGCATAACATTTGAGGTAAAGAAAATGAAATTCATGTATTCTGAATGAGAGAATCTCAATTTATACCATTTTTTCCCCCAGATTATGCAAAAATCAAAGAACAGGGCCATTCATGTGTATATTTTTAATGATGGGTCTCAGAATGACAAAGAAATTGAAGCGTTGGATCAGTCAACAGTTCAAACATTTAAGCACAGTGGTTTGTAAATTCATCACTGTGGTAATTCCACTGAAAAACTAGTTTATATCAGAAACATATTTACTGCAATAACTGATTTGGTTTCCAGTACCACCTGTCTCTATCTCGCTGTGTTTTTTTTTAATAACAGGTCTTAATCTCTACTGTTCACTAATAAAAATATTTTAATAAGAGATAATACTGTAATCCAAATGCCTATAGGTGCTTGAATCAACTATCTCTGCCTATGTAATTGCTAACACTTTGTTCAACCCTTTTTAAAATTGCTATTAAATCTCATTCTCATTTTCTGTATTAATAGAACAAGAATTCATTTTTAGTGTACCCTCAAAGCAGTAATGAGCATTGTTAACATGTAACAACAATGCCCAAGGGGAAAGTTTTCAAAGCCGGTCTAACCTTAAGGCTTTGCTATTGATGTACTACAGAGTCATCAAGCCAAGAGCTGTTAGAGCTAGTCCATTTGGAGAGTTCAGCTGAGTATTTCTGCTTAATATATTGGAAGAATTATAAATGGTTTAGGTGGTGACCTAGGGAGAAGGGGGAATTTTTGTTTAATAGCTTAAGAACAGACGAGCAACAGTAAAAAAATAACTGTACCTCCTGCCCATTTTAAAGTGTATCACATTGTGCTTTTGTTCTGATGATTTTGCTTCCATACAGATTTTCATAAGAGGTTAATGAGAAAACATTAACAAGGCATGCAATATTGCACATGGGGAGGGGAGCTGAAACATAGTTATTTAGTTATAAACAAACAATAGATGTTACTTTTTAATTGCTTTTTCAGAAGCCCAATTCTGCCTTCTTGAAGAAGTATTATCTATCTTATTAAATTCAGAATATTATCCTTATTTTATTCATTATGTATAGCAAAAATAAACTTGTCTAAAGCAGTAGTGCTTCACTGTTTTCAGCTGAATGCCTTGGTCACGATAAAACAGCCAAGACCCTATAGATTGAATGTCCTGTAGGAGTTGTACTGCAGCAAAATGACCTCCTTGAGTGCTAGAATTTGAGATTGAGCCTTTAGGTTAGCTGAAGGTAGTGGAAGGTAGTGGAAGTGGGTTCAGGAGTCTCTGTTTGGGGTACAAATTAAGAAGCTCAAAAACAGTATATTACAGCAGTGATACAGGATAATGTCATTTTCATTGCACTTTTTGAGGTCTTGGTTTCATTATTGTAGAAAGTATAAGGGTGCATTTTAGGTGATGGTTGAATGTCTCGACAGAGACCGATTCATACACTGTTCCAAAATCTGAGTTCAGTTTCTCTATGAAATGAATGCATAAATTGTTGTCACTTAGCCATCTTGATTCATGGCACTTGGTCACACCATTGCCCTTTCCTTGGGTATAAGCTAAAGGTCCTCATGTCCTAAAACAAGTAAATATGAACAGACAAGTTCAGTAAAGTCAAAGCTCAAAAATATTGACAGTCTGAGAAATGTGGTGCGTGTTGTATATTTCTGTCCATTTTTTGAAAGAGGGAGTGGAAATATAAGAGCAATCTTACTGCCGAAATAGGATTCAGACCCTTGCAATTTCATAAGCTACATGTTTTTCACTTTGGAGCTGGGGCTGATGTTGCTTTTCAGTAGAATAGCTGGTTTGTGTTGCAGGAAGGGACTTTTTAAGAGGGTATTCTAACAAGGGATCTCTTATAAGATTTTATTTAATGTTTGTTTGTAATTCTCAAAATTAATTACATAGAGGTGAGATGTTGAATCTGATAACAGGAGGACAGAAGTTTGTATAAAGCATGAATGAAGGCTTTATAGGTTTTCTTCCACCCCTCCTTCCAGATTACTCCACACTGTACTCTTGAGGTATATCTGTCCCTGAACTGAGAATAAGGCATACATTTGACATTCCATATATTCCATTTCTTACCTAAAAATGCGGGTTTCTGCTGGGCTGTTGCATAGGGAAATTCGTTCTCCATGCTTACATTGTCATCGTCTGCTTTGCATGCATTGTAAAATAGGTGGTTGATGACAGTACTGTAAGGAGGAACCATGGCTTCCAACACATTTCTTAGTGACCGCTGAAGAGGTGTAAGATGGTACAGATTCTTGGACACGATGTTGTGCATGTATTTCACGTAGTTTAGTTCTTGTGATTCACTCATTGGACCTCAGCAGAAGGTTGAGAGCTGTGTTTGAGGTAGAGATTTCCCTCTTTTCTTTTCAGGGTAAGGATTCCGTTTGAAAAGCCTTCCCCAGAGGCTCACAGAAATTTCCGGCCTGGAAATCAGCCGACCTGTCAATGATCTCCAGTTGGTTCAGGACTGCTAAGAGTCCAAACTGACTATGTTATTTTTACTTTCACTTGTGGACTAGACATATTCTCTGATATCTAACCTATAGATTAGCAGCAAGCTCAAACCTTTCCTGCTTGATGGCTGTTTGACTTTCTTTTGTCTTTTTCCCATAGTTGCCTCAATTTGTAAAAGGAGAAGCTTTCCCTAGATCTGCTCTGTCATCACCAGAGTCCAATTATGTTTGAGCTGTTCCCTAGTCATGTATCCTATTTCTTAAACAACTGTTACCCTTCTGATACATTAATTCATACATAAAGCTGGCTTGGTTTTCCTTGAGCTGCCTGCTAGTTCTTCTCTAGTTCACACAGACCCTTGTTCCTTTCTCCCTGCTGGATTTAGTCTTCTTTTGAAAGAATGAATGGATATGAAGTTCAACTGATAAATACATGCATTTGAATCTGTGACTGATTTGTGGTTGGATTGTTTTTGATGACTTTTATCTGTAGTTGATTTGCATCTATTTGGCTCAGACTCGCTGGGGGTAACACATAGAATAAATGAATAAATAAATTTGAGGAAGAAGCAAGGACAGAATGGAGGAATGAATGGGCGATAGGGAAAGAGAGGGAGACTAAACAGAAAGGGATGGGTAAATGGTGATTGAGAAGTACAGAAAAATAAGGAACAAGCAGTGATCAAAGTAGAGAAAAGAAATAAAAAGGATTCAAAACTGAAAAGAATAGAAAGTCTGAAAAGAATAGGAGTGAAAAAGAAGTAAGAACTTGGTGCCTGATTACACCTAAAAGAGCAGAAATTGATTACTTTTAATTATGTGAAAGGGCTAGGATTGTGCACCAGTGAAGGGAAGGGTTTGTACAGGGAACCACAGGACAATGTCCAGGGTTGTCTGAGACTCAGAGCAGTAGATCTTGCCCATTTGATCAAGTTAAGTGTTTGCTACAGGGCTTACGTACTCTGAACTCACATTAGCAGTGTCTGTCTACCTTTTGCACAGCTCTATGTGGAATACTCAATGAATCCTCATTTTCCTCTTTTCAAACTTGCTGGTTTGTTCTTTCATCAGCATATACAATTAACTAAAAACCAACAGCAAAACAACTAAGCACCACTAACAAGACTTCCTAGGCTAGCCATATTGAAGCCCCCTTGTTTTTTCACATCCGCTTCCATGTTCCCGCATGTTTGCAGCTCAGAAGCTCTGTTAGCACCAGCAGGCAGAGAGCACCGTCGTTCAGTGTTACACATTACACATGTACTGCACAGCCAGATAATACTTTGAAAGTGATATTGTTACTACATTACCCGCTCTCTCAGGCATCTGACTTCTATTTGGCTTCACCTGAATTCTCTATTCACAAGGCGGCCACAATTGCCGCTTCTCCTGCCCACCATGTTTATTTTCTCCACTTTTTATTTGGAGGTCAGAGGAGCTTCCAGGTACTGCCAGTTGCCTGTTTTCTCTCTGCTTTTAACCTCTGTCCATTAAACTCTACTGTAGTGCTGAACTTTAAACAAATGACTGTGATTATAAGTATTTACATGCTAATAATCAAATATGTGTTTAAAGTGCCTTACTGGTTGAGTTCTGAAGAAAAAAACA
This sequence comes from Astur gentilis, assembly GCF_929443795.1. NCBI lineage: Eukaryota > Metazoa > Chordata > Aves > Accipitriformes > Accipitridae > Astur > Astur gentilis. The sequence goes on along the minus strand of NC_064897.1, from coordinate 11,128,925 downwards.
TTCCCACCGTGTATCTGCTTTGCATCTATCACAGAAAGTGTTCTTAGTCTTAACTGGAGCTTCTAGTTGCTAATGGACAGTACATTACCATCGATCTGTATATATTGACTGTAGTGGTTCTCCAGAACCCAACTGAGAGTGGACCATCACAGTAAGTGCTAAACAAAATTTTGACATTCCCTGTCCCGAACACCTTACAGCCTGTGCAAACAAGGCAAACATAGCAAGTAAGGTAAAGAAGTGAAAAATGGTAGTACAGAGACCATCATATCAAACGTGAATTTCACAGGGGTCAATTCATATTATCGGTGGAGATGCTGTTACGCCTAAGTCATCTCAGGAAAGGAAAGATTGCCCAGTGGCTCCGGCAAACCATGAAGATTAGCTTTTGTTCCTTGTTTTGAATCCCTGGACACACAGGGAAGCTGGGACATTTCTCATGGTGACGTCTGTCATTCATCCCCTGAGGAATGAGTCATAAAAGTTGAGATGACAATTCTTGTCTTGAAATACGCCAGTGTGCTAAATAAAAAATACCCATCAGAAGAAAAATCTATCATCTGCAGTAGGAGAAGTTTTGGGAAAATTACTTATTTATTGATGATGTCTCTTTCTCTCTCCCCTCCATTTTTTCTTTGTTTGTTTTTACAGCAGTTGTATGCTGCCCAACTTGCTGCGATGCAAGTGTCTCCGGGAGGCAAGATACCTGGCATACCCCAGGGTAACCTCGGTGCTGCTGTATCCCCTACCAGCATCCACACAGACAAGAGCACAAACAGCCCTCCACCCAAAAGCAAGGTACTGTACCAGGCCCTGCAGCGTTGCGTTTCTGACAGTGTGGGTACTTGCATGTGGGTTTGTTTCTGAAGGGTGTCTGTGCGCCTCTCGGTTGCAGGCAGCTTTGTTCTCAGGACGGCTTCCTGAAATAGGAGGATATTCGTAGTGCCGTTTTTCCAGTGGGAGGACCCCAGCACAGTAATGCCAAACAACCATTCGTACACGATGGCAGTAACAGACACCACCTCAGCTGAGATCCCGTGGGTTCCCTTGCTGTGTCGTAGGTGTCCCGCTGCTGTTTCTTCCACCTGCAGTAACAGGTAGCAGGCTGAGGTGACCAGCTCCTATTCCGGCACACAACTGTCATTTCCTTTCAGAATGCTAAAGCGGAGTCAGGTTAGCAGTGTGTCAGCGAGAGAGGGCAAGTGGTGGGGCACCTCATCGGTGGCCAGATCCTGTCCTGGGCTTCAGTGGGAGTTTGTGGAGGAACAAGTCTCCAAAGCAAGGTCTGTTGTGTCATAGAACAGGGCTGGAATCTGTCCATCAAGCGATGGGCTCTAATGAGTAATCTTGGTCATAGCTGGGCAAGAGGTCAACCTAGCAGCTTGTAGTGACATCTGTGATGAGTTTTACCTAGAAAAAAGACACAGATATGTCCAGTGGAAGAAGATGAGCTCAGCGTATGCCAGAGCTGAGCAAAAGTAACAGGTCAAAATTGAATGGCACATCTTAGGTGTTGCAAAACAACTAGGAAGAATTTAGCTAAGGAATGCAGGGAGAAAGCAGTCCCATTTAGCTGACAGCAAGAGCTTGATAAAAATGTGTCCTTTCTTTTTGTTAGTGTCCTCTAGCATGCTGTCCATGTCCTTTATCGTGTCAGAAAAGATTCCTTGAATTGACAGTAGTGTCTTGGGTTTACCCTAACAGTAAACCAGCACAGATTAAAAATAACCAGACAAAGAAATAATACCATTGTCAGTTCAGTGAGATACATGTTCAAAGAACAAAATAGATGGTGTGGAACCAGTAGCTGTTGTGTTAATGAATCAAGCCCTGGGTCTACATTTTCTTCTATCCTCAGTGTAGACTTTCTGACTTCCTGAAGTTTATCCTTGGCTTGGCCTCTTCTTTTATATACTATAGAGCAAGGAATCACAAAGCCATGTAGTGCTCGATGATAGTTTTGTGGGGTTTTTTTTCCAGAAAGTCCTGTCTGTAGTTAATAAGAGATTTTTGTGCATTTTACAAGGGGTTTTTTGTGTGGTTAGCAGCTTGCAAGATCCTCTACACTTAAAATCCCAGTGTTGTTTTTGGATCTCTTGTGCACGAGCAGAATGTCTGATGAGATCTAAGGGGACACATTATTTATGTTGTAGCAATTGTGAAACTAGAAGGCCTGCCATATCTACCAGTAACATCAAGCATAACCGTCTTACTGGCAGCTGTCAAGATCGGCTCTGTTGTCCCTTGTGTTTTATTGCTTTTTCATATTTGTAGGTGTTCCAGTGCCTTTGGCTTGCAGTTCTGTAGGACACAAACAAAACTTATTTGCAAATTGAAAAAAAAGAAAAAAAAAAAGTGGGCCAAAAGGAAAGGAAGGGGGCTCCAAAAGGCTGTAAAATTGTGCAGCGTGAGCCCTGTGATGCATGCTGTTTTCAATCTGCTGTGTGCCAGTTGGAGGCTCAGAGAGAGAGCGAGAGAAAGAGAAGGGATAATGCTGAGAAATGATAGAGTGGCTGTGACCTCCAAGCTCAGCCTGGAAATCCAAGACATTGATTTCACTTAGCATTCCTGCTGAGAAATCCGGCGGAGTTCAGTTGTAATAAAAGAACAAGATTCTGTTCTAATGGTAATGGCGTATGACAGACATATCACTTTGTCTGTCCTCAGCACCAGAGAGAGGAGAATTGGAGAAAGGTCACCTGACCTGCCTGTGGTGTTGTGCGAATGCTATACTGAGCTTTGAACTCCAGCCTGGAAGCACAATTATTTATAATACTAAATGGTAAAGAAACCTTTATAGAGCCTACAGTAATTAGAATAAAGCTTACACAATAGTGCAGCGGCCTGGCTCAGAAAACACACTGGCAAATCCATCACAGTGGCAGAAAATGAAGCTTATGTGTTGAACTAAACACCTTCATTTGTGTCTGTGTGGACCTTCCTTTGATTTTTCAAAGCTTGTTTGCGTTCAACAGCTCCAAAAGTTTATTGTGTTTGCTGATTTTATTTTTTGTTAATTTAATTTTTTTAGCTGTTGACAGGGAGTGTTTGACTGAGCTTCACAGCCATTTTTTAATACTTTTTTTGAATCCCCAGCTGCAACTTGGTTCTTGAAGTTAGTTTGCGGTGGTCTTTCTCACTGTCACTGAATGTCACACCTCCACAGATGAACAGTTAATGCCTTAGACAAGCTTTCAATAGATGCTGTTTGCTGAGTCTCTATTTTCAGCCCACAGTTTACACTGGCGCAGCTTTGGTAATACGCTCAAGTGTTTGGAGACAAGGAGACAGCCTTACCTGAGAGTGTGTCAAGCTACTGGCAAACATCTAGGTCACTTCTGAAAAGCTGTGGTTTTTTCCCTCTTGTATAGTGTTAAAGTTAGTGTGCTGCTCTTTGCAAGGATTCTTCAAAGTCGGCCTCAGCAGCAGATGGAACAACTGTTGGCTCTAGAAATGCTGAGAAGCATCAGAGGGAGTTTGCCAAGGATCATCCTTTAAATCTAGTAAGACTTGAACACATCCCTGAAACTCCTCTAAGACCTTGGCAACTCCCATTTTGGCAAACCTTTTATCAGTGGCCTTCACCAGTGTTTGAACATTGTGCTGGGCAGACTACCCTGGCATCTTCTGTTGTCTCCCTCGCCTTTCAGCAGATGTGACCTGGAATAGTCAAATTCACTTCCTAGGTTTCTGTGCTGTAACTTTTAGGAAGGCATGAAGTAGAGATGCCATTATGCTGTGCTGCACACATTCTGTCAAGTTTTGGTTAGGAAACTGAGCTGGTGTCGTACATTCTTCCAAGAAGAAATCTGTGCCAGAAAAATTGATTTAAGAAACAGAGCTAGTGGAGCCCATCCAAAAGAAAATGCGTGTGTCTTGCGGAAATGGATTTTAACACAGCTTCTTCTTGAGCAGTTTTAAAAACAGCCGGTATGCTAATCATACCATTCAAATTTACCAAGGCCTCCTCCACAACCCATTTGAAAGGCAACTATCTTTGAAGTTTGCCAAATTGTGCTGGATTTCCAAAGTCTGTCTTAAGCACATTTTGCCTTTGATCGTGTAAATGCTTGCATGCTGCTCTGTTGGGTGTTCAAGGTGGTTACACACTCCCAAGTAAGTATGAGAGAAAAGGCACAGGTGCAGATAAGGACTAGGCAGAATAACCTACCAGTCGTTCTGGTGATTAACTTCAAGCCTCTTGCTTGTACAGGGCCATGCAGGAGGTAAAAAAAAGCAGTGTTACAGAGAATACGTTTATCTGAACAGTGACCTTTACCATGCTACCAGGATTCTCACCTGATAGCCACAGTCTTCACTGACTTCAGATGATGTGCATTATACTCTTGAATAAGGACAGCAACATCACCCTCACTTGTAAACGGCCAGGGCCCTGTTCATTCCTGCCTTTGTTCCTTGCTTTTTATGTTGCACATATAAATATAGCATCTAGTGCCTGCATGATGCAATATCCTAGCCCTTTCCATGTAACCTTTCAAGTACAGTAATTCTGGAGTGAATTTTCAATGTAGCTTGTAAATGTAGCTAAATGATTCCCTGTATTTAATGGAGCACAGTGCAATGTCTGTAGCATCTGCTGAAAAACAGGAGCAATTCAGTGTGAAATGTGACAGGAGAGAATTCCTGGGCACTTTTCTTTTAACCTTGTTATGACCTCAGCCCTAACCCTACTCACAGTTGTGTCTCCATCAATGGCAACAGCACACAGATTGTCCAAATCAATTTTTTTGTTCTTTTCAAATACTTCTGGCAATGATGTTACTATTTGCTCAGCAGTAGCACCTGGGAGTTGTGACAAGGCAAGGAAATGTGTTTCAGACAAGCCAGAAACAGCACTAAGCAGTTGGATATACACCATCAGATTCTCCTCAACTGCAATATCCAGACAAATAGCAGTGTGAATCCTTAACTGAAGATGGTACTTTATTTTCACATTATCTGATCCTCTGATTACCAAAGTAAACATTGGATTGAAATTTTTTCATGTCACCTATAGTCAGCTATAGAATCGCCCTTGAAAGACTTAGAGCTTGCCTCTCTACCGCAGCATGGATTGACCTTGTAATGGCCAGAGACTCTCTAGGGGAACTTCTTCGGTTTTTGAGGAATATCTGATGATGATGCTACAGTTGCTGCCCCATGCACCAGCTGTGTCTTGCATGCTCTTTATAGTATACGAAGGATAGAAAGGGACCAACAGTGTGCTTGCTCCATTCTCACCCAGGCAAAGTAAGCCTGGATACAAAACTACAACTGAGTCACTGTTGACTTTCTTACCAAGTACCTCTGATACCAGGGACAAAACAAAGAATAAAAGTCTTTGGAAATGGGTATTTTAATTCAGACACACCACAGGCTATGTTATTAAGAAAAATAAGTAAACTGTTTACTATGGGGAGCTGGCTGGGGATTCTCCTGTCCCAGTCAAAACTGATGATGGGACTTCCCACTTCCAGTAGGAAAGCTTTCTTGACTCAGGATAAAAATATGTTTTTAAAAAAAAAAAAAAAGTCTGAAGGGAAGGAGAAGGGGAAAGGCCCTAAAATGGCCTGGTAATAAGAACACTCGTCTAGAGGATATTTCTGATTCTACTTCAGGGAAATAGTTGACATGAACTTCATTTTTGGTGACTACTCTTAGGAGCTTTGTTAACTTGGGTATATTTTTCTCTCTTTCCCTCATTTCTCTCTTTTGTATCATAGTGCAGAACGTGAAAATTTATTTTGGGGACATCGTGGGGAAAACATTAAGCTCCATTATGTACATAGCTGCATCAGCTTGCTTGCCACATCAGCTATGGCTGTTGCAGAAGTCTAGTTGATAAGTAGACATACAGATTCCTTGTACCCTCAGAGCTGCCGTTTTTGAACACATTAAAGGAAAGTGTTTAATTTCAGCTCTACAGATGATAGATGCATTGCTTGTTAAATGCAGAAGGATATTGGTGTTTCCTCTTCATACCACTTCTTTTTATTTAGTGATATCAAATATTTTTGGAAACATGAGCTAATTGTTCTGCACAGCACTGTGAAGTACTTCAGCTGTAAAGGGGACGGCTGTGTGCTAAAGAAGACTGATCATGGCTGCTTACAGGTGATCAAAGGGTGTGACTGCTTGTGTTAGAAGGGGCCAAATTCTTTTTCCTGCAGAGTAGAGAAGAGGAACCTGTCTGAAACTAACCCATGGCACATGTTAGGCCTCACATACTAATGGCAATTACTGTCCTCTTTATTGGTTGAAGAGCTCAGCAGCTACTGAATGCCTATCCAAGCAGCAGGAAATTAAAGCATCCTTATTTTCATTAAAGAGGGTACTGAGGTATTTTAGAGTGGAGAACAAGAGTTCTCATTAAAGTGATGTAAGACACACCATCCCTGCGAGAACATTGAGGCTATGTTTACAGAAGGTTTATCCCCAAGATTTGCAAGGCTCTTTTATTTTTGAGAATTTCTGGGCTGGACACAATTCTTTATATACCACTGATTAAAAAAAAATCCTTGTAAATTAATCTATTAAGCTTTTCGGCACCAGAATAACAGTTAGCAGTAGAATATTATAAATCAGTAAATTCAAAACATTTTTCAGTACTTGCACTTCCCAGTCCCCTTGTCAGTGCATCAGACAGGTTAGAAAGAGCTGTAAGATAATTAAGGAAAAGTTTATAGTATGGATGCAGTGATGTACAGGGAGCTGTAAACTGAGACCTCATCTGCCTTATTTGTGCTATGCTGCTTGGTGCTATGCTGCTTCTTTAGTGTCGCTGTCCATTCTTAATGGAGACCTTGTAGCTAATTAACTCTTTACCTGGAAGCCTTTTCCCTTTGCTGCCCATGCTTTAAATTTCAAATATCAAAATGTGGAGTTGGTGGCAGAATCTCTAAAACTATTTTCCTGTTCCTTGCTCTTCTTCCTATACATGACATCCAAGCACATAAACAATGACTTTTTAAACCATTTGCTGGAGCACAATGAAGTGTCGTGTATTAACGGAACTTCTTAAGATGCTTTTCTAAAATAGAGAAAGTGTTCTGAACAATAAAAACAATGTTAATAGCAGTATCGAAAAAGCAGCAGTAGTAGGGACTTGCACAGCATTCTGCCTGCCTCCCACCCCTCCCTACTTTCCTAAAAATAAATTAGATACATGGGGGGGCTCCCAGGATGTTTTTTCAGATTAACTCTCCACAGCTCCGTTCCCTGATATGTCTCTCTGGCAGGAGCCTGTCTCTCAAGCAGAGTTGCCAGCCAGTCAGCCCTTGTCAGGCTCAGCTGGCACTTTTTATAATGAAAACTCAGAATAAAACATAACAAAAAGAAAAAGGGGGAAAAAACCTCCTCTGAAATCTGTGATCATGAAATTAAAGCTAGATACACAGATTAAGCAAGATTTCTGAAAGAGAGGTCTGTCGAAATCAGACAGAGAACAACAGAAATGTAAAGCAAAGTGGTAATGTCAAACGTGCAGTGTGTGCTTCTTACTAGTTCTATACTGTTCCTTGCTACTAGTGCCTTCCTTACCTGGTATGAATAGATAAAATACCCACTTTTTCCTGCAAAGTTGGTGGGGTGGGCAGCAGGTAGTAGTTTGCATTCTTTTTGGTTAAATGATCCACAGCATTGGCTTCGCATTGAAGACCAAGGCGCTACTACTTTCAGGAAGCAGGTACTAAAGCCAGGTTCAGTTACAAAATCTCTCAGTGTTAGAAGTGCTGGGACCTGACATTTTGTTTCTGCTCTGCATCTTACTCTGTTACTTAGAAATACCTAAGCATCGACTTCTGCAGAAGCTTTTTGACAGAACTGCGCATCTAGTGTCACTTGGAACAAAGAACTTGAATGAGAAAGCAGCATTTTGCAAGAAGAGACTGGAAGAGTCCCAAACAAGAAGGCAGTGTCACTAAGTCAAGGTTTTTTAATGCCACTAAGATGGCTGTTGAGCTGATGTTGCCAGTTGGCCACGCAGTCCTAAGAATAGCAGTAAAAGGGCTTTAGGAGAGCGTGGAATCTGGAGCTGCATAATTAAACAGAGAAAAATTGGATTTTTCTGGTTGCAGTGTTTTTTGTTGATCCTCCTCACATTTGGGGGGGCTTGTTCTGTAGGGAGAGTTGGAAAATATTTAGGAGAGGGTCTTTTTGCTGAGGAAGGGGAACCAACCATGAGGAGAAATACGTGAAGTTCAGCTTGGGACGTAGTGTTCTTCACTGGGGGCTGCCGAGTACCACAGCACTGCAAAGGTGAAGGACCAATATTAGCGCCAAGTTAAATATAGATAACAAACCAGCCAGTTACGCTAGTATGAAATTAATTTCTAGGTTCCTTCATAATACAAAATTCCTATAAAGTAAAGGTCATTCCTTATTCCAGAGATTTATTTTTCAGACTCCAAGCTGTTAGACTCTCTAAATCAAGGAATGTGTTTATTCCAGGAGCACAGGCTTGTGCAAAATAATAGTACTGTAGCGAGGCACCTATTTCATGGATTAGGAGACAGCTTGAAATGGAGCAGAGGACTCTCATTCTACCAAATCCTTCTAGAAGGGAGCCAGGTACTTCACTTCAGGAATTAAATCTTCCCTTTTGCGGTTTCAGTTTAGGTCTTTGGGGGTTTTGTGGCATGTGTTAATAATCAAAAGTAAAGTGCAAAGGCTGCATTGGCAGGGGTGTCTACTGGACAGCAACGTAGTTATGTTTTACCAAATGTAGAACTTCTTTTCAACACAAAAAGTAAATTTCTGAGGTGATTGAATCAAATTCTAATGTGATCAGTCTAGCAGCTTCCAGAAACTGCTTGCTTTGTCTGCAGAAGGGTGGTTTGCTTCCATGTTATGTGCTAGATTTGAAATTAGCTCCTCTTGACACATTCAGGCAGAATGCAATTCAAACTAAGCATCAAAGAAATATATTTTGCAGTAAGTATTCCTGTACCCACAGCTGAATGATTATCATTTAACAAGGGAGCTCTACAAATTTTTTTTAATCTGAAACACTTTAATCTGTAATCGCTGGTAGCTGTGGATAGCTGAAGAGAAGCAACATTTAGCAGCAGAATGGAGAAGAAATCTATTTTATTTTCAAATTCAGAGAGACAGATTCTTATAGGTTAGTATTAACTCTGGAGTTACATGAAGCACTTGCAAATTTTTCACTGAAGTTTCTCAGAACAACGCATTTGTTGTACAGAACGCAGTTTGAATTGTTTAGTGTAAAATGAACTGGTGCAGAAAAGAGTTTCAGAGAAATTACGTGGAAGTCGTGACTTTAGAGTACACACATTTTTCAAAGCAGTGTGGCTACATCTTGTGATTTTATAATGGATAGCTTCCTTAAAGTCCCAGCTTCCTTAAAGTCCCAGCTCCTGGAGTCATGTGAATATGTGAGAATCTCATTTAAACAAAAAGCTTCAGGCTGTCATGGCTGAAACTTAAAGATTGGTATAAATGTATCTCAAAGGCTTAGAAAGCAGCTAACAAAATGAATCTACGAGTTACTATTTTAATCAAGTGGGATTAACTTTCAGTCTCAAATCATAGAAGACTTCATGTTGGCAATTCTGCTAAGGCATAAATATTTCTCAGCAGAGTTAGAATTTTTCCTATAGTATCTCCCAGTAAAAGCGCTTCAGTAGTATCCAGAGAGAACATTCAAGAGCATCCAAAGAACATCAGAGGCAGGCAAGCTGATGCAACAAACTTCTTTGATGTAATTTGACAGGATTTTAATATATGAAAACAGTTTAAAATTTTGATCTTGATCATGCGCCTTTATCCACTAATGCTGCCAGACTATTAATTCAAATGTGTACTTTTAGTACTAATGAATGTGTTTAGTTTCTGTTTGTTTCATTTCAGTTGCTATGTTTTTCCCTGATGCTTTTAAAGGAAAGATAAGCTAATGCCATGACTGGTATCTCTGGGAGAAGAAAATATTACTAAGAAAAAAGTCTTTGATAAAAGATTGCTCAGTATCTTGACACATGGAGTGCATGGAGGGGAAGACCTTGTCTCTCTAATGGGAACACTGGAGAGAAGGCTTTTCAACTTCCAATCATGATGTTACAGAAAGAATATAACTTTGAGTATTTCGTAAGTTATTAGTGTTTCTTAAACTTTTTTGGGTGGCTGTGCCAGCACCTGCTAGTAGTTTTAAAATAAGGGGCCATTTCAAAGAGCTGTGTGTGTATGGAGATATGTAGCACATGGGTTCGTACAGGGTTTCAGCTGACATGCCAGGCAGTGACATGTCACGTCATGAATCAGCCACATCGTGTTACGTGATTTCAAGCTAACAGAACACAACAGGAGTTACATAGTGACAAACACAACCCAACATGACATATCCATGGGAAAATTGGCAAAAAAGCTTCTTAAAGTTGAGTTTCAGGGGTACATTTATTCATCTCCAAAATGCTCCGGAGAAAACTATGAAGCAGTGTACTGGAAAAGGGAGTAATGTAGTGACAGAATTACTAAAGCAGCTTTAATTCAGTGTACAATTAGGAAGAAAGCGTACGTATATAACAGTTCTGGAGAGTATTTTTGTTGTGTTGGGTTCTTGTGAATTTCTTTCTTTCCAAAGGTAGCTCTCTCAGGGCTGCAGTCATTCCAGGCCAATGATTATTTTTAACTTTAGCCATGCTAAGAGCTCTATAGACTTCAGGTTACAGCTGTAAGTTAATAGATTTTGAATTTAGCTGTTGGTTGCCTCAGTAAATCTTGAGTCCTTCTAGTCTAAACTCTGTTGTTTTTTCTGCTTTGCTTGCAGATCAGAATGACCCCCTTTTGTGCCTACTTCCAATTTTCTTCATCTTCTCTGAAATTATCTTCTTTCCCTTTCTGGGTACTCCGATCCTAGTTTCTGATGTCCACTGCACATAGAGTCTGCAATTAAAACTCTGGGGTGAATTCATTCATCTCTGTTGGCTTGTTATTCATCATAAATGTGTGGATAGCCTGTGCTTTCAGTGTTCTCTATACAAGGCACAGGCCTAATTTGGGGTCAGGGAAATTCAACACATACATTTGGCTGAGAAATGCATATCAAGTAGCATTTCGTTCATGATATCAGAAGTTAAAATCGTGTCATATGACTGTTTGCCCACTACATTTCATGTCTGGATTTACAGTTCTTAATTTCACAGCCTTTGAAATACCAATTTCTCTACACAAAACGAGTCCTCCCAGTAAACTGCAGCTTGTAGGCAGAATGATGTGGTGGTGTAACACCCGGGAGATTCACTACTGTACCAAACAACTGATGTTTACTGGGGCTAGTGGGTGAGGAAGACAACAGCCACGTCATTTTGGCTAGCCTAGGCGAGAAAAATAGCACAGATACACAGAGGCCTGCAGAGCAGAACACAGTAGATACTTTCTCTTCTGCTTTCATTTTAAAATGAGCAAGATGCTCCAGGAGTGCCAGAAGTGGTGAAGCCTAGTTTCATTTGTGACATCTCACAATATTTGGACTCTCGATGGAAATGTAGAATACCTCTCTCTGGGGATCCCCTGGTGTCTGTTAAAGTGTGGGTAAGCACTGGAGGCTTCTCCTGAGGGGAGAGGCTTAGAGCGTTCCCCTCACCTACCCCATTGTTCCTCTACACAAACGGTGGGGGACCTTTGAGGACTTCATCAAACATGATGGAGATTGGCCAGTGCGCTCAAAATGTCTATAGAGATGAAGATTGACAAACATGCATACGTGTGCACAGACCTCATGTACACACTCACACACATGCACACACACAAGTTTTGAGGCTAAAATGAATCTCGTATTTGGACAGCTCTCAGGGGTTGTACCGGCATCTTGAATTTCAAAGGGATGCAGTATGTCTTGCTGTTGCTTTTCCTGCACTGTTGTTCTTCACCCCCAAATGATGACAGTTCAGTGCTGGGTGGAAGGATTCCCATGATAGTATCATTTGGGACTCACTTTGTAAATTGCTCTGGGCTCAAACAGAGCAAAATAATGCTATATAAATACATGTTATTACTGGTGAAGCGATAAAATTATCTTATGCTTACCAAGTATTCTAGTGTCTTGTCTTGATCATAATTAACTGGTGACATACTCGTTGAGTCAGTGCTCTAGGATTTGTGCCCAGAATAAGTCACAAAAACATAGCAGCTTTAGTATGGGGGAAAAGGATGAAGGGGGCTTTTTTCTTCTCCCTTTTTTTCTTATGGATAAGATATAAAAACTGCCCAGAGCTGGCCCTGTTCAGAAATAGCGAATCAGCCTCTTGGACTTTTTTTTAAGATGTCAACTTCCCTCTCGTATACTTCTGTGAAGACAAAGAATGTCTTAACGTCTGTATTGAAGTCATCATTAAAATAAAAGGAGATCTGTAGACATCAGCTATAAATCATCAAGAAATAGCTTGTGGGTAACCTTTGACACAATTGAACCTACTTGAAATGAGCTAGGGCTGGATTCATTGCCTTTAGTGAAGCCAGTAGGTGGACTAAAGGTCTCCTCTCTCTCTCCCTCTCTCTTTCCATCTCTTACAGTGTTAGCTTCTGGGAGGTGAATGTGTTCTGGCTGAGTGATGGAAATGCATTTGGATGTGTTCTTAAATAGACATTTGTTTTATGTCTGAAAAGAATAGGCCAATCTTAACAGTGTGATGCTGGGGCTATTTGAAAGGTATTTTTTAAGGCAGTTGTCTTCTTTCAGCTTTACAAAAACTATTTTAACCAATTGTTTAGGCTTGAGGAACAGTGTGGAATATCTATTGTGTATGGATGCATGTGTGTTCTACGGAATTAACAGGAAAATGGTAGATAAAAATCTGCCTAATTTTACATAATAGATTTTTGGCATTCTTGTGATCTGACTTCAAATTCATGCTGAGTTTCTACAGTATAACAGAAATACTAGTTTGCAGTTGTTAATTTTAATTTCTAAGATGCTAGGTTTTAAAAGGAGCTGAAAGTGTTCAGCATCTCATGGGGACAAACTATGAGTCTTACTAATGAATCCAGCAATTAGTGGTTCATTGTGCCTGCTAGCAATTTGGCCCCAATACCGGTCCTGATGGTGATTTCATTTTTGCTGGTGTGAATCAGGAATAGGAGCTGAAGTCTATTCACCAAGGGAGGCTGAATACTTCTTCAACACTGTTCTGCCTGTGATCTGCATTCAGTACTGACAGCAGCAAATTAAAAAAGAAACTACAATATATTTCAATTTTTATTATTATGGTTGATTAATATGTTCATTAGGATAATTATATAATATCAATAGTACTTATTAAACTTAAAGGGTTGTAAATGGTGGTGTCCCCATACAGTTAGATAAACATATATATGATGTGTGCCCAGTTTGCATAGAAGAAACCTTTCTCATAGGTGAAAGGATGTATTTTCTCCAATTTTGTAAGTAGAGAATTGAGACAGAAGAGGTGGTCCTTTGCTTTCTGTAGCCATTTGCACTTGTGCAAAACACTAAAATTTATATTTGGTAATATTTTATCGTAACTTCGCAAAGATGTCAGTGACCGTGTGCAGAAGATTAGATAATGAGCGACTCATTTAAGTTCACTGAGAAAGTTCGTTGGAAAGTCAGGAACTGAACCCAAGTCTCTTCGGCATGACCTAAGGAATCAGCAGTAAAAAAAGGCATGACTGTGGCACAGGAAAAGCAATGACCCTTTCCAACAGGTATACTTCTGAGTAGTTAACCCCATGTATGTGATTATGGATGGGGTATAAATATTAAACAAATTCTTCTATGAGTGCAGTACTCAACGATGGAGCAGTGTTTGCTTTGAACATTCCCTGCAGTACGTTAAACTCCCTCCAGTTTCTGGAACTGCTGATTAGATTTCATCTTACTGCTAAAGGGAGGTGAAATGAAAAAATATCCAGCAAGACAGAGTTGTAAAATCATTTTGATTTTAGTGATCTGGAATGTTGTTAATAGCATGCAAGCATTAAAGACGGATGAGTTTTGTGTTGATAGTTTCCCCTTGAAAAGCTTTTAGTTGGAAAAACAAATTGTCAAGCAGGTCATATCTACAGTTACAAAACATATTTTGACAATTTTCTTACAGTTGTATCTATAAATAAAAACAGTGCATGTTATCTTTGCACTACTTACTTGTAGTGCTGCATACATTGCTGCTTCTTAGTGAAAAATCTACCTGGACTACATAGAGATATCCAAAGTCAGAGAAAGCACAGGTGTTTTTTGAAAAGGAATTTCTTAGCCCACTGCCAGTTGTCCAAGCTGTTTGAAATCTCTTTTCATTCAAGCTCTTTTGACTTGTTTCTTCTAAAGTTTTCAACAGCTGGGGTTTTTTGGTTTTATTTTTTTTCCCCCTGAATCTTAGAATCTGTGCAGCATCTTTGCTTCTCCTGCCTGACCACAGCAGGAGGAGGGGTCTGTTGCTAATTTGTTTTGATACGGTACACTTTGGTCTGTATTCTTTTTGAAATTAATTCCTTTTGCAGGTGTGGGGTTAGAGGTGGTGGTGTGCTCCCAGCGAAGGTGTCATCCACCACAGAGAGGAGGTGGGAGGCTTTGATCAGTGTGGCTTCTGTTTTCCTGTTGTTCATTTAAAATGTACCAGTTTGTAATGCTGTTTGGCTTTGCAGGTCCTTGTTTTATTTCCTTCCAAGTCCTTCTCCGTCCTTTCAGGTTTTGTTGTTTTCATTGCTGTTCATTCTGCTTAACATTTACTGGGGATTATTCGTTGGAAGGTGGTGACCCCAAGTTCAATTAAGGCAGCAAACAAAATCCAGTCTAATGTCTATTTCCATTTTTTAAACAGCCTTGTTATGGGTGGGAGAGTGCATTATTAAGGACACAACACCACATGTTTGGACTTCTGGGTTTTATTGGGACAGAATTATATAGCAAGGATTTAAAAAAAAAAAAAAAAATCTAACCAAGACCCAAGCTACAAGGCATCATGCTTCAGGGCATGGGCCACTCCAGTTCCTACCCAGCACAAGTTCAGGAATACATGCCACAGATCAAACTGTCTGACAGCTATGTACTTTTTCGTGCAACTTCTTTTGAAGCAGCTGGACATTTTAGGAACTTAAGTGCAGTATCAAAAGGAAGCCAAAACATTGGTCTGAGTAAGAGTGGTGATTGCTCTGCTCTTCCTTATGACTCAGCTGTTTACTCACTGTGTGAGATTAGGCAAATCATTTAGCCACTTTGAACCTTATTCTTCCCATTTGTAAAATAAGGCAAAAGCTGTCAGAGTCATCATGATTTTTAATTAATTAATATTCCTATGGTACACTGGAGAAGTGATTTTTTTTTCCCTCTTGCACTTTACTACTTGCCATGTATTTCAGCGGGGGCAGTTTGGAAGAAGCATTCTTTCTAGGAAGAATCCTTCCCCTCCTGTCCCCCACAATTTTGTGATCCTCTCTAATGATTTTTATGTCATGTAAAGTGATTCGCATGGTTGAAAGCATGAAAAATGAGTTGTTGTCTTCTCCTGAAGTTCTGCAGTATCTGCGTCAATCCCTGCTGACCTGTGCCTAAGTCACTCTTCCTGCTTAGCAGCTGGCTTGAGCCTTCTTAGAGAAGCGCTTTGTAAATAGCATTATAGCAAATAAATAGGTACAGCAGTGATGTGAGAAATACAGCTGAACAATAATTATTAGAAGCAAAAAGATAACAACAGGACCCAAGTTTGGCATGAAGTATGGACTAGCAGAATCCCAAGTGGCTAGTGTCTCTGCACTGGCTCATGATTTATCTTTACTCAACATGGACCTTTCTCATTTCAGACCAAACCTGGCAGGATTTGCTCAGAACAAGCTTCACTGAAGTTTTTCTTGTAAATGAGGCTACTGAGTTAAATTTTCGCTCACTCAGAGATGCAGAATGAGAAGGAGCTTTTTCATTATGAGGTGCAAGCAAATGCTAAAAGCTCTTTGCTCCTGCAATTTTGTTCCATGCTGTACTGAAAATCCACACACTGGGTCCTAAGCAGTGTGTTGAGCAACTCTCACTTCTGCTTGTTTCAATCTAACAGCAGAGCAAATGCCCAAACAGCAGAATAATGGCAATAGAAGTAAGTCAGTTAGTTACTTTTTTATGGATGAAAATGAATGTTTGAAGTTTGGATCTGCGTTGGGATAAGCATCCATAAGTCGTCAGGTTTCCCTAGAGGTTGTGTGACTGAAAACTCATGATCAAGCAAAAATAGCCTAGAAATCTCATACCAGCCACTTTCCTCAAACACGTTGTGCTATTTGTCTGTGGAGATTACCAGGAGACATCACAAGGATGGTGGGCGTTTTGGCAGTCCAAAGCCAGCCAGAAGCTGCAAGTATGGTTTGGAGGATGCTCCTCTGAGGATTTGAGAAACTAAATGAATGAATTTGGGGTAAACACATACCAGTCTGCTCATTTTGCTAAGCTGCATGCCCTGGTGTATTCTGTTGGCCAAACAGCGTGCCTTGTGCTCCAGGAGACCCCGAAGGGCTAGGTCCCAGTGCAGCACTTGTCTTTCCTGAAGACTTTTAAAGAGTTGCTCTTAGGCTTCTGTGTGCAGAGGGCTGACCAGTTGCTACACAAAATTAAGGCCTTTGCCCCAGGTCATCGTTGGATGTAGACTTTGAAGAGGAGCTACGTAGCTCTCTCCACAGACGCTGCTTTTAGGCTGCCCTGCAGCCGAAACAGCCCACACTCTTCCATGTCCAAGCTAGCTGGAGGACTGAAATGATCCTAGACTTGTTTGGCATTTGGTCCTGTTACTTCAGCGTCTGTATTCTGTGGCTCATAGAACAGAGCTATACTACAGAGTAAGCGCTGTGCATCAGATAAAAAGGTTGTGGGGAGGAGGGGAAGGCATCCAGCTCCTAGGGCCTTCCATGTTTATAGGCAGGTCATTTTGCGTGCTCCTCTTTTGTTCTGCCTATATCTGTCTGTGAATCCTGTGTGCAACTTCAGGAAACAACAGTAATACAAAGGGAAAACCACCCAGCAGCTGTCTTATTTTACTGTGACAACATGTGGACTAGACAAAATCAAAGCTTGGGGTTTCCAGGGCAGCAAATTAGTCTTTGTAACTGCAGACTTCTTTCCTGGCAGCTAGGCTTCCTGTGAAGAAAAATGAAAGGGGAAGATGTTAGGGATCTTTCTGAGAGGACAAAGTCCCCAGAGACTATCCTCACCGAGAGCCCCTAGTGTTGTAAAAAAGGACCAGGGAAAAATCCTGTCTGTCCCTGGTACTATAGAACACATTAAGTTGGTGTGTTCCTGCACCACTTTTCCCCATGAACGGGAATGGAGACTGTGCAAGAATACTCTCAGTGTATAAATCAGCATTTGGGAGTAGTTTATTCCTTGAGTAGTCCCGTAAAGGAAGCCGATGAGAGAACAAAAAGAATATTTGTCACAAATATAAGGCAGCTCAGTTCCCCCCCTTTGTTTTGAGTCCCATGAATAGGAGTATTTGGGCAATATCAGTAAAGTCGGGAAGTCCCAACTTTGGTTGGGTAACATGTGCTGAGTCCAGAAAGTGTCTACCTTCTGAGAGGAACACATTCAGGGAAAATTACTCAACATAGCAACACCATAAAAAAAATCTGCTCTGGGTATAGATAGAAATCCAGGCTGAGATGTTTCTGCAGCTATCACAGAAGGAAAAGTCTGTGCACTTTGCAGGATCAGAAGGAAAGAAGGCAGTTCTTCCTAATATTTGCCCCCTGCCTTGTCTTTGGTGCCTTTTCTTTTCCTTTCTAGCTAGAGTCTAGTTGTACCTTCTGCTTTTGGTGCTAAAACTCATGGGCAAGAGTAGGATAAACTGACTTCTCTGAACCTGAAGAATAATTCTGTTGTGTTTATTACGATATCATAACCAAGATGCCTGTTTTTCTGTCTCCATCTCTTTTTCTATGTAGTTAGAGAAATTTCCACCTTTGCAGGAAGGGACACATTATTCTTAATCAAAACTTGAGAATGTGGCAGGAGGAGGTACAGCTGCAGATGAGCATTATCTAATTCACCCATCCTGTCATGTGAACATCCCTGCTTAATTTAATACAATTATTTCATCAGTGAGGATAATATCAGCAGCATGATTCATTTATACAACATGTTTCACAACTGCCTTTACCTCTCGGCTTCTTATTATCACTACTGATAATTTCACCATGAGTGGCTTCAGAGGAAGGGGAGGGGATGTGAAGGAAGCTGCCAGTGTCTTTGTGCGAGTGCGTGGACAACTATAGTCTTCAAGGACAGTCATGCCGAAAGATTTTCGTTGCATATGCGCTGTTGCACCTTGGTTTCTGATACACTTTGGTTAGACATTTCTGGATGAGCACAAGACTGAATGGATAAGCCACTGACTGGCTGCATTGTTCAGTGGGCAACAATAGCCCACTGTCTTCTGCCCCAGACGTGCCAGTAAGTGCTCCATATTTTGCATTTCTGTTGAAATGACGATCTCCACAAAACAGAACCAGGGCGGGGGAATGAGGCTTTGTTTCTAGTGAGGTGGCCGAGGCATTCTTTTAGAAACCCCCTCTCTGGCTTCTTATTTCTAACTGATTTGGCTGTAATTTGTACTGTCAAGGTCATTTAAATAGGCAGCAAGATGTGGCGAATGTGTTCCCAGAGGTCATGAAAAGCCTCTTTAGTAGAGCATGCTAGGCTGTGCTTATGCCAGGTCATTTAAGCACATTTGTATTGCCAGTCAGATGATACCCAGAGTAGTTCATGATTTTGTAATAAACCGTGCAACCTGGACCTTCAGTGTGTGCCACAATGGGATACAGCACTTGGATTTAAATGACAGTACAATAATTCAGTAACTGTATTTTAATAGTATACTAATCTTTAAAATATGTGAAAAGAAGTGAGATTATGAAATCCAAATGAATTGTCTGGGTTCTTCCCCACAACTGCCCTTTTTTTCCTTTCTCTGTGACTGGTTCATTCATCTGAGCTATCAGTCTTTTATTCAGCTCTTGGTGTTGAAATAGTGCCATTTTTAATAAACGGTTTAGAGAGATTCTCAAAATCAGATTTTATTCCCTTCTTTTTCTGTATCCATTCTCCATAAAGATAAATTAACCTTTTATCATAGGAGGAAGTAAATAAAGACAGCATGATTGAAAGATTAGAAAAGACACCATTTCAGCCAACTATTTGCAACATAGGTGACTGCAAGTCAGAATTCCTGGGTCTGTCTGAAACTGCCACTACGTTACTGTATGACTGTGACCAAATCCTTTCCTTTTTTCTCTCTTTCTTTTTTTCCTCCCATATTAATAAGCACTTTGTGTTTACCTAGCATTTTACCTTTTCAAAGGACCATACAAACCTTATAAAAGCAGTGCGATGTACACTCAACTTAGCAGCACTTATATTTAGAGATTTCCAGTGTCTGATGCTTAAATATAAAAGCTCAAAGTTACACAAATCCAGCTTGAGTAAAGCTAAAAACTACAGCTCTTGAATATTTTGTTTACCCCCAAATTCTGGTGTAGGTGAAGGGTTTTTCTTTCTTCCCTCATATGTCTAGAGATCACCTGGGAAAAAAAAATCTAGAGCAAATCAAGGATTTAAAGTTCCCCGAGCTCCAAAGTTTTGGTTAATGACAGTCTTCCAATCCTGGGAAGGAAACCACCAGCTCTTCCTAAAATGGCGACTATTCTGACACTGCTGTGATACAGGGGAAGGGAATCTCTTTACCAGTGCTTTGCTTTTGCTGCGGGTACTTTGTTTTATTAGCCCTCCGTCATGTGTTTTCGCTTATGCTTTATTCTCTACATTTATTCTTTTTGTGTGTGTTTTGTTTTGTGAGACAAATGCACTACTTTAAAGGAAACATTTCATAACCTTTAATCATGATCATATTTTACTTTTCATCACATCTATGTTTATATTATTACAAGCCTTTTGGGTCTTAACGTCCTCTGGTCTAAGCATTAATCATTTTGGCTGATATATAAAGAAATGTTTGACTTTGTTTAACTTTTTAAAGATACTGGCTTGAAAAAAAAACCCTTATCAGTGGCATCTTAGAGTAACTGCATGTCAAAAAAAGGCAAGGACCAATCAATACTGAGCTTTCTCTAATAAAAACTAAGTGCAGGGAGTACTTCTGGATTCCGTGATCCCACTGTACAAAATCGAATCTCCTGGCTCTTGAAAGTTTCCATCTACCTGGAGTGAACATGCTACATCTGGGTTTTTTTTCTTTTTATTACTCTTATTTGCCCTAGCTGTCATGCTGCGCTTACACACAGCCTTGATATAACTGAGAGTGAAGCCTGCTAATCTATAATGTGGCAGAATGTTAGCTGGGAGATTCTATAGTTAAAAGTAAAGGTAGGCCAACACCTAATTCTTGTCATGGTTACGCAGCCGCAAATCAATAATGAAGACTGTACTGTTCTTGATTTAAACTGGAAGAGCAGAGAATTTTGAATTTATGTCCACAGATGGGAAAAAGAGTAAAATGGCTCCCTGACTATAGGAGTGAAGATCCTAACAGTCATCTTCACACTTAACACAATTGTATATTATTACCTGTTTCCCAGATATTTAGACTCCCATGGAATAAATCAGTGTAGTTCCACTGTGGTAAAGGAAATTACTTAAATTATTATCAACTCATGATCCTACATAGGATTTCTAAACTCTCTGACTGAATTTTTAATGTATTTGACTTCCAGCGAGGATTTGAGAATGCTCTTTGAAATAACAGAAGTAAAAATGTTATGAAGACCAGACAGTGAAGTAATATGATTTTGTAAATACACATAATAGCTGAAAATTGTTTACTTATCCTCCTTTATGAGAACCAAGCTTCTGTGACCTCCGATTAATTTACCATTAGCCTGAATACACAATGAAAGTGAATGAAGGGGCAATTTGGAATGACATTTATCAGCTCTGGAACTGTCGACTTCTATTATTTCCACAAGGCCTTATACTTCTTGGCTCCAGAGAAGGCTGTGCTGACTTGAATGAAGAAGAGCATTCTTACTACTAAGAATAGTTACAGCACAGACGACTTCATTGCTGGATGGCTATGATGGAAAAAAACACCTCCCCCATTTCTAACTTGCATTAAATGAGACCAAACCCACTGTCCTATAGTGGACGTGCACAAGACCTTGCCTTCACACCAGGCTTAAAAAAAAGGAACAGAAGAACTGAGGAAAGGGAGAAGGAGTGAGGGAAGGGAAGGAAAGAAACTTTATAGGGACAGGATAGCCAAGGGGTTGAGTCAAAAGGATGAGACTGAAAAGAGTCATTCAACACGAGGATGCAGGTTGGAATCCAAGCTGACTTTGCAGTGAGGGAGAGCCATTCACATCAAGGACTGGTTGCTGCTCCGTATAAACCAAAGTGCTGCTCTCGGTCAGATTTCCAGTGGCCAGAGAGCACACTGCAGCTTTTACTGCCATATCTGAAACTAATCAGCCCCTTTTGTTGAGACTTAGAACAGAGGTCAAGAATTGAATCTACATGGAAACTAACCCCCCTTGGATTGAACCGAAACAAGCCTGTGGGCAGGTTGGCTTTGCTTCTGATACTGTCTTCCAGATACGTAACTTTGCTCTTCAGGGATCCTTGTCTGGCACAGGGTCGCTGTGTTTGGTCGGTTCGTTGGCTAGTTTGTATTTACACTTTTATGCAACTATCTCAGTACTGATTTTACAACATTATAGTTGCACTGTTGTGGGATTACTTTTTATTTTAAATTGAAATCAGTGGAACAGCAGAGCAAGTCTCCTTCCATTTGGCTAGTAGGTTAATCTATTTTATTCTGATACAGATGGATTTGTATTTCTGTAAAGTAATGGATACCTTCTTAAAATGTCAAATGCTGGTTGAACTGGGTGACATTTTTAACCCCGAGGCTTAAGTCTCCTAGAAGATCAACAAAACTCTGCCTTCTTGGTGCCTAAGTTGCTTCTGAGAATACAGAATATAGGCTCCTAAGGCAATTTTGTGCATTGATTTTTTTCCCCATTATTTTATGCACAACTTGCACCTAGGACAGCTTAAATACCACTTTAAGGATGACAGCTTTGTTCATGATGTCCCTGATATGTTTATCTGCTAAGCTTTAATTTATTTTTAACTGTGGCTATTACAAAAGTGTAGAAATAATCAAATATAACAAAAGTGCTTTGCTCAGAGCTTGCTTCTTTAAGGTAATGGAAAAGTTCTACGACAGTGCTTTGTAGAATTGTCCTGTGTTTGGAGACATACATCTACGTCATACTTCCACAAGCGACAGGCAACTATAAAATTCCTTCTTTACTGCAGCACACCACCCTCTGTGGAAAAGAATCAGTATTATATGATAGTAGTTAAAGATACCTTAGTGGTAACAGTAAAACACTCAAACATTATGAGTGTAATTCCAGTCAGCTTTGCATTGCTGTAAGTCAGGAATAATTCTATAAAACTGAATGTACTTACAACTTAGGGAGATCAGAACCAGCTTCTTCAGTGCCTAGAGCCAAAACCCAGTTGTGTGATGTAACGCTTCCTGTAGCTAAAGGATGGCTGTCCTAAGTCACAGTGTCAGAGGAGAGCTATGTTAATATGTGATGGTTGGATCTAATACCATATCCATTAGTTGTGGTTATTTAAAAGTGAGTTAAAATCACTTTTAAAATATCTGACTTGTTGAAAAGCTTTTTCTCCTGTCCCTGGGGGTTTTTTTCCCTTATTGTATTTTATTTTGGTCAAAAAAAAATACATGACTTAGAATTTTAATGTGTTTTATAGCACTGTCTGTTACTCTGTGTAATCAAGCCAGGTTTAGGAATAATTCCAGTTACCCTGCAAAAAATGTCACTCAATTTTTCTATTTTTGCATAATAATAATTACTGAAATGTTGGAAGTTCAGTTCTGCAGAAGATGAAGAACTCTAGGGGCTTACGCAGAATTACCCAGGTTATTGTTTCAGATTTTGTGGGAAGAAAGGGCTCTCTTGTTGTGGTGGAAGAGAAGTACTTATTTCCTATGATATTTTTGTGCTTGGAATTCTAAGCCTGGGAAGTTCAGAGGAAAGCACACAAGTTAAAGAAAAAAAGAAGAAAAACAAAAGATCAACAAAAAAAACCAACTGAAAACCCACTCACTCAAACATGTTTGCCTATTTTGGGTGGTGGGTTGAATTTTAAGTGAAAATGCTCTTCAGTTCTTATTTAATTCATCTATATCAAGTTTAAAATAACAAAAAACCATAACTGTGAAATTGCTCTTCATTTTTATCATAAAAGCATATATCTTGTTGATGTGAGTAATTTCTTCAGAGACAATTCTTACATACAAAGTGCAAATGGAGGATGTTCTCTGATCATGTCATGCTAATTTTCCAGTTTATCAGTCATTTCAGTTCCAAACTGGAATGACAAGATGATATCACATTTGATCTTAATATATATCATACAACCTTTCCGGTTTAGAAGTTTGTATGAGCTGAAGACAACTGTCTTTGCTTGGAGGGTGTTGTGCCAACAGCAGTGTTTTAATAACATTTTTTTCTCTTCTGCTCATCGTAGGATGAAGTGGCCCAGCCTCTGAACCTTTCAGCCAAACCCAAGACATCTGATGGCAAGTCTCCCACATCACCCACCTCTCCTCATATGCCAACTCTGAGAATAAATAGTGGGGCCAGTTCACTAAAGTCCTCTGTGCCAGCAACTTTAGCTAGTCCTTCGGCCAGAGCTAACACAATAGGTAAGCTCAGTTTCATTTGTCCCTCCTCATAACGATTAATAGGTGTTAATGGAAAGTGGGCACTTATCAGCCAGTGCCAGACAGTGGTCTATGAGCTGTCGCAGGTTGACCATAATACTACATTTGTTGATGTCAGTGAAGAAACTCCCACAGACTTATGTTCATGAAGAGCATCTTAACTTTTACAGACTCAGAAAACAAGGAGCTGTGTAACTTCAGATACTGTTTTATCAATAAAAGTTAATAAATGCTGTTTATTTAATGACATACATTGAAGACAGCAACCTGTCTAATGGTGGGCATTAAAGACCCACGATATTGTACTGTCATCTAAAAGTGATGGATAAACTTCAAAAAAATTCCTTTAAGTTAAAAGTCTACGTATGCAAATACATCTTTGCAAAATTACAGGTTCAGTCCTTAGTCTGCTAAAAAGCTGCACAAAGCATTATTTTGCATTGGTCTAGTAAGCAAAACAATCACCAGATTAATTCAAGAAACCAAGTTTGATGTTGTATCTTGCAGAAAGTCTTGACTGGCTGTTTTTAACACTGTTCCAGAAAACTGTTAATTCTTCCTCCTGCCAAAATTACCTCTTTGCCTAAAGACCATCTAAATAATAACAGTCTTAGTGGTGATTTTACAAGTCTGGTGTGTTAAAGGGACTGCTCTTTGTGTGTATAAGTAAAATGTGTACACACCCCATTCTTCATCCTTGTAACTGAAACATTTTATTCCATGAAGTGATTGAATATAACCTGAGTTAAGATTTCAGCATGTAAACAAACTCTGTTTAGGAAATTAAGTGAGGTGGATAGTTGTACCTTTGCTACTGTGTGTCTAATTGCTCCTGAAGCATCTCCTGCTGGCCACTTTCAGGGATGGTACAAAAAACAAAAGCCAT
The DNA here is from genome assembly GCF_929443795.1 of Astur gentilis. Taxonomy (NCBI): domain Eukaryota; kingdom Metazoa; phylum Chordata; class Aves; order Accipitriformes; family Accipitridae; genus Astur; species Astur gentilis. The sequence continues at coordinate 11,104,313 of NC_064897.1, read as the reverse complement.
AGGTCAAACCTATCAGAAGCTGTTTCTGTGATATCTTAGTGCTATGTAGTAAAATCTTTTCGTGTCTCTATGGGTCTCTCCCAAGCTCATTGTAGTCCATATTCCACCTACACAGACACCAGAAAGACCCATAGTTATGTCCACAGATCAAAATAGATCTTGCTTCCACTGTATTACCCTCCTACTCTGCATACATGATTATTGCTACTGTTGATGAGAGTTACATATATCAGACAGGGAGTACGCTTCTATGCCTTTTAGAAAAGGAAATAACTTTCTTTAGTATTATGTTACAATTATATAAATATTTTGTAAATATCACGTTGTTAATTGTCAATGTATGTAGTATTATTAGCTCTACACTCTTTAACTGTGGTAGGTAATAATGTATTTAATCTTTAATTTGTTTGGCCCTACTGCTCTCCATGTACAGTGAGTGCATTAAGTTTCAATTTTTATCCTGCATCACAGTGGCAGGATATCTCATGTTCTCTCCTCTGCAATCTTCTTTCCCTCCATACCTGATATTTTTTGTAGGTGTGAGACCCCTGCAATTTACTTCTTTTAACAAAATGCAGATTTTGAAATGCTGTACCTGTAATGAGTGATAATGTAATTGGATAAAAGCTGTGAGGATGAATGGAGCTTTAAAGGTCACTCTTGTAAGAAGAATTAATGTGTTATACCATTAATAAACCATGGAAAACTGTGGAGCAAAAGATAACATACTTAAGTTATTGTTAATGACATAGAGTTCACTGCTGTATATCTCTCGGCTACAAATATAGAAAGTGACTTTTTGAGGTTGCTGAGCAGTATCACTGTGCGTACTGTATATATAAGATAAGCAGTCTTTAACTGGTGCAGGAGCTGGATGGACATAGCCTACTTCTAACAAAGGTTTATCCTTTAATGGAGGACTAGAAGAACGAAAGGCTTGTGAACAGCCTGCGGAATCTTTTCCTGCTAACTGCTAGGTCAAATCCAACCAAAGTTAGAGCAAGTAAAACTCATTACCATGTTGAAACCATTTGGTGATCTTAAAAAAGTGAGCATGAAATTTCAAGTCACCCACCAGTAGGAGCTACGCCACAAAAAATTTTTTTAGCATTTTTAGCAAAGGTACTAAGGTCCCTAAAAATGGTAGAGAAACTGGATCACTTTTTTAGCTCGAGAGATGAATCCCTGTACAGAAAGTCATTGGGAAACATATAGTCATTTGCCAAACAGTTACTTCCACTATCTGAATGATTTGAGCTGTCAACGCAAGGCACAAGTTGTCTGTCCTAGGTATGCACAGCCCACCTTGCTGGGATGCAGTTGAGCTGTCACTTTTCACTGCCACTAACTTCAAATTAAAACCGTTCTCTGAAAGCAGTTCTTCAGACTGCTTGGTTCCCCTGGCATGGAGAAATGCTCAGGTATTGTTCAGTTGTCTCTGGAGGATGTAAACGTACAGCGTCCTATGATTAACAGTGTAGCTGTATTCGGGCATGCAGATATGTAGTCCTTTTCTAGAGCTATCCTTACAGCGTATAAAATACGCTGCAGACTGAGCAGTCACAAATGTCATGGCTTCATGTATGACTTTAAATCCAAGCATTTCTTTTTGGGAACAGGCATATGTCCGTGTACTAAAAACAGAAACAACTTCTCTCTGCCCTTTGCCATTATCTGCGACATCTCTATGCTAGTTTGGCAATCCTTGTAACTAAGTGCATTTTATGTGATGCAGTTCCCCTCTCTGTCAATAATTCACCACCTACCCTAAACAACAATAATTTACATTCAACTCGCTTCTATATTAATCATTTCCCTGCACACCAGCATCTTGGCAGCTACTGAAAAACATAAGGAGTGCTTGCTTTTATTCACTGTCATGTGCCAAACTGTCTCAAAGATAGCAGTATCCAGGAAAAGCCAAATAGTCTGGAGAAGGGCATGAATTCCAGTTCCTCGGCACATTCGGCTGTATTACAGATTGAAAGTATTATACCTAGCCTAATCAAGAGCACAACCAGCAGTAATACCACTGTTTGTTTGTTTGTTTGTTTGCTTCCTTTTTAATTTATTCTGACTACATGCAAGCTTGATCAGTAACAGATGCAAAGTGGGGAAGAAACTAAGCAAGTTGATAAAATGGAGGTAAAAAAAATAAATCAGCGGCAGCACTGTGCTGGTGCAGGTTATATCCTTCCTTCTGCTGGGAAAGCTGGAATTACTGGAATTCCATTGGCTGGGAATTACTGAACTGGGTCATTTGATAAAAGCAATGTGGATCAAGTTATTTCATACAAAACTCTCAGGGTTCCTGGGTATTTAGCCAAAAGCTAGCTGCTAGTACAATTAACAACAGTCAAACCACACAGAAACTTTTCTTTCTAGTTTTTGCGCGCCATGGAACATGGGAATACCATTCCCATTCTGTCTGCAGTCTAAAAAAACAACAATAAAAACCCAAACCAAACTAAAATCCTGACAGCAGCGCAGCACTGAACTAATCTGACATCAGCTTCTTCCCCTGAAATGTTTTAAGCAGCAAGACAATGTCCTACGTTTTTTGGCAATCAGCAGATCAGATAGAAGAGTCTAGCAATACAACAAGGATGTGTAATCTGACATGATTAGACAAGGCTCTTTAGGAACAGAACATTCATAATTGAGACAAAGAAAGAGTATTAATAACACTTTCCTAACACGGCAGTTAGCCATTTTATATTTCCTTTCTTTAATCTTAGTGTTTTTCAACAAATCATGGGATTTAATAGCGTGTTTTGGCAGATTAGAGGATTTATGGCCCAGATGTTTTTTGTTCTAAAAATGGATTAGGGTGTAAAGTTTGCTGGAATCCATGGAACATGTTGAGGCAAGCCGGTCATTTTGTGTGTGATTAGTGCCTGCCTTCTGTCTCACAGTCCCTCCATCTGTCACAATTCACCAATGGATCTGGTTAGATTTAGCCTCATGTCACAAACAGAAGTCCCTTTTCTGGGCAATTTCATATTACAGATTCATTTTATGCCGGTTTTATGCCCTAGTTAAAAGACAGAAAGAAGAGTGTGCGTGCGCGCGCGTGCGGGGCTGTGGAGGGGGGAGGGAGATTGATAGATATTAGCCTCTCCTTTAATGTTTGAAAAATAGACTGGGGCTTGGAGTCTCCCATCAGTATTCTATCCTACAAATCACATGCAGATCATAATAAGTATAATCTACAGTACGCTAAAGGAAAAAAAATGACAGTGTCACATTTAAAATTAAATAGTATTAGCTGTGCCGGTGATGCTTGTAACATTTTAAAAGGAAATAATTCAGTGACTACTAAGGCTAAGCCCTAGGCTGTGAATTTGCAGCAAAACAGTGGACATTTGACCTACTATTAGCAGCATGAATAGGAGTGGGAATGTAGGTCCGTGTAGCTGTGGTTTCTTATACATTTCTGAATGACAGGTGGTGGTGGAGAGCATTCAGTGGATGAGGTTTCTCTTCCCAGCCATTATGCATTTCATATCTATAGCAAACCACCGCCACCTGTGGTTTATTTTAATGTATTCACAAGTTTTAAGAAGGGGAAGAATGAAATGGTCTATTTTTAAGAGTTTGGGATTGCTGGCACGATCAAAGCTTCCCCTGACTCTTATCCGGTTACATCCTGCTGCATACAAACCGCAGGACTAACCTCTGCAGCGGCAGGGAAATGCTGAAACTAATGGGATCAAATATCGGGACGATGATTTTGGCACTGAGGTTTCTCATGCTTTCTATCCAGGTGGCTCTATCATAACAGTAACAGAATTACAAAGCATGGACGGGTTTCTGGGCATTACCTGTTAACTCTTTCTCATTAATAGTGATAAACTATTGGTGCAGTTCATCGATGAAAGCTAAAGTGTTTTCTTGTAACTTTCTTTTTTTAAGATATCCTTTCTTCTATCACGTCGTCAGGTTATTTAAATGACCACGATGCTGTTACTAAGGCAATCCAGGAGGCCCGACAGATGAAGGAGCAACTTCGGAGGGAACAGCAGGTGCTGGATGGGAAGGTGGCCGTTGTGAATAGCCTGGGTCTCAATAACTGCAGGACAGAAAAGGTGAGTTTCCAAGACTGCCTTTGCAAAGGGTCAGAGATTGCATTTGGCTCACCTTGGAGATACATAGGTTCTTCCCCTCTTTTTTTCCCTCACTTTTCTTGCTCTATTTTCTTCTTACCAATCAGTTTTTAAAGAGAATAGTTGCTTCTTTCAAAAAAAAGGGAAAGGCAAAATGAAAACCACAACCAAAAGCTGACATGAGAGACCTGGGGACCCCTGGGGGAGAGGGGGGAGGAGGAAGAGATAGTTAAAGCCCTCACGAGAACTTTGGAGGCCACTAATTCTCTGTTCCAGCCTGTCAACGTGTATTATGAGAAGGTGATCTTGGAAATCTCTGGGTCTAAGTGGAAATCTTGCTTTATGGAAATGCTTACATGTGTTTGTGAGATGAGCTGGATTTGAAAATATTCAAGCTTCTTTAGGAACATAAGCTTTGCTGATACTCAGGCTCAGCTTCTGGGTATTTAGCCTTGTGAGGTTGTCATATATGATATTTTGTGACCATTGCAATGTAGCACTGTCATGTCACGTTAGATGACTTAACAAAATTGAAAAAAATGGAGAATTGACAACACAAACTGCACCAAATATTCGCAGTGAAACTTAGAGGCAGCAGAATGTATGGGCCTTACCACCTTCTGCTTTTGAACTGGCCTGTGAAGCTGTGCTATAATAAAATATCAACAAAGTGAATATTCACTAGTAAAATGTGTATGTACTGTAACCGTCGCGTAAGTCAGAGAGGTTGTGATTTGCTGCTTTTCTATAGAAATACCTGATGTCTTTCTGTGCATTGCCCTGGCTTATGGAGGATAAATAGACCTGCCAGTCCTTGCTGCCACATTTATAGTGAGCTGTCCCTATAATACAGCCACCTAAGATACACATCCAAATCCTTGTGTGTGTCTCAACATCATACGCTTAGCAAGACTTTTTCCTCAATTCCTCTCTTCCCCTGCAATATTTTCTGAGGTGATAGAGCCTTCATCATGCAGTATAACCAAGATGACCGTTGTTGCATTTTGTGCAAACTGAATTTTATTGAAACAGCTTCTAGTGGCTTTTCACTGTAAGGCCTTGTGTGAATCACTGAGATAGGCAGATAAATAGAATGAATAAAAAAGATCAGCTATTTAGCAGAAACTTGAAAGTCAGTCATCCTAGGAAGCTTGTGAGTCAAACAATATTGTCCAGAATGAGCAGATTGCTAATTTGGATAGCTTTCCATTTTCCCTGTTTTTAGATGGAGTTTGATCAATAAGCTGTGAGAAGCCAGCAGTCTGGGTAATGAATGTTAAATGTACATGTGAGTCTCTCGCTACTGTACTTTTTTCATCAGCCTATCCTGGGTGTAAGTGATGTCGAAATGACTCCCATTTCATGCACTTTCTTGAGAGGAAGGGGAAGGAAAAAAGAGGTCAGTGTAATAGGTATCTGGCAGTACATACAACCTCTCTTAAAAGAGTAAGAGCGCTGGTATGGGGAGAGAGAAAGAAAGAGAGGGATGGAGCATGTTTATGGCATTTCACATAGGAGAGTACCAGAAGGGAAAAGGGAAAAGCAGAGTGTCAGATATAAGAAGAAGTGATCACAAGCACAAAGGAATTTATATTCAAATATTTAAGCATTCTTGAAAGGATGCTCGGAGCAGAAATTTCTTTTCTCTGCTCCCCATGTCGAAATGACTTTAACACTCAGCCAGATGCTAATGCAAAGTGACTCAAGCTATTCCTCGCAAGCATAGCTAAATTGCCGTTATTTGTTAAGCGCATTGAATTCAGCTGTGGATACAGCAGTTGGTTGCATTCAGAAAGCATCTGTACCCTTTTTTTCCTTTTTTTTTTTTTTTTTTTTTTTTTTTTTTTAATCCTCCAAAGCAGAGACAACTCTACCTATCTCCCCCCTCTCCTCCCTTGTGCTGGCTGGGAATTGTCAAGTGACAACCGACCAAATCCTTTTGGACAGGAAGCCTTCATCCTGAGTTCTATATACTTGCAAAGCAGGCCTTGTGGTTGGATCAGGAAGCCCATTAAAAGCACTTTGATGGTATGGAAATTCATCTTCATGAAGCACCCAGGCCCCTAAGCAGCATGCTGTTTAGCTGTGGTTACAGATCAGTCATTCACATCGGAGGGCAGTAATTGTGCTGACGGCTTGTTCGGCAATGGAAGTACATAAAATAATCCCAGGCCCTCCACCATGGCATTGCGAGTTAATCTTCTTTAATACAGATCAGCTGTTGTTCTAACACATGACTTTATGCTGGCTCTAGTGACTCTGCACAGCCTTTTGATTAAGTAACAGGAGTGGAACCATCTGCATTCACTTTATTCTGTTACTTCCCTATTGTTGGGATTCTCCTTACCCCTTCTGTTTTCACTTCTCACCCTCAACCCCAGTTGAAGTTTATTTTCCTCTCTAATTCATGCCTCCTGGTGGGCTCGTGGAGGGCGGAGAGGGGTTCTTTTACAAGGTAGCAGGAAGAAAAAATTGTTTGCTCAATGGTAAATTTTTCTAAAGCAACTGTAGGGTTTGGGGTTTTTGATACAATAAATGCCAAAACTTTATCAGGGCACACTGATTTATTTTATTTTATTTTATATTTTATTTTATTTTATGTTAAAGTGGAGACAGGAAAGGACAAAACCACATCTGAGCTCTCCTAGATTATAATGGCATTTGAGTTGCTTGGGGTGACCACTTAAGCCACTAAGCACTAATTAAGAAGCTGCACTTTTTAACTTGTAGGGTCTCGTGAGCTGTCTCTTGCATTTGACCCAACAGGAGAGAGACGTAGGCTGTAAAGCTTCGGTACTTGTTCTCCCTTCTCATACATGCTCTAGGCCATCCGCTGACTAGCCAGCTGTGAAGTTCAGATCCAGACAAACACCCCAACTTCTCTAAAGTTTGTGTCTGTTTGACCTAGGACTTTAAAGTTTTCTCTCTTACTAAGAGCAAGATTTGAGAGGAAGGCAAGTGTTAGCATTTTGCATGAAATTTTATTTGGTTTTTCCCTGTTTTCGAGGGAAAGGAAAAGAGATAGTTGGGAAGGTGGGTAGCGAGAAGTGGAGTGCTGCAGTGTTACCAGAGAGCGTTTCCCTTCAGAAGCTCAGGGTCCCACCGGGGGCCTTAGAGCAGCCCCCTGAACTTTGGGGACTTTGCATTTGCTCACCGGTTGCTTCCTGCAAGGGAAATTTTGAGGTGGGGGGTGGAATTAAAAGAGAGTTAGGCTAAGGTAGCTATCTGTCCATGGGCATATTCGTTCTTAGAAATGTACATTATATTTATAGTTACGTACGGAAGAAAGACTCTCCTTCCCATAGAGTGATCTCAAGCTTTATAGGCAACAAACACTCGTCTGGGGCTATCCCCAATTTTCCTCCCTTCTTTGCTGCAGTGGGTAGTGTAGTTATGGAGACCTATGGTTCTCTGAGATGTGGTGAGTTTTTTGTTGCATGAATTGCTGCTGCAGCCTGCCAGCGAAGGTCGGCTCTGTGCAGTTCTGAACACGTATGTTAGGCTCTTGGTAGGGATTTATCTGCCAGCGGTAGCTGGGCAGGCTCAGGGCTGGAATTCACCTTTGTGAGTCTCTGCTAAAGCTCTTGGGGCTTTTCTCCACACATGTACATGACCTGTTATCTGTCTCCTGTTCCCAGACGGGTTGATCCCTGTGGACAGCCAGCTGTAAGGCAGTAGTCAGACAGGCATTTTGTGGAATTGGAGAGAAACTGTATAAAAGGAGTCACAAATGAGAAAAGATTTTTAAAAATGGCTAGGATGATTTGGGTGAGTCACTTTATGGGCATCCAACTTGGACCATCTTGAGGGGTTTGATTTTCAGAAGATTACACTAAAAACTGTGAGCATCATGATGAACATGGATTTTACTAAAACCTATTTTAATTGCAAATAAAACATATTTTTACATTACTTTTCTTGGAAACATTTCCATGTATAAATGAGAAGTGTGTGTATATGTTTTTCTGGTTTCTTGGAAACCCAGGAGCATAGTTTTATTTGTAATTGTCATCTACAGTTAATTATAGCTTGATACGTACTATACATAAACAGTGTTACCTTTTATACATGTAGCTTAGAGCGCAGATTGTCATCTAGTGCAAACACCACGACAGGCAAAACCAGCAAGTGGACTCTGGTCTATTTGTTCGGCCCCAAAACCGCCTGCTCCCCCGCAAAGGAGATGTACACAAACACAAAGAGCCAGCATGTGTGTGCATGCAGACGAGCCTACAGTGCGCTCTTTCAGAGATCCACAGCACAAACATGCACCGAGCTAGCCAGTGATTTTCTGACTGCAGTCGGACTGTCAGGCATTCGTGTACGTACCCTGGTGACTGTAAAAAAGGAGGAAGGGGGCACGCGAGCAGGTATTTGGGTATGTGTCTGCGTACGCTGGCACAAACGCAGGTACCGGTTTCCGAAGGCTGGCCCCGCTGCTAAAGGTGCGGGTGGCTGGGACAGCTGCGTGAGTACCCGCAGCCACACAGGCGTTTCGGACGTGGACGGACGCAGTCACGCTCGTAGCACGCTCTGAGATGAGTGCATCCGAATACATACACCTCCTGTGCTGAAGTGTTTCTTAACCCGCGATACAGGTTCTCCCTGTTATTGCTTGGAGTGTGTCCTGTTAAAAGGCTCTGACGTGCACTTGTCTGCTGGGCTGTAACTTAAGAGGCTATTTGTAACAATATTTATTCCAGCATTGTAAGCAAGAGCCTATTTATTACTCATGCTTACGGAACACCGGGTTCAGGATGTCTTTCCTCCCATTCCCACCCACCCCTCCTCCCACCGTCCTCCCCACTCCCACCGCCACCTCCCCTCTTCCCCTTAAGAGAGTGCCAAACGTGAAATGACAGTGACCAATGTTGACTTAATGTGGATGTTTAATAATGAAAAAAGTGTGTCAGTTCCAGCGTTAGTTACAAATGGCAGTAAGTATATCGGGTGGCAGCCCTGTAATAATTTTACATCCATCATTCCTTCCTGATGCCTCGCTGGCTGCCTGATGGATGGGGATAGCAGAGTTAACTCTTAAGAAACTGCTGTGATCTGCTGAGCTGAAATGAATTCTGTCCCTGCTCTCCCCTCAGGGAGGAGGGGGATATTAAGAATCTCAAACCCGCAGATCCTGCTGTCTTTGAGAAATAAAACACTGGAGCTCACTTTACTAAAGGCATAAGCAGGAGCTGGTTTAACACATGGGATTTAAATTTCTCACAGTAGAGAATTTTCCTTCAATAACATTTTTTTCTTCCCCTAATGGTTAAATTTGAACCAGAAAGTCAAGAAAAAACTGGAGGAGGAGAGAAGGGCAGGAGGAAGAAGAAAAGAGAAGGGTTGGTAAAACAGACTCTGCCCCCCGTGCTTGCTGCAGACGCGGACAGTCCGTGGGTCGGGCTAGAGTGAATATGTTGTAATGATTGAAACTGGGAAGAATGGGACCTGGCGCAAGGCCGGGCTTCCCAAACAGGAGAAACCCACTGGAAATAAGTCCAGAGATGCAGTACTAACATCATAAACCAAATCACTTTCTAAGAGTTGAAACCTGCCCATTTTCATAATCTCCGTATTATTTTACTGGAAAAATACTTCAGCATTCTTAGTGACTAGCAGGGTCTGTATTACCCACAGACATTATATACACACACGCTTATCCCTGCAAGTTCAGCAGGCCACTAATATCTGTGTCCTGTAATTTGCAGCCCACTCTATTCCTCACTGGCCTGTAAAACACTGGGAAAGATGATCAGTGTAATATTTTTGTTCTCACAGTGCGAGCAGAGATCTGTTTGGAATAATTATTATCCAATGTGGGGACCGGGGAGTATCTTGCAGACGATGGTCTGCTACAGTCCCACAACACAGAAGTCAACATACTACCCTAACAACTATATTTCCCCTTCTTATTACCCTTTTCCCTACCCTCTTCCTAATTTTGTTTTACTGAGGTTCTCTGCCAGCAGAAACGCTGGTATGCGGGTTGCAGTCCTCTTTGTTAGTGCTATCAGCACAGTTTTCAAAAAGCATGACGAGGGCGAACAGATATTATGTCATCACCCATCCATCACCCTGGATGTCAGCCTTTCAGTAAGTCCAATCAGCAGGCTCAACAGGATCATTCATGTTCAAGGAGTCCTCTGTTCAACAGGGCTACTGTATCCATTGTCATTTCTCCTGAAACTTTTCTCAAATTTAATTAAAAACATGTCAAGTTTGCACACTGCAAAGATCAAAATTGGTTTTGCCCAGCACTGGTAACTAAGTATTAAACATTTTGATTTCCTTCAGCTGAAAGTTTATTCTCCCCCCACCCCTTTTTTTTTTTTTTTTTTTTGCCGTTTGCTTTGTGGAGCTTGTGTATATTTATATTTACAGCCTCTGCATTTAATGGCCACATGCCTTGTTTTCACAGATGGCCAGTGGAAGAATTCCCCTCCCCCCTTTTCTTTTAGTAAAGCCTGCCTTTGGTTTTGCTACTTCTGTCACAGTGCCACTACTCTCAGTTAGCAAGTGTCTATGCATGGGAGGGAGAGATTCTGCAATAAGGGTTCTTTTTATTCCCCCAAGGATTTTAGCTCTTTATTTTAGAAAGCCTTTTTTTTTTTCTTTCCTGATTGACCATAATCTATTAAATGCCCAGATACATTTTTCAAAGAAAAATCAAGTGTGTATGTTTGTTTGTGTCTTTAGTGCATCATTATGGCAGGGATGCATGGGCAGGGTTAGCTAATGAAAAATGAAACATGCAGAGGGAGGGACAAATTCTGCCCACGGATGTGTGCATGGAAGTCCTGTTGAAGTCAAGGAGAACAGCAGGCAAAGAGGCAAGGCAAGAACCCTGGATCCTTGCAGCTGCTGACGGGGAATGGGAATTTAAGTCTTCGTTCACTCCAAAGGGCAGAGATTGGAAACATTCGCAGGCTAGCGTGGATCAGGGAGGACTGCAGCTGTTTATACCTTAGTGGAAATTTTATTAAGTCCAATAAAGGTGGATCAACTTCCTCCTGAAAAAAAACCCCATACAATTGATGCAGAGTTCTTGTTATGTCTTTTGAGCTTTTTGAATCTCTGGGTTTAAGTTCTAAGCTGTGCCCTGCAGCCACAAGAGCTAATTATTTCCTGAGATTTTATTGTTATTTTTACATAATCACATGCCTCCAATAGCTAGGGCTTTCAGCACATTCGTGGGCACCAGCATCAGTGCAATACCTCTCTTCAGTGTAATAGAGGCTGAGCTTGATTGTTCTGTGAATTGTGCCCACTTAGTCTCCTGGGGGATCAGCCTGTCCTGTTCTGCCCGTCCTAGTAGGCAGGTGTCCACTTAGCTGAGTGACAAACAGCCACTGGTGTCTTTTGGGGGTGCTGAACTTTACCTTGAATTGTATCGATGCTGATGCTGGGGAGTAGACAAGCTAAGCCTTACTTCATCACTAGAAAAACGTTGTGGTTTCTTTCTTAGGAGACAGCCTAGATAGTATGTCAACTTCTTCATTAGGGCTCGACAAAATGTAAGCAAAGGTACAGCAGCCTTCATAATTCGCATACCTTTATATCTGTTTTGCCGCTACGCAGTTGAGTCACCAGATGTTTAATAAACAATTGCCAGGAAAGCAGAGACTGTGCTCTTGCCTTCTCTTCAGGTGTGTGTAGACCCTCTTTCCCAGGTTATCCTGCGTGGGTTCTAATTTTCATCTTGTTTCATTTTTGGTGTACCACCTCTCTTCCTCAAGTAACCCTTCCTTTCCTCACTGATCAGCTGTAGCAGCTCTTTCTGACTCGCTGTGAAATCCTTCATTAAAATTTACACGGCAGATTTCATCCAGAGATCTCAAAACTCTTCCCAATGGCAGGAAGATGTCACGATCTCCATCCTGCTTAGTTGGGGAAACTAAGGTGCAGCGACTGAACAATTCATGCAGAGTTACAGAGCACGTCAGCCCAGCCCCGAAAGCAGTCTAGATGAGAAACTGGGTCATGTAACTCTTAACCTATTTGCAGTCAGCGGATTACAGCTGGATCTGGTTGAGGTCAATGCCTATGCCCGCACTGTAGAAACTTTTCGAGGAAGGAAGCAGTGTCTCATCATTCTGCTTTGATTTTGCTTTCCTTTTGATTTCTTCCTTAAAGTAATGGGCTGGGCCAGCTCTACCTGCGTTTTCATTTAAAAATCCTGACTTGCACTATCTCTCAGAGCTCATAACCAAAGAAAAGGAGGACCTCAGTGTCTCCTCTTTTCCTCTAAAATTGCTACTTTCCATCAGTTTGTTGTCAAGTCAAATAGTATATTTTACTGAGGGAATAATTCTTTCTCAAATAAAGAACTTTTAAAAAATATATATTTTAGGGGCCTGACCTCTGCCAAGTTATTGAGGATTTTCCTCTTTTTATTTTAGTGGACTCTGTCTTGCCTTCAGTGTTTTGAAAGGCACTGACTTGAGAGCCCTTAGAAACTAAAAGCCTACGTCCACAACATATAGCAAAGAAAATGACTATACAAATTTCAGCAAATTCCCCTTGTGACTGGGTGTCTGTTCATGGGAGGAGATTGGTTAAACATCTGGGCCTGATCCATCTGATTTTTTTTCCTATAATACCTCATACGGCACCTCTCTACTGAGTCCATATAGCACTCTGTATAGATTACAAATCAGATGCAATGTTTTCTAGGCACTGTTGAACCAATCTGGATTTGAATATATACTCTAAACCAAAAGATATGGTTCCTTTACCAAGTGATGTAGCCCCAATTAAAACTGAATGTGATAATTCTGAAAGAAGAACCTTAAAATCAGGAAGAGCCACAAATAAAGAATGTTCTTTTATTTTCTTGCTTCTAATGTTGCTTTTAGGTTCTGTGGGTGGATTATTCCATGAAAAAAAGAGATCTCAGATAAGCAAGACTGAAAGTGCTGAGGGGGTGGTGAATGCATTGTTTCTTCATACTCAACTTTGATGCAACAACAACAAAAAAAATCTCCCAAATGATAAATTGCTGTGACATTATAAATAATCTTTCATCTTCTTTGGTGGTCCACAGAGTTTATATAATTGGAAGGCTAAAACCCTTCTTTGTTGTTTCTTCCCTTTTCATTAGTACAGTAGAAGACTATAAAATTGTGCAGCCAGAAGGGGTTTAACAATTACTGAGTCACCATTTGAAAGTCTCACTCTATTTTATCATTTTATGCATGTGCTTTTTATGAGTTTTACAGCCCTGCAAGCGTTACTTAAGCAAGGTCCATTGTAATGGTGGATCTGTAACTGCTCTTACTTTTATTTTATTTTGCTTTCCCTTGTAACATGTGCCATCAGCAAGAGTCACAATTGCACACTCACAAAGAACTTAAAAGACTGAGGTTATAATTTTTAGATAAGATTCAGGAGTGCTAGTTTCAGTTCCTAAAACTACCAGTGTTACTAAGGAACCTTTGGCAAGTCACATAATACATGACTCAGTTTCCCATCTGGTAAACAGTTAATAATACTGCCTTTCTTTGTGAAATATTGTGGCTAAATTCACTGGTGAGTGCAAAACACTTGGGCAATGTGATCTGTTACACAGAAAAACCTAAATCTAAATAGAAGATCCCTCTGAAAAGAGCTGGAAATTTTCTTACAGCAGTTATAGGTATAACAGGATCTAGACTGTAACATGGTTTGGACTGGGACATACAGCGTGCACAGTACCTATTTTGAAATACCATGGCATTCATATACAGGAGTAGAGCCTGGACTCCAAGTAATTCATCACGCGCAAACCTCTGGGCACACCTCTCACTACCGCCAGTGGTTCCTCTAAGTTCTTCCAGCTCTCTGTCATCCATAATGCCTACCTGCCTCATGTTTTCCACATTTTGAAAGAATGTGGATGAAGATTTTATAACACAAGCTATTCTGATGTTTATTATTGCCAGAGGCAGAGGAATTGCACAGAAAGATTACTTTTACAAAGTCTTCACTGATGTCAGATGTAGGATAAGACTCTTCACCTTTTTGGAGAGCTAAGGAAAATATCATAGTGTTGAATGGATAACACCTGGCACCACCAGTGTGTCTGATAATTAAAGATGTTTTTCTGTCGTAAACAGAAGTGAACTTTCATTGCGGGATCAGAGTCTAGCAGCTAATCTGCCTCGTACTTTAAGATTTGGTGAAGAGTGACCAAGGTATATGTTGGAATGGTTGATATTTACTGGGGCTTGCTGAGAGAAGACTTGTGCCTCAGCACCACAAACCGCATTAGATGCTGTCACAGGCCCTGCTCACCCATCTAAGATAAAAACGAGCTGATCAAAACTCAGTCTATTTGAAAATACCACCTTTAGAGTTTAGATGTGGGAATTTTTCCCACAGAACAGGATGATAAATAGCTGGACGAACTGCACTTGGGAGGGGGAGGGAGGAAATGGGACACTAAAAAGGACAGTAACAGGCAGCCATCTGTTTCTTTTTATGCATTGACACTGAAGGGAACAAAGGTAGCAGGCACTCTGTCCATCAGTGTATTTGTAACTCTTCAGTGCAAGAACTGGTGAGCAAGTTTCTCCTCGCAGTCCATAGGTAACGGTGTTTGGCTCTCTCCAGCTCCTCTACAAACACATTTTTTTCGCCTGGCCTTTCAGTTCACTTGGAATAAGAAAAGCAGGAATGTGAAGAGATGTGCCTGAACGCTCCTCCTCTGGTATTCTACACTGGCTGTATCTCTGCAGGCATGAAACTGAGAGGAAAAATATTCATATCAGGGGAAATGGGGGTAGGGTTAGGGGAGTAGAAAAGTGAAGAGTGGACTGCTTCAGTAAAATTGCTAACCTTGAATTATGCAATCGGAAAAACAGCTCTTGCCAAAATACAATTCTAACAGAGTTCAGAGTACTGTCAGTGTTTGCCAAATACCCCAGCCAAAAGGATGTCTCGAAGAGGGGGAGGAGGGATCGGTTACCATATGCCCAGCATTCACAGAATTCTGGAAGAATTGTGGAGTCCTTCAGGAGTGGATGCGTGTGCATGGTCTCAGGTGCACCCTGAGCGTTGGTACCATGATCCAACACAAGGTAGGAGCAGTGAGGGCAGAGGGGAGGAGGCAAATATATCAGAATGTCTTTATTTCTGAGACCTTCCAAGGTTTTGCTTCACATTTGTATAGTAGTGGGAGGAGTTCTGGCAGACTTTATCAGGCTGTTCTACATATGTTTTGACTCTTCTTGTTTTATGTTTCTTCTATGAAAGAGACTGCAACCAAGTTCTTGTCATTTTTAGATCAATGTTTTGTTAAACTATGACAGCTATCCATGACGGAGAGCCAAGTAACTTTTGCAGCTGACCACAAAACTGAGTCTGACTTGCGGTGCTTAGTCATTTTTTATATATTTTTTTCCTACATGACACATTCCATGTGTGTATGTGTTTTTCATTGTTCTTTTAAATATAATTAGAACATTTCTAGGAGCTGTGGTACAAAACAATCTTCTCCGGCAGATTACTTTCTTTGATTAATAAAGTTTTAGAAACTTCTCATCACATCGTGGCTATTGATGAAACCTCTCTGGTTATACTTCGAACAGTTGGGCTATTTTGGGGTTGATTGCTCTCTACAGTATTATCTTCTCTGGTTTGCCCATTACGATTTTAAATGATCCAGACAACAGAGCTCTCGCTGCCCATATGAAGAGTCTCTCCTACAGTCCAATAGAAATGACATTAGGATAGTTTTTCCCAACCTCTGCCGAAGTTCTTCATAGAGGTAAAAGATGTTTATGTTTTTCAGCCTTCTGGGGCCCAATCCAAAATTCAGAAATTTAGAAGAAAAAGAATCACTTCGTTTTTAGCATGAGATCCATTTTTTCTTCTCCTGCAAGAGCAGAAGCGTTCCTTCCCGTTTGTTTTCGCTTTGTACCGTCTGATTTTTAGCAGGTCTGGGGAGCAATTCTTTGCACTGCTTCCCTGGGTTTGGACCAACCTTGCCTGTTCTTCCCAGCAGTATTGGTTCTAGGTTGCAGTTGATGCCACTCATGCATTGCTGATAGGATGAATAGCATTTTAGACCTTTGGGGTGTGGGCAAATCTGAAATGAAGGGATTATCACTCTGTTTACTTTCTTGTAGCTTTAAAAACCTGAAAGCAAGTACAATTTCACCAGCTGAACTCTCTTCCCTGTTTCTTTCTCTGCCCAGCAAGAGGATTGGATGTAGAACTTCATAAAATGATAAAATAAGTCTAAGGTATAGTCCAACATAGTGTGCAGGAATGTGCCACTGCCTCCTGAATTCTAGTGCTGTATCACAACTGCTTTAATAAAGTGTGCTGTTGAACCCAACGTGCGTGTACTCCACCTGTGATCACTGGATGGTATCACAGCTTGCTACTGTTTACACAGCTAATCCAACACAGCGGAGTGGTGGCAGTTTTAAGAATGTGTAATTTGCTATTGAATTAAGATAATGATGATAAATAGATCCTATTTTTGTATAAACTTGAAACCATTGACCTCTTGTCTGAAGTTCTTAAATAGGTTCTGTGAGAGGAGGCTGGGCTAGCAAAGTCAGTAGGTTGCCAGTTTATTTGGTGTCAGGGAAGAAAAGATTTTTTTCCATTGTTTCTTTGGAGCTTCCATAACTACTTTCTCCATAAACTGAAAGACTCTGTAGGAAAGGTAAAGAGAAGCTTCCATCAAACGAAAAGCAGTAAGTCATCAACTGAATGCTTTCAAGCAAAACAACATGGGAATGCTGCTTAGCCCCTTTCAAATATTTTGTAATTGTAAAAGCGTTTCTGTACGTCAGGATTGCAGAAAATCAGCTGCCTTATGTTTAAGGGGAAGAGCGTAGGACAGGCAATCAGAAAGCTACTTACGTATGGTCAGGCTTTTGCATCCTGCCAGGGTGTTGCTGATCTCTTTCTGCTCTCCTAATGCTGTTGCAGAGGCTTAGGAAAGAGCCAGCCTTAGATTTATTCTTGTCTGAGTACTTTTAAACTTAAACATCTCTAAACATTAACACAGAAAAGTACAGCTGGCTGTTTCGACATCCTCTGTTTCAAGAGCAACCTCGCGCAGAAGTTCTTTTTCACTGCCGCCTTGTCGTTGCTGATGGAACTACATTGTCATTCTCTGTGTTTAATTAGCAAGGAGTACATTGTCACCGTGTTGAAAGGGTGCTCTCCCCTCTCGCCCATCTTTCGGCTGGCCAGAGCCACCTCCAAGCGCCGGGGCTGAGCGGCGCAGCCTGCGAGCTCAGCACTCACTGCCATTCCTTCGCGGCCCCTCTTCGATCATGCCTGCGCGCACTCGCTTCAGCTAATGTGGCTTTACCTCAAAATGCAAAACTTTGCCCAGGATGGATAGCGGCAGAGCATCTGTGGGCTTGTTAAGTCAAACTCTGATAAACGAGCCGTACCCGGTGTGTACCTTGCAGACAGCATGCCGGAGCATTCACTGACCTTAAGACTCAATCAGATCATGTCGGCAGAGTGTGGTTCTGAATGTAACTGCCTCCGACTTCAACAGCTGCGTTTACTGCATAAAGAAAAAGCTGTTAAGCCTGTGCCCTTTGCGCTCTCAGCTCTGTTTCTCTAAGAGGTTTATACATGATTCAAGAAAAGCCTGCAACAGAATAACTCCCCTCCCCCATAATGTACCCAACAAGAGGAGATGTTCTTGTATATTTTAGGTTGGTGGCAGCATTTTTAAATGATTTCTGACATAAAAATTTTTGAACTCTATCATTATGAAGTTGACGGTAAATAAATTTTTTTCTGAGGAAACACTGTTGACTTCCATTATATATCTGAGATCCATTTGGAAGAAATACAAAGTCAGCTTATTCCTGACTTTCTGTCTGCTGACAGGCTGCTTTGGAAATGAGAGCTGAGTTAAAACCAGTAGATCAAAGTGTTTGGTAAAGCTAAATGCCTGAACAGTTCAGGTGCTTATTCGAAGCTTCTCCAAGCTTTCTGGATCTGCTGTGCCTGGTAGTGTTGCAGAAAACTTTTTGCTTGTGATAGGTTGACTCTGCTACATGAGCTTTTCCTGCAAAAAACAAGAGGATAACTCATCTTGCATGCTTTCGGTGGTGATGTGTTTGGTTATAGACAGAGCACCAGGCGTGCGAAAGGGACCCACAGTGAAAATGAACGTGAGGAACAGGAAAGTTAACCTCATGTTCCCTAAACCGTGCGAGTGTACGAAGTGGAGCAGATTAGCCTCGTTTCTAAGTCTTGTTCACAATAAAATTGTTGTGAAATTATTTGTGTGAATTGGAACTCTTCTTTGAATTGCAGATGCAGGGACATGACATTACAGGAAGCGTTTCTGTTTTCGCATTGTTCTCTTTTCTTTTTTCTTCTGTAGTACAACCCAGTGACATTATTAGGCTACATAGAATAGTCGTAAAGTCTCCGGTTGCTATGTGAAATCTGAAAGTTTTTTTAGTTTGTTGATCTTTTACAGTCATCGGGAGTGGAATAGAGCAACAAAACAGCAATCTTTCTTTCAGGAAGAAACTCAAGAATTTTTTCAACTGGAGCCACTTTATTATCATGCCGTATCATGTCATTTTCTTAGCTTTGCAGAAGGCGGCACAGTGCCTAACGTTTTGAAACGTTAGTATTGCTTTCCTGAAAGATTTATTTTTAAACATATGATTGTCAGGAAGATAGAATGTTTATGGGTGAAAGTCATTGGGAAAACAAAAACAGTTGGAAAATGGAACACCTTTGTATTTGTAGAGTCAAACAATTCAGGGGGAAGCGAGGTGTTTTGAAGAGAACATTGGAATTAATGGCCCTGGCATCTTGTTCTGGCAATGTCTTTAGACACCGCTGCAGCCTGACAGATTAATTGGCAGCACGCACTAGCCTGTTGCAATCCAGGGTTCACAGATAGTTCTGACTAGATGAATGACGGACGGGGTGTTAGTAGGATTGGGCAAAACAGTCTGGACAAGAACACAAACTGCTGCCCAAGTATCACGCTTAATTCAGGCTGACCCTTTCCCAAGGCCTGAATAAGTTTTCACTACAGGGTCCTGTGGGTTTTTTTTCCCTACGGTCTGCTTCCTAAAATACTGTCTTTTAAAAATGAAGAAGGGCAAAGTCACCCATGTCTCTGCACCTTAATTGCAGGCTGGAAATAGAGTAAAACAATAAATATGTTGCAAAAGAGCGTGTATCATTTAAACTTCCAGTCCAGCTTTGCTGTCCCAGGGATGTAGAGAGTTGAAGTATTCTTCAGATGTGCAGCCAATTTTGTCATGCCTAGCTAAACCAATCTTTTCAACACTATGAAGTTTGCTCATCACTAGCTAATAAGCATGTTTTAAAAAGGACTTGGTAGAGTCTGCAACCATATCCCTTGCAGAAAAAATATTTTTATGTATCCTTAAATACCTGGCTCAGTAAACTGTTGTGAATGAATTGTTATCCAGCTTCCTTATCAACCTTCGAAATTACCTATGAACTTTGCAGTTACAATGTTTAATTATTTTCCTGATCCAAATCCCGTCATCTTGCCCATATAGGACAAAACAACACTGGAGACCCTGACTCAGCAACTGGCAGTAAAACAGAGTGAAGACGGGAAATTTAGCCACGCAATGATGGATTTCAACATGAGCGGAGATTCTGACGGTCAGTACAAATGGCTTATCCTTATTTCCAGGTTTGTGAGTACATGTCAATGGGATCTGGAGGAGAATCCAAGTGCTTTGGAGGCCTGTGAGGCGTAAGAGCGGTTAGCAATAAGTGGCTATGAAACAAGGCAGGAAAAAATGATTCATCATGTGGTGTTTTAAGTCTGGAGGTGATTTTTAGCCTTCTCTTCTGTACACTGCAGTTCTCAAGACTGGACCAAGAATGTATTTCTGATGGTAAAAGGGAATAAAGGAGGCAAGTCGCTGTGGAATAAATGAGATCACACAGCGAGTCCATGAGTTACAGACCTGATTATCCATAGGTGTTGCACGCTCTGCGTCTGTAAGAACTGTCTTGGTTTGATGAAGCAAGCGTAATGTTCATTTCTTTCTCTGCTATTGCTTATGTTGTTATGGAGAGGTAAGCACAAAAGCAGGCAGATGTGTAAATGTGCATTTGCTACTTTGAGAACTGCTTAAGAAGAAACACCTGATGTAGCCATATATCACCCCCTTCCTATCACAAAAAAGGTAGAAGATAGGTAACGTAATCTGACCAGCGTTCTGTAAGCAAGAAAGGAAGAAAGTGAAAAGAAAATCTACATTGATAAGTGTTGGGTTTATGTTACTAAGTAGTAAAAGATGGTTTAGAAAAGCTGTTTAATGCTTTGTGTTGAAAAAAACAATTGAAACTCTTCATCAAGTCTATACTATGTGCTACTGAATCAATAGAATAACTAAAAAACTAGACAATGTACAATATATGGTATTTCCTACTGCTTCAAGTAAAAAGAAGAAACGCCACTAACCTATTGTGAACACTGACTCATTGAATGTGCAGCACCTGACATAGGTTATTGATAGCAGAGGAAGCTGCATAATGAAACACAAGCTGGGAACGTTTTTCTCTTTCTTTTTAGGAAGTGCAGGAGTTTCAGAGTCTAGAATTTATCGGGAATCCAGAGGGCGTGGTAGCAATGAGCCCCATATCAAGCGCCCAATGAATGCATTCATGGTGTGGGCTAAAGATGAACGGAGGAAGATCCTTCAAGCCTTCCCTGACATGCACAACTCCAACATCAGCAAGATACTAGGTAAGAATGATAAAGCACTGTTCTTTCAGTAGCAAAACTCAAAAAACTTTTGACTGAATAGAGCTGAGCACCTGACACAACAGAATTACGGTCTCTAGAATGTGTGTTTTGCTACTTAATGACTGCACCAAGGACGTACAAGCTTCCACCGTGCTGCCCAGCGGTATACATTAACCATAACCTGAAATGTTCTTGTGTCTTTGTAATTACTGAGATTGTGGTGGTGTGTTTGGTGCAAAAAACATGAACCGAATAGACAAAACCAGTTCATTTCATTAGGCTTTGAACAAGCACAAAACGACTGCTATTGTTTATTTGCCCACATATTTCAACTAACTAGATTCTATGGGGTAGCACACCACAGTATGTGATTTGTCCCATAGCACTTTCTGTTGGAATCAATGGCCATAGGGAAAATCCTAAAATACATCCTTTTATTTTAAACACTGACAGTTTTAAAGGATTTTTATTATGTTCCTGTTATATTAAATTTCCCTTTAGTACATGATCTCTATCACAAGCTGCTTTTATTCTAAATATTCTGAAAAGAATCCTGGAGTCAAAAAACGACACATCAGAACTGATTGCCATCCCATCCCAAGCAATATTTGTCATGAACATCATCTACTGAATTTCATGCTGTAGTCTTCCAACTTTTCACTGCTTGCTCAAATTCCCAGGACTGCATTCTCTCCTAAGTTACTCCTCTGTGACACGCTGAATGATACAGAAGGTGAATAATGAGGATCTCTGAGGCCAATGAATTACTGTTCTGCAGGAAAAAAAAAAAAAAAAACCTGTGACCAAATTGGACATGTTGCATTTTTACTGATAAGGACTGTGTTACAGGACCTAAGCGTCCCTCAGGCCAGTGGGTAATAGCTTAAGTAGGGACCATGTTTACCTGAGCTGCAGGTCTCATTGGTTTTGCAGACAACTCGAGAGATGTGGCACAATTGTAATGGCAACATTAATCAGCTGCAGGGCTGGTAAATATGCTGAGTTTAGACTGGTCAGAGGTTTGAAGCTTAGCTTGATTAGAGTGGTATTATGAAAAGTTAGCAGGGGGCAAGTGGAAATGAGATAAATTGGTGGGAGAGGCAGAATGTATTGGCTGTGGATGGCAGATGTGGCGATATTAACCCATGATTAAAAGGGTGGTACGAGATGATTAGATTAGTTATGGGAACGGGATTAGAAGGCTAAATTGGTTATGTTGATGGTCAAATAACCTTATACTGGTTAAAAGGGATTATACTGGTCAGAGGTGTATGATGTGATTAGACTGAGGACAGGGCAGTAATGGTTTTGGTCTGTTTCTAAATTGAGAGTAGACCTGGTTAAACCTGTTTTTAAATAATCAGCTTCAGAAATCTACAAGATCATTCTGAATGGCCCTTTTCATATAGAAAGTACAAAGAGAGCTTGATGTTTTCCCTCTTAACTGATTGTTTTGGATAACAACCTCCGACAGCACGCTGCTAATTCATTCTGCTTAAAACAGGCGCTTGAGCTGGGCTGACATTTTACGCAGTCTCTGGGGATCCTGGTTGACATTTTAAAGGGCTTCTAAGCATTTTATAATACCCTAAAATCTGGTTTTAATAAGCCATTCTGCTGAAATTGTTAACATAAGGAATCACCTTTTACTATTTGGCGCTAGATCAGGGAGATATGGGGACATCTTTTTCTGATTAGATATACAGTAGTTGGAGTAAAATGTGCAAATTCATTACAGATCCTGTTGAGGTGACAGACAGTATAGCTGACTCCAAACTCTTTCTGTTTCGCTGCCAGATATGGGGAAAAGCAAGGTCTGAGGCAGTAAGAGATGATGTTTCTATTTCTTTCCAGTATCACGTTTAATTTTTTTATTCCACCTATGCAATGGAGAGGGATGTCCCGACGTCTTCTTTCTCGACAGAAACGTTACAAAGGTCTTCCCTCGATTGCAAAAGGCCAGACTTTTGAAGTCAGCAGGGAGCTCTCTGTTAACTGGCGTAGGGTGAGCAACTAGAAGCTTACAGTTCAGCCAGGTATTAGGGTCTCTTTATTAGAAAGCCACAATTTTTCCTTAACCCATTTTTTAGCAGCACTGCTACACGTTTTGGTCAGAGAGCTCGTTGTCATGGGGAGTAGCTTAGATGGAGTTGTCACCGATCGAGGGTCATTTTTATAGTAAAATGAGAGGAGGTGCCCTTCCCAGCACTAGAATTCTCTAGGGATTATGTTTGACACTGTGGTATTATGTTTTGAGCATAAAAATTAGATACATGGATTTGTCACTAAATTCATCTGTGCATACGTTTGTCATCCATCTGTTCATTGCAACTTAAACTTGTGGATAATGATTTTTTTTTAGTAGATGTTAAAAAAGTGCTAAAATGGGTCTGCTGGACCCTATCAATTTAATAATGCATTGTTTAGATATTTTTGTAGATATTTTAATAAATTTCACTGAGAAATCTACACGAAGAGATTAGGAAAAGACGAAGTTAGATACTACCTTCAGAAATTCCCTCATGGATGTGTGTGAATACAAACCTATACACGTACCTGTACAGTATACAAGTGTTTGTGTATGTGACGGTATTTTTTAAACGTAAAATCAACCTGGTTCAGATAGTCAGATTCAAAACATCAGTCTAATGGGCTAAAAGTTAGGCAGTATTACAAACAGGTGAAAATTCTTGTCGGAGAAACTTTGCTTAAGGTGATCGGTAAGCAGAGCTCCGAACCCCATGTGCGTGGGTGTGCGCGAGTGCCGGGGCACACGTGGGGCCGTCTCTTTCCTGCCCTGGACTCACATAGCTGGTCTCCACCGCCGAGTCCACAGGCGTTACGTGGGCACAGCTCTGACTGGTCTGGCTCACTTCGGGGGCAGGAGCCCTGTTGGGTGCTGCAAAGTCGTGACATTTTCTCATTTATTTCCTAAATACTTCAGCCACCAGATCAGGGAGAATTGTGTGAGCATCCTGCTTGTCGTTATGTATGCATCTGGGGAGGGGAACGTGTTCTTGTTTCCATAGTCAAGGAGAAAAGCCTTGCATACTTGACCCACTCAAAGCTTTCTAACACAGATGGTGAGCAGAAAGCTCACCCAAGAGTGTAAATCTTCCCTTAAAAAGAAACACTTCTCAAGATTCTTCAATCACACCTTGTTCGGGCTTGGGCTTGGCACTGTGCATAGGTACCCGTGCCTGCCTGTGTGTGTTTATAGACACGTGAAACAATGGCAGATAAAGCTATTACAAAATCAGGTTATTTTTAACCAGTTTTGGTACATTGATTGACGATACTCATTCATAGCTTAGCTTGCCTGTGGGTGCAGATTCAAAGATCAGGGTTATATATTCTTCAAACTTTCAAAATTTCAGATTAAGACCGATCAGAGAGCTGGTTGTATTTTGTATATTACTAAGAAAATAAGTGACAATGATAAAATGCAAAAAACCAAGGGTTTATCATCAGGAAATGTGCCCTTTTTCAAAATTCGTTTTGACAGCATTGTTTGTTTAATTATTTATGATACTTCAAAACATACTAGTAAATTATATGTAGTGTATTTTGTGAAAACCGTAAAGTCATAGTAAGAGGAGGTATCACTCTAGAAGGCAGCTATTAAAAATGTGCTGGTAAGAGAGGTGAGACTGCCAGGATTTTTGTTGTATTGAGTTTGCAGCTTAGGAAGGAAAAACATAACGAATTACATTTATGTATAAATATTGTATGTGTAACTGTATGTACAAATATTATGCATCAAAATTTCAGGGTTTATGGCCCTGATCCTGCAAAGACTCATGTGTTTGCTTAACTTCACCCACTATTTACAGATCCTTTCACATGAGGGGTAGCAGTCTGCCTGCCCAGATCTGACTGTAGGATTGCAGCAAGCGAGCTAGTACAGCAAAAGAGGAATTGTGCTGGGATAGAACATTTTCATGGCAATTTTGCAACAACTGATTTTAATTTCTACCTTTCTGTCTGTCCATCTGTCTCAAAATATATCAGAGTTTCTACATTGCAGGTCCCCTCAGAGCATGTAAAGCAAATGTCAAGATTTGTTTAAAGACCGGGGTTTTCAACTTTATTATTCATAAATAAAAACTGATTCATCAACAGGAAATGGGTCTGGGGCTGTTTTTCTAAGCCACTGGGACTACAGCAGGTCTGTGATTAGAGGACTAAATTTAGACTAACTTTTATGATTTTCTTCATATGCTAAAACACCAGTGTGCCAGTGTCTACAAGGTAGAATTTGAAAGCAGACCTACATCTGGGGATCTTCCAGTGGAGCTCATATACTTTACCCTGAATTCTTAACATCATTCAACACAGGCCCTATCTATGTTTCCATCTTGCGCAGCACTAGTAGGTGTTAGTGTTTTGGCAGTCTCCACATGTTTATCACTGTGTCATTTAGCCCAAAATCTAAGAGGTACTACATGTGGAAAGTTGGTGTCACTTTTTCTAGCCACCCTCTTTGGCAGAAAAAGCTTGGAATAATTTCTCTGCAGGAGACAAAGCTGCTGACCAGGATTCTGGCTGCAGAGGCTTGCTGCCCTGTGTAACACCGAGCCCCGCCACAGATCCCCGCACACAGACACTGCCCCTGTGTGACATACGAAGTGCCGTGCAGGACTTCTAGTCTACATCCTAGAAACCATCTAGTCACACTAATATGGTGCTGCGCCTAAGCTAATAACAGTGTAATTAAGCTGTTTCCCAGTCCAGAACTAGCTGGAGGACCTCTGCATGTTACGTGTTGTAAACGTCATGAAAAATGATGGGTTTGACACCAAAGTAATGTTTGCTAAGAAAGGGATGTCCATTGCTCCTCTTCCGAACAAAGACATCATTATTTACAAATCGGTTATCTCTAGGTGTGAGGTCAGGCTGGGCCAGCCTGTTAGCCCTTCACTCCAGAAGCCCAAACTGCAGCTTGGAATAAAGATTCAAAGAGCAATGGGGAAAATGGTGTCAATAATCCAAAGGGGCCTTTCTAGAGGGAACCAAACTGTTTTCTTTCCTGGGAAGGGATAACTGGGATAACTGTGCTCTCTATATTGCGAGTCTTAGGGGCACAGTGAGGTAAGACCAGCCTAAGTAATAGTATGAGCTAAGTACTGTATGAGTAACCATAAAAAATGAAGAACAAGAGGAAGTCAAGTATGACATACGACATTATGAACCCACTAAATTGAGAAACTATTCAAACTTTTTTTCCAGTGGGAAAATTGACTATTTTCCAATAAAGTTTTCCTTCTAGGCCACATGTTTCACAGCTTGGACCATTCCTGTTACTTGAAATGTATCGTACCCTGAAGCACTTCAGTAGTTCGTGGAAAAATAAAATAGGGTAGCTGATGGAAGAAATTTTACTTTCTGCTCCCATATTGTCCTTTAAGAAATACTAGTTTATAAATTTCAGGAGATATTTGAAAACAATTGTAAAGTCTCTATTATTTCCCTAGCTCAAGTATCCATACTAACACAGGCAGTGTCAGAAACAAGACTGCCAGCAATGAAGCCATAGTGTGGCTCCGTGGAGAGGTGTGCCAGTGTCCCAGTGCTCTTCCCTTCATGACAGATACTAAATTCTTTAAGTTGGAGCTGGCAGTGTTCACCAGGACTTGGTCTTGGAGTTAAACCCCCACTGAGACATATGGGATAGTTTATAGCTTTTAGAGGCACTGCTTCAGGGTCTTTGCAGGCTCGTGTACCCAGCAGCATAGCATTTACAATCAGTTCATATTCTGCTTCTCACAAACCTGGATGCTAGAAAGAAAGGATATTTGTCATGAAAGACTAAGCTGTAGACACATGCATATCCGTGATCCAGCGGTGGTGGAGCACAGCAACTAGATCGCAGCACGTGGGAGTGGTGCCTCCTTTAGAACGGGAGGTGAAAGCAGGCCCATGGCCGAAGGAAGGCAGGGGGGATGTAGCAGAGCAGACTCTGTGTATCTAAGGGGTCTTTGGCCATTCCACTAAAATACACTGCCTTGTTTTCTACAACAAAGTCTCAAGGACTGGCTCATTGTCAGGATGGCGGGTTTACTTCCCACCTGAAAGACATTATAATGTAGATAAGTTTCAGTAAAATACTGAGTCAAAACTTCCAGTATCATCCCTCTCTGCCTCTTGGCCATATGCAAGAGGTTTACCAGTCAAATACAAACAAGACCTGACCCCTGTCTAGAAGCTCTGACAGATTCCCAGCCCAAAGCGATATGACCGTAGGTATCTTGTTCTGGGTGACCTACTTGTTTCTCTGCCTTTCAGTGTTTGTGGATGAGTAGAATCTCATTTCTCATTCTTCTTTTTTTTTTTGCGACAGGATCTCGCTGGAAAGCTATGACAAACCTAGAGAAGCAGCCATACTATGAGGAGCAGGCCCGACTTAGCAAACAGCACCTGGAGAAATACCCAGACTACAAATACAAGCCGAGGCCGAAGCGTACTTGCCTTGTAGATGGCAAAAAATTACGCATTGGCGAGTACAAGGCTATCATGCGCAACAGACGCCAGGAGATGAGGCAGTATTTTAACGTTGGGTATGGGACCTTTAAAAACTACTGCTCATTTCAGCAAAAAAAAATTTCAGGGAGAATTCTTAATTCAGTGTGGTAAATGTTACATTTTATTGGCCAGAACATTATATATTGGTAACAGAATATGAAGCTTATACTTTAAAACAGTGTGTTGCAGGAGGAAGTTAGGCAGTTAGGGATTTTTTTGTTGGCTCTGCTATATACTCATCTTACAGCTTCGGCCAACTGTCACATGTCCACTCTGATCATGAAAAAGAAAAAAAAAAAAAAAGCTGAAGATTTTCCAATGAGAACTAAGTCTTCTAATAAAACCTTATAAGTATAACTCTATTATGAGGCCTCAGAGAGTATATCTGAATGAATCTATGGTAGTGCCTCTTGATCCAAAAGCCAAAACTACAAGTTTGCATTCAGTATGATCTGCAGCAAGTGGTCTGCAAAAAGACTGCTGACCATACTGAACTTGAGCTGGAATATGGACTTGGCTCAGTTAATTCATGTCAGGAGTGAAGTTGTCTGCGTTGTCCATCGTGACAGCATTTGTCACGCTAAGGAGTGTTTTCCAGTACAGTAAGCTAAATGCTTTGTGTTGAGCATTAATTTCAAGAAGACTGGTTCTGATAAACAGCTAGTAGATGAGCTTGATACGATTAGATTAAAAACTGCCTAGAAAACTAGCATGTATTTTCCTTCCCCAAAGGCTCCTTGGTTTTGGTTACAGCAGATCAAAAGAATCGGAAGTAATCAAATATTCTGCAATATTTTTGTGTTCACTCCAGAAAATTAAAAGCTGCACAGTGATCTTAAAAACAGCAAAGCCAGCAACAAGAATGACCCTCAGAAATAGTGGGATTTTTGTTCTGTTTCATTTGAATTTGGAATCATTTTAACATTAACTGAGTTGCACATCTCTCTAGTTAACAGCTAGAAGTAGCAATAAAGGAGAGAATATCTGTCCAGCGACTGTTAAGTGTCATCAGACTGTGTTTTAAACAGCTACAGTGTGCATTGTTATAATAAGCTGCTCAGCAGAGAAATTTGAGCTGCTTAACCCTGTGGTGCTGGCAGGTCCAGTGATCCCAATGGTAAGCACTGAAACAAACACAGGGAAGTCAGCCAACATTTGGCATCAAGAGATTAAAAAAAGAGGAGGGGGGCCTTCTGGAAAAAGAATAGGTGGCAACAGAGCCCCCAAAAGACTGCTTATCTGGTTAACATGCATGCTTCATCATGGGAAAAAAAAATTAACCTTGTAACATTCTGCATATTATTTAGCTCTCCAAACAAGGCTGACATTGAAATCAAGACATTTCTGGAGATAATTTGCACTGGGGCATTAGAGCACAGAACCCCGGGGTGAAATCTTTATAGAAGATTTACTGACAAAGCGGCCGATGACTGCAACGGGGTCAGTGTTTGATGCTGGCAATCACAGCACTACAATTGCGTTCCCAGTTTTAGTTCCCCATCTGCTGCATCACCCAGTACAGGTCATTTAGGGCTAAACTTCCAAACACCAGTCCAACTCCTGCCTGGGCACCAAAATAAGTGACTGGGTTTACAGGAGCTGTGGCTATGCCAGCTGTTGGGACATGCTGAAAGCCAGTCCGAAGGCATCGCAATGGGAAGGATTGGGCATTTTTTGCAACTCTTGGACTTAATGCTTCCCTGTCTCAGTGTCCTCGTCTTTAATGGTAGTGTGGCAAACGCACCTCACTGGACTGCTGAGAGCCCTTAGACATTAGTATCTGAGGGCTTCTTTGAGGTCCTCTGGAGTGGACATCCTATAGAAGTGGAAAAATACTATTCTTAAATTATTTAATATTTGAAAAGCACCATTTAAGTGCAAAGTGTTCCTATTGTTAAATATTAAAAGCAATTTAAGTGTGCTGAATCTTGTTACAGAAATGCTGACTCCAGAAAACAAAAGCCTTCCTATTGAATTAAGAATAAAATGCAAATTAGATCCGCTCCCTACTTTAAGAGCTATATCTTC
Source organism: Astur gentilis (assembly GCF_929443795.1). Classification (NCBI taxonomy): domain Eukaryota; kingdom Metazoa; phylum Chordata; class Aves; order Accipitriformes; family Accipitridae; genus Astur; species Astur gentilis. Next base: position 11,074,934 of record NC_064897.1, on the reverse strand, counting down.
AGCTGAGACAACTTCTACTTGTTTCAGAGACACGGAAGCAGGACTGTGCGGAGGGCGGCCTCGCTCGAATGGCAGGCAGGAAGTAGCTGAAAATGCAGCGAGCAATTCCAAACAAATGTAAAGCTGTTTGGCAGAGGAGAGTCTTTCAGGATCACTGTACTGTGCAAGGCTTACTGTACAGCCAGGGCACAGGCAGGCAGGGGAACAGGGGAGGGTTTCATTCTTAATTAAGAATGTTCATCTCAAGAGACTCTCCCCTGTCTCCTGTGGCAAGGCTTTTCAGTGCAGATGGACACACCGCTGATGATATTACAATGTGCAGCATGTACTGAAGAGTATTACTGCAATGGAATTACTTCATGCAGCAAGGAAACAAAAGGAGCATGAATTTTAAACCTCTAGGCTTGTTGGGACCCTGAAGCTTCTCAGGGAAACAAACACTGCTCTAACACAGCTAGTGTTCTTGATGCAAAGGGAATTTCTATGGCCTGGAATAATTCTTCTTTCATTACTGCAGACAGGTTTCCAAGGCTTAGGCGCCGTATAAAGGCATCCTGTAGAGGATTTTCTCAAATGCTCATGTTGCTTGCTTGCTTTTTATTTATTTTTAAATAATGCGTGCTTCCATTTTAAGTCTGCCTTTTCCCGAATTTATCCACCTTCTTTCAAAGGTTTTGCTTTTCACAAGTGCTGCTCACTGTGGAAACTATCACCTTCCAGTGGGAGGCCCTTAGTGATCATCCTATAAAGCCGTCTTGGCCCCAGAAAGCCCACTGTTCCTCTCCCTCGTAATGGCCAGGTCTCTGAGTGAATGTGGAGTAAACATCACCTCTTTGGAGAGACCTGCCTTGCTTTCTCTTCATCCACTGGTACTTTCCTACAGCACCTCCCCATCCCCGTGCAAACTACCTAGCCCTCGCCGCATCTCGCCTGCTGGCGATGTGTTACTTTTATATCTACTCCTGCCAGCAACTTGGATTAGTTAAAGGGAAGAGTTTCAAAATATGTGGGGTTTTAAGTAGGATCATAATTGAAAGGATGTTTATTTTTTGCTGGCAGCTCATGGAACACCCAGTTTACCCAGTAAAGAAGTCTGCATCACAAGCAGGCAAGCTGAAGCTGTGTAGTTCAGGTACAGCTAGAGATGTTCACAGAGATTGGGCTTTCTTATCAGTGAAGTTGGTTTGGGCTTGATGTTCATTTCAAAAGCGTGAGTTGGTGAGTCTCGAATATTGATAGAAGGGTTGTCTTGCATGGGCCATCCAGGAGCTTCCTCTTCATGCCCAAGAGCATATGCTGTGGGCTTGAAAAGCGCTGTGGTAGTTGCCCTCCCTTCCAGTATTCAAACATCCTTTTACTTTTTCTCCATGGCAGGCAACAAGCACAGATTCCCATTGCCACCGCGGGCGTAGTTTACCCAGGAGCCATTGCCATGGCAGGAATGCCTTCCCCACATCTGCCCTCGGAGCACTCGAGCGTGTCCAGCAGCCCGGAGCCCGGGATGCCCGTCATCCAGAGCACTTACGGCATCAAAGGTGAGGAGCCTCATATCAAGGAAGAGATGCAGACCGATGACGTCAATGGAGAAATCTACGATGAATACGATGAGGAAGAGGATGACCCCGATGCGGACTATGGCAGTGACAGTGAAAATCACATTGCGGGGCAAGCCAACTGATCAGGGTCCAAATATCTCGTGACCTACAGGACTTCAAGGAGAAAAGAAAAAATAAATAAAGCCCCATCTGGTTTATCCTTGCCAGTGGCCAAGCACATTAACTTTCTCATACACTGACTGTTACTTTAACTGTTAGTCTTAACTAGTTGGGACATCAGCTGACTAATAGACATCAGCCTGCATCAGAAGAAAAAAGGCTCAGAAGAAAGGAAGCAAAGACAACGACGACAACAACAACAGAATGATATAAGCTATGGGTAAAATAATGCCAGTAATTCAGCTGCTATACCCAAGCACTGAAGTCTTACCCGTCGACCTTTTATTATTATTATTTTTTTTTTCAAATAAACTTTATGGCTGTTTGTTCTACAATGTTCTAGAAATTCTCACTCAGGTACACAGTGCCAACAAGTGGCTTGTGAATGTGTTTTGTTGTTTTGTGCTACAGTTTAAAGAGAAATAATTTTTTTTTTTTTTTGGTAATGCACCTGACAGGAAAGAAAAAAAGATAAAATTCCTTTTACCCCCCTGTCTCCTCCTCCTCCTCCTCCCTGGCAAATCTGGGTCAGAAGTGTGTGTGTGTGTGCGTGCGTGCCTGTGCGCGTGGCTGGCAAGGAAGGAAGTGGGGAGTCTGTTTCTGTTAACCCCAACAAGCAATTATTTCCTTTCAAGAGAGGACTTCTCTTCATCAGTTGCACACCATACTGAGTCTTTGAGCAAGTGCCAAATTTGTACTAATGCGCTGAACTAGTCCAATTTGCTTTTTTTTTTTTGGTTGGTCTCTTCTTGTTTTGTTTTTCTTTTGCTTTTCTTTTGCTTCCTGCTCTGTCTTAAGTTAGGACAGTGTTGTATCTTAGACAATCCCTTGAAGAACCTGATATACCAGCAGCTGGTGAGATTAGACATATATTTTTGGTTTTGCTTTTGCTTTTTAAAGGAAACTGTAGGTGCCGTTCTCAGGTGAAAAAAGAGAGAGAGAGAGAGACATAAGAAATCTAGAGAAAAAATATTTTATGGTCTTGGATTTTCATGTGTGCGTGTTTATGGTACTAATAAGAATAATATTGGACTATTGCGAGCAAAAAGCATGTTCCAGAATGAAGTCCCACACCCTCCAAATGTCTTGGTCTGTAAGGAGCCTTTGCTTTTAATTTACACTTCAAGTGGCAGCGTATACAACATAAAATGTGATTTGTTCTGCACAGGACAGGGCAATTGGAAGTGTTACCTCCTTGCTGACCATAATTAGGTTACCATGATGTCCAGTTTTGATGAACTCGTACCTTCAGGGTGGCTGAGTACTGATCTCTGATTCAAAAGGTGATTTTTTTTTAAACTGACTTTTTTTTTTCTCCTTTGCACTTGCAGAAATCCTTTTTTATCAGTGGGATGTTTGTGTAGGAAGGAAGACTAATAGCTATGAAGAGATTTCCATATTCAAAGTGGGCATGTAAGAACCCAAACCTTTGCGGTGCTGAGTTTCCCTAGCTGCTGCCTCTCACAAGTGACAAATTGTTCTCCTGGGCTAAAATACTTTCGGCGTTGTTCTAGAGCCCTTAGATATGTTGCTTGGGCAGTTTTGCCTTCCTTGGGCAACAGCAGCCAGCTGAGGAGGGTGGATTTACACAAGCGTTAGCCTCTTGTATTTCCAGTAAGGTAACTGAATGTTACACTTTATTTCAGAAAAAAAGAATGTAAATACAAGTGGATCAGAGAGTCTCTTTTCATGTCCTCGCTCCGATCTTCCTGTAGAAGGAGAGGACCCAGGTTCGTGTAGCAAGACAGAAGCATCAGTTCTAAACCAGCCAACCAACCAAAAAGGCTACCCCTAATTTCAAACAGCGGCTGCCCAGGAGCTCCTCTCTGGCCAGGGAAGGAAAGTCTTAGGGTCGTACTGAGGCAAAAGCCTTCCTCTGAGTCGTTTTTCTAACTGAGGATGCCAGCTTTATATTCATGTCGCTCCCTGGTAAATTCCTACTCCTAGATAGAGAGACTCATTGCTATCGTTATCACTTTTAACTTGGAAAAACAGCCCTGTGCATCTTAATGCCTGTGAGATCCCAGCGCAAGCATTCACCAGCACTATGGTCTTCAGTACTTGGCAACATTGATTTTGCAATGGTCCCTTAATCAGGCAAATTTAGCCCTTGGTGCAATCAGCCATTTAAGTCCAGGAGCAGGATGAAAGGGGCAGGGAGGAGGAGAGACTGGGAGGAGGACAGGGGGGTCTTTCTTTGCCTCTTGAAATCCCACTTGAAGTGTAACTTGACCTCTGCAGACCTTGTGCAAAGCAAACAAGCAAATGCCGTTGAAGACTTAGGACAATACTCCGACGAGTGGTTTGGACGTGCGATAGTTTTACCCTGCAACATCTGTTTTATTTTTCTCCTGTTTTCCCTTTTTTGATTTCCAAGTCTGCCTCAAAAAATTCTTTTCTATTTTCTCTCTCTCAGAAGATTTGCTCTGAAGTTATGCTTGGAGTAGCTGATCATATCCTCCATGTCAGAGAGGGTTCTTTTTGTTTGTATTTTATGACTGTGTTGGTTTTGGTTTTTTTTCAGTTGAACTGCCTCTTCTTGCTAGTGTTGTAATGGTAATTATAATAATAATAATAATGGTCAGCTGTTCCCAGATTAGTAAATTATGTATAATTTATTTTATCCCCCCCCCCCCCCCCTTTTTTTAACTTTATTTTATTCTGTTCTAATTTGGCAGTGCAGCAAGTGAAGCTGTTAGGCTATTTAAAATGGATACCCCTCCCCACCTTGCCTTTTTATATATATATAAATATATATATATACATATGAAAACAAATCGCTTCTTCTTCTGCTCACACCATTCCTCTTTCTTTTATTTTAATTTTGGCCCCAGCCATGTCAACTTCTGATGTTTATTATGATGGAGTGAATTAATGGGAGTGTTGTTTTCAATCTTAATTAACTTCTGCTCTCTCATCACTCATTTTAGTTATTTAATTACACCAGTCATCTAGAGCCAATTTTTTTTAAGCACTCTGTTTGGATAAGAAGGAAAAAAAAAAATAGACAATTGTTTTTATATCATTATTATGTACAATGTGAAAACAGATATTTGTTCTTTTTTTTTTTTTTTAAACTTTTAAATTTGTTCCCTGTCTTTGTGAACAAATTACTTCTGACTCTTGTGGGTTCACCTCACATTTGCTGGATGCTTGATTTCCACCGCGTTATAGAGACTCTCTGGTTTAATTGTGTCACTTCGGGCTACCAGAATACTTTGTTTTAGCTCCAGGTAGGTGCCACTGCGGCAGGCGTGATTGGAGCAAGTCTTAGACGCGTGGGCTGGAAAGCCGGCCGCGGGGAGGTCAATGGGAAAAAAGGCCCCTTGACTTCAGCAGCTCCGAATTTCAGCCCCGGACGATGGGCTGCGCTGCAGGAGACGCTCCTGGAGGTAGTAGCCCCGTCTCCGCGGGCAGGGTCGGTCCGGCGCCGGAGGAGCGCCTGTGCCGGGGCTGCAGGACCGAGCTCTGCTCTCGGCAGTGGACGGCGCGACAGAGCCCTTCTCCGGGAGCGCTCTGCCTTGCTCGCTGCCTTGGCCTGGGCTAGGGCTCAGATGAACGCTCATTTTGGTACCAAACACATTTCCCTCTGAGAGACTGCGCTAGAGCCTGGGGTTCCGTCAGGCTTTTCGAATGGGTAGCTTCAGCAGACTATCCACGTCCTGCATTTAGATGTTGAAACAGATGCAGCAACGTTAAAAAAGGCAAAAAAAAGGCAAAAAAAAAAAAAAAAAAAAAAGGCTCTGGGGTCCCAAACCAGCAAAATACTTAACGCCTGTGCTAACGTTTTGTTGGGTCCGAGGATGAGCACCTATATATCCTTTGGCAGTAGAAGACCAGATTTGAAAATGAGGCCCTGTTTTTCCCTCTCTAATTTCTTAGAAAAAAGCAAAACAAAGCAAAACATATATTTATAAAAAGATCTTCTTGTCTTGTTTCTTTTTTTTCCTGGGTTCTGTGCCCTGGAGCATGTAGAAAAACCAGGTTAGAAGAGATTAGGATCGTATTAACCTAAAAGCGCATCGAGGCCCTAATGCCGAGGCGGGCTTCGTTCCCTCTTCCCTGGGAACCTGGCAAGTGAGGAAGGTCTTGGGGATCTGCCGGGGGGAGCGTACAGGCCACCTCCTCCTAAACGGGGGGAGCCACTTACGCCATGCGTCTCGCAAACTTACAAAAGAACACCACCAGCAGTGGGGAAAAGGGGAAAAGAAAGACGAAAAAAAACTGAGGCACTTGCTTCTAAGCTCAATTAAATAACACAGAGTATATCCTTTTTCAATTTATTCATGCCTTATATTAGTAAAATAGGATTTTTAAGTGCATTTAACATCTTTATTTAACCGTTCCGCTATATTAATCAGGCCCCCAGAAAAGAACACTAGCTATTATTATAGCATTTAATTAGTTTTGTAACCAAATCCTCTTATTACGAATGCATATGGAAGAAATTCTTTCTTCGAAGACATTATTTCAAAGATTTGGTTACTGCAGTAGACTCTCTCTTTAATTAAATCATTTTTTAGAAAGTAAATTGTCTTTAACCTTTTTACAGCACATTTTCAGAGCTTTTTCTTTTTAATCCAAAGAGATGAGCTGTTATTGTCCCCGAAGAAGCCTCTGACATCACGTTCGTAACATCAAAAATAATTATACTCCGTGGAAACGTAGACCTTACTTAGCAAGAATTCATCTGCTAGAATGAATGGCAACTATATGATATCTCATACGTTTTAAGGGCATGATGTATCGGATAGGAAGTATTTTTGTCTGCCCACTTCTCTATAGAATCATACTTCAATTTTGCAAAGAACTGTGTGTAATTCACTAGATGTGGATTCAAGTGTATCCTCAATTCACAGGGCATGGGCTGGCTGTTTAGCTTGGTTTATATTTACATTTTTTCAACTTAACTTGTCAGTTTCCCAGATTGAAGAACATGTCAAGTTCGTTTTTTCTACTGACTGATTTCTCTACTCCCCAGTGTTTTTGTCACTGGTTTGCTGAAACAGTATTTATATAGCTCCATTGGCTCTAAAGCTCTTACTCCTTCTAACGTTTTGGATTTTACAAGTGAAATGAAAATAGAAAAGAAATAGAGACAATCAAATGCCTGGAGCTTAAAACAAAGTATGTGCAACCTACCATCTCACTTGAAATTTAATAAAAGAAATAATTATGTAAATATAACATAGAGTTATAGATTTATATTTTGTTCATAACACATAGTGTAATATAAGTTGTATATTTTCATGTTTTGGTTTTATGTTATCATTCATGCCACAATAAATAAAAAAAAACAGGAGTTGATGTACTCTTTAAAAAAAATACAATGTGGGTTGCCACCATCCTGGGTTTTTGGTTTTGGTTTTTGGTTTTTTTTGTTTCGTTTCTTTTGCATTCCCCTTTTTCAGTATTATTGCCCTGCAAGGCACCAATAAAACAGCAAATGTGTTCTTTACCTATCCTGTGGTCTGTTTCCCACTTATTCTAGCGAAGGGTGTGCTAGTTAATTTTCTTGTCAGGAGAACAAAACAGCTGGGCTTAAGGAGCAGAAAATGAGATTTAGATTCAGCTTACCAGTCTGCTCCAATATTCAAGGTTTTCATCAAATCACAGGGAAAAAAATCACCCCATCTTTAAAAAATCAGCATTGAAACAGAAGAATGAGTTGGTTCCTGAACAATGTAGTACAGTGCAATTTCCAGTTCAGAGTCGGGGATGGCTGAGTCCAGAGGTTTGGGCTGTGCCCACTTCCCAGGTTACGTTCACCTGCTGCAGGCTTATCTGTTTGGAGACCAGAGCAAATTCAGGGAAATACCCAATTATGAATGCCAATGACACAAAGCTATGAAAAAAATAGCTCTGCTCATAGTTAGTCAAAATGTCCCAACATGCTGCCTAAACAGTTCATGAAGTTTTGACAGCAGCATATGGCACGAAGTGGGATGAAATGAATTTGTACCTGGTTTTGACAGTAAGTTATTCTGATGGGTGCTTACTCTCAAGTGCCTGTGGCTTGACAGATGCCATTCTATGGTTCCAGATTTCCTAAAGGGAAAAGGCAATATTTGGGAAAGCAGGAGGTAGCTGGTGGAGGTCCTACGAGCCTGCCCGCGCTTCTCTTGCTTGCCAAGTTGTCCTCTGTGCAGGGTGGCCCCTGAAACATCCCGCCAGCAAACCGGAGGGGTCACGGGGCAGCTTCCTGCTGCAGCCTATAGCACCTGTACAGCACCCGTCCGGTGGAAGTCGAAATGAACCTGAGCAGAACCATACCATGTGAGGCTCAGGCTGATAAATGTCGGCATCCTTCAACCCCTTAAAATCCCTTTATCGGGTACTGTCATCGACGTGTGATGAAGGGAGCACCTGTCTCCCTGAAGAGGAGCAGAGGAGCGAACATGACCGTGCCGGGCAGTGCGGCTGTCAAATTACGGTGTAGTTTGTATTCAGTGTGCCCGACACCTTCCTTTTGCTTCTTTGCCTTTTTAACAAATACGACCCTAAACCCAGGAATACCACTGCCGAAGCCCTGCTGGCTTGTGCCCTTGCTGGCCTGGCACGCGCTGCCCGCCTGGCCCTGAAGCATCACGGCACACGTAGGGCCTTCTCGCCGCCCTGCGCTGGATGGAGGGACATAGGATTTCTTCTTTTTTTGGGTGTGTGGTACCTAACAGGAGCAACAACGTTCCCTAGGGCAGTGGGGAAAAAAATGTCTAGGAGAACATGAGAAAAGCTAAGCTGAAGATGTATCTAAATTGCAATATGAGTGGACAAGGCTGAGCTTTGCAAAAACAGCAATGAAGACCAGTTAAACCCAAAGTGTGCAGCTGAAGTAAAGAAAAGGTTCTTAGAGTGCTGAAGTGATATTATGGCCTAGACTTGGGAGTAACAATTCTTTCCCTAAACAAGTTGTGGAGGGTTTGGTTTTTTTTTTTTGTTTTTTTTTTTTTTTCAAAAAATGCTAAAGCATTCCAGCAATTGCCTGTAGCAGGAAGGAAGAAAATGAGGATAATTATGACATTAATCTATTTAAAAAAGAAAGACGTGTGACAATTAGCGCATTCCTACCAAGAAAGTAACATACAGAGCTGTATGTGTGTAGGAAAGTGAAAAGACCCCCCACAGAAGCCATGAAAGGTTATGGAAAGCGTATGTGCCTCACGAGGAAGCACAGTGCTGTGACTTCAGGATCAGCGAGAAAGAGTGCACGGGAGCTTGTCAATAAGCTTTCAGTTAATAAATATTCAGCAATACTGTAGAAAAGCAATGTGGGAGAAGAACAGGCAGTGTCTGTGGGGCCAACCAATGGAAAGCGTACACTGAAAAGGTACAGAAGGTCTTCTCAACATACTTACCAGAGTAATCTAGTGCCTGAGACCGGTGGGCTCCAGATAGTCGTAGCAGCTAATTTCAGTCCCTGGACGCTTGCGCTCGAGTCTGTTGGTGTTACAGCAGCACTGATGGCCGTGCACTCAAATCAGAGGTTGCTTGCAAGCTAACAACGAGAACAGGAAAAAGAAAATGGCACCGCAGCTTTGTTGGCCTAGTTCAGAAGGGCCGGCAGCCTCGGCAGCTCTGTGAGCATCAGCTACACCCCACCTGCAAAACCTTCCTGCTCATGTGGCTACCAAGGCAGAGGGGCGGCAGCTCCGGGCTGGGTTTGCAAGGCTGGCGGTTAGCAGACGCTGGGGGGTTTTGGTGCGGGTTTTTCTCCCGTAAGTGAATTTGATCTGAAAGCTAATGCAAAAGACATCCCAGAGGTTCGCCGGTATCGTCTGTAACAGTTGCTCTCCAGCCTGCAGCGGCGTGAACTTTGCAGACATTATTACGCTCTCGGTCTTACGGCGCGGTTCAGCCAGGTCACGGGTTCCCACTCGCCGCCCGCTGTGTGCTGTGCACACAGACCCCCCCACACCCCCACGTCACCCTTGCTCGCTCTCTGCCACATCTGGCACGGCTACTCACAAATCCTGTCACTGGGAGCTATCTGTATCCACCACTTTGGGGGATTAGCCAGTGCTTATTGGTTTGGGGGTTTTAGGGTTTGTTTGTTGGGGTTTTTTGCCTTGTCGGAGCACGGCCGCAGCCTGGGGCTGGGCGAGCGGGGAGAGCACCCAGCGCTCAGCCGGAGTCCTCCTCTGCCTCAGACCAGACGTGGCTCAGAGCACGGTACGTCCAGCTAACCCGGCTGTTGCCACCACGCCAGCGCTGTGTACAGCTGACGGCGTGACAGCAGGACCAAGGAACGGTCGTTCCTGACGCGTAACCTAATCAAAGCAAACTGCTTGGCATGAGAGTACGGATTTATTGGTTATGGGTTTGGTTATTATTTGCAGGCCTACACCAATTTACCTTTTTGGATGCTTCTAAAACTGCTGCCAGAGGCAGCGCGGAAAGATATTTTGGCCAAATCAGGCTTGCCCCTGCCCCTGTGGAGGCCAAGTCAATTAGGAAGAGGTTAAAGTCACACCAGAATACACCCCTCCACAAAATCCAAAATACTTCAAGCAGGGAGCCTTTCTGTAGAGCTGGGCCTTAATGGCGCTAGAATGGGATATATGTAATTGAAAATATAATTAAAAGCACAAATGTAAGGTTTAGTTAAAACTCTGCCAGCCCCGTGTGGCAATTCAAGCTGCAGTTTGAATGGCTTTTTGAGGTAAGTTAGACTTGATTTAAGTCCCGACTGTATCTTCAGCCTTAGTTACCAATGTCGGGAAGGAGGGCTGGTCCATCACAGATAATGTAAACTGCTCGCACATATACACATCCGAAGGACCTTTTACAGTGCAAATTATTGCACGTCGAAAACGCCACTGGCGATTTCAGGCAGCTGCGCTGGTGCACCAGCGCCTAGGGTGGGTGTCAGCCGCACTGATGTAGCTGTACGGTACTGAGTGTGTGCGCGTGAAGACAGGGGCTCAAACTAAGCCCTGAAAAGCCCCTCCTATCCCCCGCAAGAGCATCCCCACACAGGGATTTGTGTCGGTTTAACTTCACGTTATCAGCGCAACTTTCACAGACAGTGAATGCCTAACCCACCAAGGATAAATCAATGCCTCCCCTTGTATTTAACAGAGATATGACTTAAATACAGTAAGTAAATCAAAGTAATTATTTAAAATTAAAATGATTTAAGAGACTTAGTCTGGGAGAATGGCATGGTGGTTAGAGAAGCGGCTGAGACGCAGGACTTCGGCAGGCTATTCCTGACTCTGTCAGAGACTTGCTCTACAACTTCAGGAAAATTACTCAGCCCATCTCTAAGACTGCTATAATAATACCCACTTCAAAGGGGTGTTATGAGGCTTAATTCATTAATGCCTGCAAAGCACGTTGAGATCTTTGGATTAAAGGCACTACAGCACTGCAAAGTATTATTAGCTACAGGGAAAAGCTCTCAGGCAAGCATGGCATTAAATGTCTGAGGTTTAAAAAAACACGAAGGGGGGGGACGGACCCAAAGATGGGCAAATTGTGGGTGGTTTGGGTTTTTTTCTGTAGCCAGATTTCCACTAGTCAGATCTGTGCTTTGCTAAACCAAGTCCAGGGCAGTACAGCTCAAGACCTAATTTTGCTCTCACTCCTAGAGCTCCCGGATTGCATACATAACTGTTTGAATTTGGGGCTTCTTTTTATCAAAAATCCTCACTTTTTGGCTCAAAAGCATGTACAACTTCCCTCTAAGGATGTACTTACCCACTGAATTAAACAGGAAGAAGAAAATGTACCTTGTATTGACTACCTACATTTTTTTAAAATTCAGTTTAAGCATTATTTACTCTCCCAGTGAAAAGTCTATTCCATTTGATTTAAAAGGGGTAAGAATTCCATCATGGGTAATTATTTTGAATCCAGAGGTATTCAAAACCTGGCCTTTTTTATTACCCTCCAGTAGAGCTTCTCCACCTACTGTGAGCACAATTCCAAATGGACAAATTGCTATGGACAGTCGCAAATGGACTAAATGGAGGGAATTTTTTAATGACTGCCTTGGTCCCAAGTATGAATTTCTTTCTGATGTTAAGTTTTAAAAGCAAACAACTAAAGATAGCAGGTTTTTCTGTTGGTCCAAATTTAAATCTTGTCTGATCTCATCCTTCATTTGGTGCCTGTGGCAGCACCCGTGCGCTAACTTGGGGTGCATCAGAGCCCCACAGGGCAGGGGTGAGTGGGATTTCTCCCATCAAAACCAGGCAGAAAAGGTGAGGACACAAGCAAGGTTCCCAAAACAATCAGCTGAAGAATAATATTAAAGCTGTCATGTTTACCTTCTTAACCAAATCCAAATTTTAATTTTTTTATATTCTTTATATCTTTGAATCTTTTCAAGTACAACTACTTAAAAATAAACAAAATCAGCCCCCCCCCCCCCCCCAAAAAAAAAAAAAAGTCTGTAACATATGGAAATTTATTTTGGGGTTTTTTTACAGCATTTCTGACTTTGGTGAGGAAAACCTTTTAACTTCACTTTGTTTCCAGGTCCCATTGAAAAAGAACACAGGGGAAGTGAAGTATAAGTGATTCTGGCTCCTGGAGGTGCTTTGTTTCTCTTCTGATAGAATATGAAACTTCATGTAGGTGGTGGGTAGAGCCATCGTAACCTGCTTTCTTCTGAGTGAATGAGGGAGGTCAATATATTATCGTATCAAGGAAGAAGAAATTACATAGGCAATTCCCCCACAGACAATAAAGACAATTCTGACAGCATGATCAAAACAACTGTATAACTTTTCTTTTCTTTTCTTACAGACACACCAGTGTTTAAATGACAGCTGAAAGAGGATGATGGACTAAACACATTATTCTCTGTTCCATCTACTTTTTTATAATAGAAATATATCTTGAAGACTGTATTCAAGTTGATCAAATAATAAGTCAATTTGTCAATAAAACAGATTAGGCAACCTGTCTGCTGAGATGATATCTGTCAAACAACGTATTTTGTTAATACAATCTGGAAGCAAATGCCTTCACGAAAGACAATACAAAAAAACCGGCGATGCCACTTTTAAGTTTATAGAAACAGAGCGCTGACTTATTTCAGTTATAGATGTTTAGACTTTTTTTTACTTTAAGTTCCAGTTGCTAGTTAGCAATCTGCAATTTGGAAAAGACTAGAAATAAATGTTAATGGCCTGGTGGGCACTGTCTGCTGCTAAGAATTTCCAAGCCTCTTGGCAATGCCCACCCTGTGGGCACAAGTCATCATTATTGGGGTGGTGGAGGGGTATCTCCATTTCTCCGTGCACCGTTTTTTCTTCGCCACTCCACATTTGTTACCCCTGTTACCTACTGCTGGCAAGGCATCTACAGCATCGACTGATCTGCCGTGTCACATCACGAGCCCTGTCACTGTGCTCACCAGATTAAGGCATGATGCTTTGACACATCGTGTACGCTGATGCAAATCATCCCTTGGAGATGTTGGGCCACAGCCTGATCTCAGCCGCACGGGGGGATCTCTCAATTTACCCTGTGTGACAAAAAATAGAGGAAGAACTAACACGCACGAATGCACAGTGATCAAATACAAGTAATGTGGAACTAAATGGCATAAAGCTGAAGACCCATTGCTGAACTCACAGATTCATAATGCAGATAGAGCTTGAGTTGTCCAATATAAGGTATAATCAGTGGCTGGAAAAGGCCAGCGAGTGGACTAGAAAATTTCCATTCTGAACGCTGGAAACTTAGATTAACCAGTCTCAGATATTAACGGTTTTGCCAGGTAAAGTTCAAGCCAGCTGGTTTAGTTGTGTGGTTTTCTCTCACTCCTTTGCTGTGCTAATGCTATGTAATGCTCAGGAAAGTGGCTGGTTCAGAAACTCAAATTCTTCTTTCTTCTCCATTGGAAAAGAACATGTCATATGCACTAATAGGCTGGAAATTGTCTTGGTTTTGATTTATGTTCTTTTTAAACACAACTTGGGAAGCATTTTGTTGCTGAACTATCTGATGCAAAATATACAGGCTGAGGAAAACTGAAGCTACTCAAAAGTGTGAACAGGCACTCTAACAGGAGGATCAACTATGGTGGCTGGAAACCAAGCAAACAAAAAAAAGAGCTTAAATGCTGACAGAGATTTAAGGACTTTCCCACCCAAGCTTGCCTCTGCAGGCTCAGACTGCTGTTAAGAATTAATGAGCTAATTTGCTGTTGCTCTCAATAATGCATCAACACCTTGTGGGGCAGAAGAGGTTTCATTCAGAAAAATCTTTCCAAAACCTACAAATATGGAAACTATATTCTGAAAGCTATAGATTGTTAAAAAATAATAAATCTCTGTGGCGAAGCTGTGAATAGGTTTAAAGGCTGCACTGAAGAGAGATGGGTATTAGAAAAAAAGAAGTCCAGAAAGCCCTGACAAAAAATTATGTCAAACCGTTAATTTTTGTGGCAAAATTTCAATAACAGTCAAAGATATTCCCATAAAGTCTAGTGTGGAGTTCATTCAACTTCTTGTAGTGGAAATCCCCATTTACAGAACTGGATGGTACACCCAGTAGGAACCTGAGCTTCCCCATTATTTTCTCCAACCCTCTGAGTTTATGTGACCACACGGCGATGTCAGGAATGCTTAATTACCCACCCAGCCCTACAAACCTTGAAGCACAAGATAGCCAGCAATCCACTCTCATTCAGAATAGTTTGGCATGTGTCCACATTGTAACTAACCAGTGTTACCCCTAGCAATTGCTCTTTAAAGCAAAAACATGTGCAAAATGTCTTCATTCAGCCTAGTAGTATCATATGTCAATCAGATTCAGGATGCAGAACTGGCCAGCAATATCCTAAAAAAAAAAAAAAAATAAAAAAAAATCGTCTTTCTTGTTTGAATCACTTTGAATTAACTTGATTCTGTCATGTTACTGGCAAGAATATTCTCTCTTGAGCATCTGATTTCTAATTTTTTTCTTTTTCTCTTTTTTTTTGGTCTTTGGATTTGTCTGCAAGTTCCAAGGATCTGTTTTAAGCTTTACAAGACCAACTTAGCCTGGGGCTTTGGCAAGCAATTTAACATTGTCTACAGCACACTGAAGTTTATTAACACCTTTCAAAACCTCTGCAAGTTTGTAAATCAAGCAGTGGTTCATTCTCCAGAAATAATAAGGGTCTGGTTTTGTTAATGTATACAAACACAAATGACATGTATTTATGATAACATGTGTGCATAAGTATGACATGTATACTTATATTTAAGTGACATTAGGTATTTGCTGTATGTCATAATGATGGCATTGAGAGTTATCGAGCTAAAGCCACAGAAAGACAGCATCTATCAGACTCTAAAAGTCTATCAGATCCTCCGACTTTTTTTTTTAAGAAGGCGGACTTTTTTTGGTTTTGACCTTAGCATCCAGGTCCTATGCCTCTCTTCTCTGAAAGGGAATGACACTGCTGACACCTGATGATAACACACGGCAAATCCCAAGTATCTACAGCGCAACATATTAACAGGAATCAGTTATTCTAAACTGATTTCCTCTGCTCCCCAAACCACGTTCCCTCCCCGTTTGTTTTTTTTTTGTCCTAGCTGACTTTATTAGGATTCACAGATGCACAAAGGATAACTCACCATTTTTACAGTGTTTCTTCCAGACTTAGAGGAAAAGGTATTGCTTTACAGTAAGGCCCCACTAAGATACCACCCCCCAAACAGAGCGAGGAGAGCCATCTGTAACCCACAGAGGAAAATGCATGCTGCTGTAGTTTACGACAAATCAATAAAAGGTTCTTTTATTAGTATGCCTTCAGCCTCCATGATACTTTCATAATCCCCAGCATAAAATGGTTGTGTGGGCTGCTCACAAGCCCTGGACCAAGGTATAAGCAGGATGTTACATGAGGTGGCTTATATGTCGTTGTAGTAACTTGTGTCAGGAGCCATCTCCTGTGAAACCGTCACGTAAACGGGAGGAAAAGTACAACCGTAGCACATGCAGCGTAGTACTGCATACGCATAGAACAAGCCATTGTAACTAAAATATCACTGTGATGGATGCACATTAGGTATGCTGTATGCACATGCTACTGTGAGAATAGTCCTACATTGACAGAAGCAAAGTTTCAAAAATTGGACTACCTGTGCAAACTTAAGTAGGCCTCCTCGGGCATGTGCTTTATGCTCTTGTCTCCGACTACATGATTAGTCGCCTTTTTTATTCCGGGGGCCTTGGCTTAGCGCAGAGCACAAAATATACTGACTTCAACGTAGACCCAGAGCCAGCATTTCCCTCGAAGCTCCCTGCTCCGACCACGTCTCCCGGCCTCTGCCATGGCCCACTGTGCGAGCCCTGCCGCAAAGGCAGACGTATTAACTCCCTTTGGCACACACCGCTACATTATTTGCATTCTTCTCAACTGCTTGTTGTCTTCATCAGATCTCTGGAAGGTCAGAAGGTAGGATAAGCATTGTTTTGTTGAACAGCAAAGGCATAGTGAATTTAAGGTCAAATAACTTCACTAATTTTAAGCATGCAAGTGGATGAGCCCTGAACCTGTCTGTTGGTTAAAGCAGTTTAGGAGTGCCAGCCTGGGTTTTTTGCCCTTCAGTTGCTACCCCAAGCACCGAGCCTTTCCACCAGGCAGATTAAGCCCCAGATTCAGAAAATGGGGACTATACAACCAGTGGCAAATTGTGACTCTTTTGTCAAGAACAGCCCAGGTAGGTAGAGAATTCAGACATCTATTTCTTTATTTTTCACCCATTGAAAGTCTTTGCTGCTTAAACTCCACCATGACCACGCTCTGCAATACGGGAGGCAGAGATCTCACGGAAAAGCAACTCCTTCACTGCATGGCTCCTGCTCAGCCCTGAGCAAGGCAGGGCTACTGCAGTGAAATGAGATGTCATCCTGCCCACACTCAACAGAGGTTGTGGATGAAATGTTACATTGAACCGTTATCGATAAAACTTGGCATTTCCTAACTGCAGAAGGCTTGGCCTTGCGAGCTTCATCGTGCTTCTTAACATTGCTACGTATCCACCATGTCATGCACGCCCACAAATAAATATCTATACACACTCCTCATGCTCTCTGAACATTTTCTACACTGTATTTCATGCTAGTTTTCTTCTTTTCTCTCAAAATGTCTCCCTTACACCTGGAGATGCTAAAAGTGGTATGCAGTTGCTCCCCCACCGAAAAATCTCCTGGCCCAGCACAGTGCCATCTGATGTCAGTGTCGGCATAAATCCTTCCTTTGACCTCAACTGGCAATACATCAACCCACTGGGTTTTTTTGTGGCATTTCTGGAGTTGAGGGAAGATTATTTATTTTTAAAAGGCAAGAGTTACTGAATTCGCTGTACCTGGATGCTGCACAACTCTTTGTAATCATTACCAACAGATGATGTCACTGAAAGTTATTTTTATGTCATTATCCTCACCCAAGGTAAATATGGAACGCTGTCATGCCGTTACGTGATGTAAATATGTCATCATAATTTGTCTTTACACATCATAAATATTTTATTATATGACATTATTACACCTCCAGATATCTTTTTCCATATGAATAGTAATTACTCAAAGTATTTACTGTAATTATGTCACTTGATGAAATTACAGTAATTACATCGAAAAATGATAGCCCATGACTAATGAATTAAAATAGCATGGAAATTCGCATAAAAATTACATTAAAAATGTTAAGGATCTGAGGCAAACTCACAAAAGCAAGGAAATTCATAATTAAGAATTTAATCTCTAATAACATTGCAGGGTGCCACATTTTTAGATTATATCACAGAAGAAGGGGGAAAAAAAAAAAAAAAGTAAAGAGATATTACCTGAACAGGAATAAGGTGCACAAGTGAACTGCTGCAAAGTGTAACCTGGCATTTTGTATACGTGTGTACAGTAATATAGGCAAGTGCTGTATAGCAGCATTCAACAATGTTTCATCAGGATCAAAAGGCAATGGACCAAAGTCAGAGCCGGGGTAAGGAGCTGCCACTTGTGTGGAAGTTTTCTACGCAAGAGCCATCAGGGAACGTAAGTTTGTGACAGGTGAGGACAGGATCACTGAAGGACTGCAGTGCCAAACTCAGGAGCGAGGTGGCTGGCGGATCCCAGGAACACGTGTGGGTCTCACGGCAGACCTGAGATTCGACACCTAACCTGTGCTCGCAGCTTCTGTAATGCCACTCACCTCTGCAAGCAAACAAGTATTTTCATAAACCCAGCTACCCCGAGCAGCCACACAAGGTCCTGCTCTGGCACGCACACTGTGTTCTTGCCACCTCTTGCATCCTGGGGAGGCACAAGGCCCTCTGTTGCCGACAAAATTCACGAACAAATCCTTTGGATTTGGGCCTTCGTGATGACAAGATGATTTATTATTACATTCATTTTTAATTCCATTCTTATTTTCTGCATGAAAAGAAATTATTCTGTGGCTAAACACTGGTGGTGCCCGAGAAGCAAAAAAGGAACTGCTGATACCAATTTTGTTCTTTCGCTTCCTAGCTCCGGAGCAGGCCAGGAGCCCCCACCTGCGAGAAACTCAGTGTTCATGTCCCCCTCTCGCAGCTGGCTCCCTTGTTGGTCCCGGGGGGTACGGCACCTCCGTGGACTTCACTGGTTTTTGAAGTGGCCCCCAAGCTGCCTTCAAACTGAGCCGCCCAAATTACACCAGACCAGGAAACCCCACGGAGCTGAAACGGCTCCCTACCACATGTAAAGGAGAAAGCTGGGATTTTAGCTGAGTTAAGAAAGAGTCAGAGAGACAGACAGACAGACTGGGGCAGGGAAGGGGGGACAGGGAGTCAGTGGGAGGAAAGGAAAGGAAAGGAAAGGAAAGGAAAGGAAAGGAAAGGAAAGGAAAGGAAAGGAAAGGAAAGGAAAGGAAAGGAAAGGAAAGGAAAGGAATAAGGAAAGAGGGGAAGCGAGAAAGAGAAATTCTGTTTCCAGTTAGACTATCCAGTAATAATTTAATATATGGTGCCATTTTAGAAAATGTGCTATTCATATTTATGAAAGGCTTAATAGATGCAGCTGCATCCTTTAACAAATTATTATAAGGCATGGTATGAAATGCATTAGTAAGAAATGCTTAACAGATGATGCTGTGACAAGCTGTTACAACGCGTGTTATAAGACGTCAATATTATTAAATCTATGGGCTTGGTTAGCACATGAATATAAATAATTTTTATGCATGCTACAAATTGCCATGCTTTATTAATAATGAAGTGTTTATAAATGGAACCTTACTGTAAAGCATTATTAAATGCAGCTACTCAGAAGACCTTAGAGTAATACTGTAGTACCATTATCATGCTGAGAAACAGACTAGAAAGCCTGCTTTATTTTACTGTCTGAGTTGACACGGGTTCAAACACACTGGGCTTTGATTCCTGAAAACCCATGTGGTAGGGGCCACCAGTAGGCACCGGTTGAAAGCTGCTGTTGTCGCATTCTTTGTTACTCTGAAATCACTCTGGCCTCACTTACGTGGGATTTACACCAACATAAGTACTAGCGTCAGTGGAGTAACTCCTGATTAACCCTGCTGTAAGTGATACGTGCTGCAGGCCACATTATTTACCTTCCCAAGTGAAAGCTGGCTGAAAGGTAACTGTGCATTGTAAGGCATTCTTCTGGGGGAAAAAGGAAAAAAAAAAAGGAAAAAAAGTATGTAGATTTGAAACGTACAATTCCCTGCATCTCAGATTCTGCCCTTCCAACAGATACCTTCTACAAGGTTATTTCTGCATTAAAAAGAAACATCTTTACAGGGTTTTTCATTGCAAAAAAATCACGTTGCTCCAGAAGTTACCATGACTCAGTAACACACAGGAGTGGCTCAGTTTGTCTGGCCTGAGCATCCTGTGGGAAAGCATCATTTGCTTTTATTCTTTTAACCAGTTCATGCCTTCATGATTGATGTTGTCTGAGTTTCCAATACCACATTGAATTGGACCAATATACTTACAGACAGAGAGCTACAACAGAACATATGTCTTCGCCTGTAGAGATTGAAGCTCATTAATAAAAAGACATAGCAAGTCTAGGACCAGATAGGCAAGAAATGCTTGCCATGTAATGATAAACAAAGCCTTTTAAATTCTTAGCTACATTTTTTTCCAAATTCTTAGTGTTTGATTTAATGTTTAAATGGGGCTCCCTGTTTTCAACCACCTGCCTATTCTACCTTTCAATGCTAGCTTTTTTAAAAATAATTTTTCACAACTCCTGGGTTATTTGGATGATCACCTCCTCCAAGCTGTAGCTTACTATTCTTACTAAGGACTTCTAAAAAGAGCGGGGTTCCTGTTACTGAACTGGGACAGTTGCATAGGAGGCTCTGCCTTTCCTGTTCCCAGTCAGCACAGCCTCTTCCCCTGAGCCAGCCTGCGACCTTGCGTCAGCAGCCAGCACGTACAGGTTTCAACTCAAGGCTGTGCAGCTCTTTGCAGGGGAAAACTTGCACTCATCAAAAACCACCGCCACAGGGAACTGCAGGAGTAGGTGAAAAAATGCTAATCTTTTGGGTAAGCTTACAGTGTCACCAGTATCATCATCCGCATGCACTTTGAGAGGGAGACTCCATTCTGGTATAGCAAAGCTTTACATGTCTCTGCGCGGCTTTGTGTATCTGTACTCACACGTGAGTTCGTGGGCACGTCCCACTTCGCTGTTCACCTAAAGCACTTTCATGTCCACTGGTACTGCGTTATCTCAGCACTTCAGAACAGAAGAGCTTTAACTCCACTTTCCAAGGGAACCTGAACCACACCAAGAGGGACACCAACGGCCAGGTGCGGAGAGGTGTGTAGGAGCCCACAGCTGGTGGTTTCAGTGGAGGCAGAAACACTCAGGTAACCTGGCATTGCAAGCCATCTGGGGAAAAAGAGATGTGACCCTGCATCACTTGAGCCCTTCCACAGCGGCTGGGCAATCCCTCTTCTCTTCCAGCTCTGCTCCATTTAATGCCAGCAGCCAGAGCAACCCTCTTCACAAGTGATGTAGACCACTTCATTTATCACCTCTATTATCACCCAGGAATTCAAAACACAAAACAAAAATATTACCTAACTGCATGAAGCTCATAAATGTTGCAGATGGGTTCATTCTAAGTTCTGGGCAAATGTTCAAATAGATTAATTTTTTTAAACAGATATATACTTATAACTGACCAAAGCCTTAGTCTTGACTGTTCCATTTCTTTTTTTTTTTCCCTCCAGCGTTTCATGGCAGACACAGGCTAATGTCAAACAAGCATGCTGAAGGACTCATATTATATTTATCTATTAGCCTTGATGTGATTGCAATCTTCAGTATCTTCATGCATTAGTTTCTGGTCTAGTTTACAGTTCCTCCTGTTATAATTCATCTCATATCACTTCTTTTCTTTGTTTTCCCATTCTTCATCATTAATTTCTGAGCCAACTTTTTACTTATTCCATGACTCCTGCGCCCGAAACGTTATTATTAACCTTGGATGTGGAACTTGGTCAAAAATCCTCTCTGAAGTGTAAACAGCTCTGGCATTTCATTACAAAATTCACCATTGTGTTCCAAAACACTCCTTACTATAAACTTCAAGGTCACTCGCATCTTCCCCCTGTAACCGTTTCAGCCCCAGGTGGAGCCTCATCCGTCACGCTGGTGCTGGAAAAGGGAGATGTCGAAACTGCAGGAGTCAGCGCTTCAGAAGTCGCACCCAGCTTTACGGTTTGGCAATGGGGCTTCATTCGAGGAAATCCGGAGTGGGATTTCCACATTGCGCTGCTGAACAGAACAAAAAAAGGGCAAATGCTGCTTTTGGGTCAGATGGCCCTCCCTCATCCTTCAAGGCTTTCCAAGAGCCATATGGGGGGTCCCACATGAGTGTGAGTGATGGGCAGAGACAGAAAGGAGGCGTGAGTCCCACTAAATGCCTTGGTTGGAGCCGACCTGATCCAAACCTGAGGTCCAAGGCTGAGGGCAGGACACTGCATGGTGGGCTACAGCCCTCCTGCGACTGGCCACGTACCCTGCGAGCTTCCCACGCTGCTGGCTTGCGGCGTGACGAGAAGCCGGCTCCTACCTGCTCTCTCTGCCCGTGCATCAGGTTAAGTCGCAGCAAAACCAAAACAGTCTTTGGTACTTTTTGAAGCACCCCTTGAGCTTTTCCATGCGTCGGTTGATTGATAGCCTTATTACTTAGCACGTCTTTATATCTACAGTAACTGTAGCAATCAGTGAAACAGCAGACAACTGTATTAACTACGACTGGGGAAAAGTGAAAATAACACCTGGCATTTAGCACAGTTCGTCAAAGGATCTCAAAATGCTCAGCAAACTTTAATAAAGACACATGACACCCAGTGAGTCTGGAAATATTGTGACAGCCATATTAAACCCAGCCAAACCGATAAATCAAGGCACGCTGTAGCGGCAGTGGCGCAGCAGTGATGCTCTCGCGTTGGGGTAGCGCACTGCCAGGGTACCACCTCCGCGCCCCTCTGCCATGGCTCCTGGGGAAGCCTCTCTCTCTCTGCCCAGTGCTGCCCTCCAAAATTTCTGGGTGCTGGGCCAGATCCGGCACTCAGCTGCTTGTGGTCCTGCCTGCATCCTGCAGGCATTTACCCGGGAGCATCGGGATACCCACATGCCTCTATCTTGCTGGCTCCCCAGCCTTCCTTTCTGTGGCATGGCAGATAGATGAGCAGGAAGGCAGGACTGCCAATGGTCCTGTTTAGCCTTTATTTACACGCTCGGTTCATTCTGCATTTCTATTTTATACGTTTCTCTATTTAGATGATGTGTGAATTCCATGTACACTTTTTTTTTCCTCAGAGTCATGCAGCTAGTGTTTGTTTGTGCATCTGTATTGTGCTCTACTTTTCCTCATGTTCACAGATTTTTATTAAAATATTTCCATAAAACAGGTTGTTACCAAAAATAAATGAACACATACAAATTAATACATAAAAACAGATGAGTTATATAGAATATTTACAAACAATGGGATGGAATTCAAAACTTCTCATAAACACAGCATATAAATAAGCATATACATACCCCATGTTTACTACCATTTATTTTAAGGGTTGCTTCGTAGATCTGAGGTAGGCTAAGGCTGACAGACAAGCTTTTTCTTCCCATTGCAGATTACAGGTGCATCAGAAAGATCTCATTTAAGAGCCAAATGAAAAAGATCTTATTTTACACCCAGCTTGTGTTTCCTCAGCCTGCAGAAATAGACACACACGGTGTAAAAATTGGGTTCAAGAGCAGTACTGACATGACCAAGCCTCAGTCTTCATGTGTGGTAAACGAAGCAAGGAGCTTTAAGTGATCCGGCCGCAGTTAGGCAGCAGGTAAGCGGCAGCACCAAGGGTCCAGTCTGCTGACTGCTGGGCTTTCAGCTCGTCTGGTTGTTACCTAAAACATTTGGAAGAGACAACCGTCGTCGTGAATAAGAAATACCCACAGCAGCAGCCGGCTGAGCATTCAGACAGAGAGGGGGTGTGCCACCAAGCTACGCAAAGGGAGAAAAATCCAGAAAGTTAATGACCGGCCCAAGCTTCGGTCCAAAATTTTATTAAAGCAGATCCACCAAAGGCGGTGGGACTAACTGGCCGACGGAAGCTCACATTCTCTTTACGTGAACCCGCGCTTGGCCCCGCAGCTCGGGGCCGCGGTGCAGCTGAGGGCTGGCGGGCAGCGAGGGGCCGCGGCCTGGCCCGAGGCGGGCGCGCTGGGCCCAGGCAGGGCCTCCGGAGAGCAGCACGCCCCCGGCCACAGCCCAGCCGTCGACCGGCAGGAGCTGGCAGAGGCACCGTGTCCCAGAGCCGAGGGCTGGAGCCCCACGGCCGGGGGCGGCCGGAGTCCTGCAGCACCGGCATTAGGCGCAGAGGGCGGGTAGCCCTGCGCACCAGCACCTCGCCGGAGGGTGGGAAGGTGGGCTGGGACCCACGCGTTTCCGTGACGGGCAGGGCCCGCCGTACGTGCTCGGCCACCCCATCGGCATTGCCGGGCCTCTCAGGTGTGAGGTGTGGAGCGTTATAGTGGCATCGAAGCTAACACAACCTTCTCTACAAATTGCCCCGAGCAAATATTTGCGCTTCATATCCTCAAGCAGCGGAGGCAAAGATGGACAGAGCTTAATGACGGTCTCCTGCGTCTGCAGCGCAAGATCGCTTTCTGCACCCTTTGACAAACTGGAGGCTTATTAAAAGCTGGGAAAGGCAGGGCTGACTTTTTCTCCGTTTCCGAGAGGAGGCTGTTTTGTCAACGTTTTGCCAGAGTCTAGGAGTGTGAAATTGGCTGTTCATGTGCAGCCTGCACAAGTACTGTAGTTTGAAAGTGAAGGCAATTAATTTTAGTTGTTGACTTAAACTGCTGTTGAGAGGTACTTCATTTCCCGATTCTTCCTCCTATAAATAGATTAAGGGTTACATGAAAGTCAAGTTGTGCTCGTTTGTCCTCCCTCTAGATAGATTTCCCATGACTGCTTATCTATCAGCTCCCCCCCCTTAACACAATTTGTTTCTCAAATTAATTTAGCTCACTCGCTCTCGTTGGTCCACAGCCAAAAAAATTGTCTCCTGTTCCTTTTTTTTTTTCCATTAAAAAAAAGAAACAAAACAAACCACTTCTTTAGAATTAACATTTTCTGGAAGGGAGATTGAGCAATGTGTGTCTTGAACTTATGATTGAGAGAGCTGAAGAAAATGTATCTTTTGGAGGGATAAACATTTGTGTTAGCAGTCTGGAAGGACTGCACTGGAGAGTGGCGGCTCTGCACACAACATTGTAATGGCTCCATGCATGTGCTTTTTCATCGATACTCATGGAAGCTGCATGTGCCCAGCAGCTGCAGTATAAATCCCTCTGCTTATTAATCAGCTATTACTTTTGGCAAGTTTTCTTATTATTATTTATTCGTGTATTGGTGGCTATTTTTTTCCTTGCTTTCTGGTATGACCCGTGAAGACAACCATGATATCTACAAAAGTAAAGGAAAATTTTGTTTCCTGCCTAAGCTTATTTGCAAGAAGGGACATTACTGATGCTGAGGATATTTAAAGTGTCAAACTGGAACACACACACATTAACACTAGAGAAACAAAGTTGCTTGATGCACACAGATGTGCCTGGAGATGTTCGGACTCCATTCTATTGTTTAATGCAAATAAATCAGAGTGCTTGCCCATGGGCTACCGCATCTCTCCACAACAGTTCCAGTCCCAGGACCCAGGCTATAGAACACACACAGTAAATAATAGCTAGTGCGAGGGTTTGAAGGACAGTCGTATTTTTTGATGCAGATAAGGACATCTGGGTAAGTATGAGTCACTGTTCTGAGGGCAGAATTTTTATTTTTCATGGAGTGCATATTTAAAGAAAAAGAATTCCTTGATCTAAAGATTCTGCGGTTGTCTTTCTTACTGCTGCTCATCTGATCTCTGATCTGGAGCTGCAAAATTAATTTACTCTTCACCATGTAATATAGAGCTGAACAGAATTAGAAAAGGTCTGTGTTTTATCACTGGAGATGCCAAATCCTTATCTGCTAACACTGCACTACAGAGTTCTTGCCAAAAGGGGAGGAGAAACTGAAGTAATTTAAAAATAATAGTGGATATTTGGGGATATTTAGAGATACTTATCTTTCCAAGAACGGTATTCTGGGATGTAGGAATTTCTGCTTATTCAAGGTGCCTAAAACATTTTGATACTCTGAAGTATGGACCCATGGATTTTCATATGTGAAAGGACTGTGCCATACATTTCAGAACTATCATGCAGATAGGCTTCCTGGTCGCAGTGCTTGTTTTTGTCTTTGACTATTTGTGATGTTAGAACTGGAGGGTTTCATGCGGCTGTCCATCAGCTTGGCCAGAACAGTTGTTCCTTCTGCACTGCTGGCTATTCAGAGGTGTCAGGTGTGTGAGGCCACCCTGCTACACCTCTCCAACAAGCTGGGCGCTTCCAAGAATTAACAGACCTAGTGCTGCTACCATGTGGTGTGGTAAGTCTGGCATGCCACAGACTCACTAAAATTAATGCGCTTGTGCAGATAACTTGGTGGTACAAGAGCAGCAAGCCTGACGTCTCCCAGAAATATTGGGCTCATTGTACATAGAGACATTTGTCCATCCAGGAAACTCAACAAATATACATTTAACCCATTTCCTGTAGGGTCGCCTTCTGCAGGTGTCTGGAGTTGGGAAGCTTGTATATCTTTCAAGCACAATGATGTTCTGGGGCCATAGAAAGAGGCAATAAAAAAGAAGTAGTGGAGTTTGCCTGTGAGCTAAAATAAAATACAAATGTTGGTTAAATACTCTTGAAGACAATATGTAGAAGGTGGCATGATTTTGTGCTATTCCTTTTCTTGAAATATTTAGATAGAATAATAGAACACGAAGCAGCTGAGGCATTAATCAATGAACTGCACACTCAGATATATGTATCAGTAATCTTGTGTTCCAGTTGTAAGATTAAACATTTGGTGGGAAGCCGCCCAGTAAAACTATCTATGAACTAAATCGGTGTCGTTACAGCAAAGTACTACAAGAGTAAAATCAATGCCCACCTTAAGTACTTTACTTAAGATATGTCAAACATGTCAGGCAGCCACTATGCAGCTAAAGACCTAGGTCAAAGCATGGATCCCAGTGGATGCTGAGTGTCACAACTACTCTATGAAGAAAGAAAGTGGAAAGCCTGTTTTTTCAATAAAGACTCTTCAAGATAATAAACAAACAAAACTACCATTTAGCTGTCACGTTGCATCATTTTATGTCCATCTCACCCGATGCTTCTGTAATCGTTGCTAGTGATTCCACGCATGAATTGTGTAGTGGGGCACATAAAATTATTAAGGTAATAGGTCAGGTTACATCATTGCCACCGTAGGTTTTCAGGAGCTCTCAAACCCTGTTCAGCAGAAGTATGCATTTAAATTAGGCTCATGCTGAATTTCCAGAAAAGCCTATTTAACTATTGCTTGCTCAAAATCCACAATAGAGAAACAGTACTAGTATCTAAATTCAACAGGCGTTATAAAATAGATTTTGGTCACCTCCATACATTTTAGGGTTTTGGTGTACAAATGTTCCCTCTGCCCATTACTACTGTGAATTGGACATTGATCTATTCTGAGGTAACAATCATCATTCTGCTGCACCTGATTTTAGGATTTTTTTTTTTTTCTTTTCAATTTTTGCTTCAGAAAGGTGAGAACACACAAGAGGCTTGTTCCTTCTTTCTTTTTAAATTATCCCTGCAGTGAGAAATCAAGATTCCCTGTAGAGGTGATGTTCTGGAGTCAACCTCTGGCCCTTGTGAGCTTCTTTGCTCTGTACTGAAGCACGCAGTGGAACCCAACTTACTTTCACCTCTTCCTCCTGGCCCATTGCTTCGTCTCCAGCACTTGGCTTTAAAACGATGATGACACAAAGTTACTACCTTCCTGTGAAGCTCAGTCTGAACTCATTTCTTGCCCTAGGTTCAATCTGTCCTGGTTGAGCTTCAATGCAAAGATAATTGTTGCAGTGCTAAAGTTTTATCTATCAGCTGATGTGTTCAAGACTACGCTAATGACTGTTCAAGATATAATTTTACACCTGGACTAGCTCTTTCTTTATTCCTTCAATTTGCTTCTTTCTGACTGCAGCTGTGTAAGTGCAGCTGCAGATTGCAGTAAAATTTTTGACAGATGTTTCATCTGCTGAGAAATTTTCAGATTGAACCTTGTTGTCCTGCTCTCCTTTTCATCAAAGCGAAAATAAATCCTCTTACTGGATGCTAGGGAGTCATTGCATGTTCTCAGTATCTCTCTGGTTTTGCCCCAAATCTGAGGACAGGCTCGATAGAGCCATGGGACATTTCATGCTCAAAGCACTGCAGCTCACAGAAGTAGATCTCACCTCAGTTTAAACTAGTTCTTTTAGGGAATAATAACACAGGACTTGCAAAAGCATCCCACCCAGAACGGGAAAGGCATCTATATGTGTTTTACCAGCCCTTCTAGAAAGTTGGTTGAGCACATGGCTTCTAGCAGTTATGCTGCCAGCAGTACCCAAGCTGTCAAAATGAAATGATACTTGGGCATAGACACACATTGTGTGTATATATATGTATGATAGACATATACACATATATGATATATACATACAGGATATTGCACATCTATGTATACATCTATATACACATATACATTATATCTATATTATTATTTTTTAATCTATGTGTATGGGTTTATATATAGCTAAAAAGGACAAACGTCACCTTTGCTCCCACCTTTCCACTGTTCTGTCAGGTACAGCACAGGCTGAAGGGTAGATTTTTCTCCCAGTAGCTACATGAAAGTGTACCTGGGATCTCCCCAATAGGTAGCAAACAATTCTCTTACATGGCATGCTGAATCCAAATTAATGTAATGCAATAACAAGCAAAGAAAATAAACCTCTTCAATATGTTTTTCGTAATTTTGTGTCTCCAACAGTTTTTACTGCTTTGGTAAGTCCACTGTATTAGCAAAGTCAAGAATTGTTCTTCCTCTGCGTTGCACAGCAAGTGCTGTAGTGAT
Organism: Astur gentilis; assembly: GCF_929443795.1. Classification (NCBI taxonomy): domain Eukaryota; kingdom Metazoa; phylum Chordata; class Aves; order Accipitriformes; family Accipitridae; genus Astur; species Astur gentilis. Next base: position 11,046,680 of record NC_064897.1, on the reverse strand, counting down.
GTATAGCATCAATTAATATAGCATTCATATAGCATAACGCAATACCCATTAGCACAATACAAAGTAATATTATGTGATTTTATTAGCTTGTATTAGTAAACACAGATTGCATTAAAAGCTGTTTCAGTTTTATTTTTTAAATGTTTATATATGAAAGAATAGCCCAAACTACAGAAGTTGATGATTTTCTGACACTACAAAAATTAGTTACCTGCAGATCAGCTTTATTTAAAGGCTTTCTGTCTTCTTTGAAAAGGTTAATAAAACTGTGGCTAAAGAAGACCCTGTGAACCTACTTATTAGGATTTCAAAAGCTTTTGACAAGTTCTTATAAAATGAGAGTATGAAATAATTACGAATCAGTTGATAGACAAAGCTCATAAAGAAATTAAACCCCACTTTAAAGTCTGACAGTTTCACTTTGTTTTAATAATTTTCTGTCACAGTCACATGTGGCTCCATAAAAAAAAAACAACAGTGACTACTGTACAATGTTTCTTCATCTGGGCTTCATGCTACTGTATGGAAAAGTGCATTTTAAAACTTTCCAGTCCATACTAGAAAAAGAACTAAAAGGGCACTATCTTACCAATGGTAATGTTCTTAGGAAAAAAAACCCAAACCAACACAACAAATTTAATTTTAACTTCAAGTTTAGTAATTTAAAGTTTGTGTCATGCAAGACACAACTACCAGGCACTGTCATTAACCACTGCCAGATGGCTGCATTTGCAGACTCTGCAGAGCAATGGCACTTGATGCTGGCTCAGGATTTGGGCTGATAGATAGAATAATGCCCCGTACATAGGCTGAGATATCCAAAGACACAGAGAGAACTGGAAAGACAGCCTCCATAGAAGATGTTACATGTTTGTTGTCAATACCTTGAATGAACATTTGCCCTCTGGACTATATATATTTCAATAGATAATTGTCTTTTCCAAGCATTTCCATTTTGCCGTCAGTATTGTACATGACAAGTTTTTATTTTGCTGCTGATGATAGTGCCTCAGACTGTGTTGTGTTTTACAGGAGCAAACTGCAGCATAATGAAGACCATTCTGGCTCAGCAAACGATGGACAGGTACAGCTTTCACACAGCACAGTAATTTATTAAAATATGAAGTAGATACTAATGCTGCTCTTAAAGGCAGGCAAAGCACATTTCGTTGTATTCACTATGGGCTTTTTCATTAATTTTATCTGGAAACAATGTAAAGGTATGCAGACATGCACACACACAATTACTCTCCACATAATCACAGTTTCACTGCAGGGACAATGGCCTTGGTATGGAAATCACCTTGACTAAAGCAGATAAATGGTTTCTATACCTTGGAACAGCTTCCTTGCTTAGAGAAAATAAAAAGAAGTAACACCAGCTTTCTGTTTACCAGATAGAATGAATGCATTATAAAACCCTAGAAGTCTTTTCAAAATAAAATTATTTGAGCTTTTCTTTAACCCATGGATGCACACATCTCTGAACCATGATAATACTTCACGTGTATTATAAAATAACAAAAATGGGGCACGCTGACAATAGAACATTGCATCCACTAAACTCACATTCCCCACATTGCTTCATTTACACTGGGTATATCACAAGGGATTCCAACTATGTCAGAAATATCAGGACACAGTGACATGCCCCAGTATTCATCTTAAACCCCGTTTTACACGAAGTGTTTTGCACACCTATTGCAGAGTGAAACTAGGTCTATATTGTGTACATTTGCATGGACAGGTATGCCTAGCCAGCTGGGAGAAGAGATGCCATCCCACATCGTACATGCCAGCAGAGACCACAGTTTCACTAGTGTAACTCTGTCTGTGCTGGCAATTTTTTCTTTTGTTTAGGTATACCCATAAAAGTTGAAAATCATTAAATAGGAAAAAGCACAGTTATACGTGTATTAACTCCACCTAAACTAGCAAAATTTTGATGGTCACACTAACTATACTGTTAAAGTGCTCCCAAATTAGCAAAATGCTTTCTTTCAAGCCCCTGGAAAATGATCTTTTTAAAAGCAGAAATTGAATCGGTATTGGTGTAACTGGATAGAGAGAGGCCCTGTTGATCCGAGCGGTCTGCACCATGCGGCAGTGGCTTTTGCCCAGTCAAGCAGAAAGGAGCAGCGTGCTGGGATCCGCAGCCCCCAGCCTCGCCGGGACCCACCTGCCCCAGCTCGCCTTACTCCCCCAGGGAAGCGTACAGGAACCAGTAAGACTCCCCACCTGCAGACCCCTTTCTAAGACTGTTTTCATTCGGCTAGTAATTTCCTGTTGCCTATCCGGGGACATGAGAGCAGCGTTACAGCAGATGCCCTGGCTGGCACGTGTATTTCGTTTAATTCAGGCAGCGGAGGAATTACGGCAGTGAGCACCTGAAGCAATACTCAGCAGAGCAGCCTGGCCGATGAGGCCACACTTCATCCAGAAGGATGAGGAGTTCCAGCTCCTCATCTGGGACCTAATTCCTTGGCTGACCGAAAATTAAGAAACCTATAAATACCCAAGAAAGCACCATTTTGTGATCCTTCCATAAGAAGCCTTCCACAAGCCAGCTTATGCTATTAGAGCACTCTGGAGGCTGACTACAACTTTTAATAATTGGTGTAAAAATCCCGCAGAATCCTGCTGAGATGCAACATAATGAAATGCCAGACAATGTCACTGTGAGTCTATAGTGGAAAATATAGGCAAAACAATGTCAGTGGATGTCTGCGTAGACAATGTTATGATTCGAGGAAAGGCAAAATGCTGTCAATGGGAGTCTATATGCTGTAGATAGCATTACCACAGTATGCGAATAAAGGCAAAATGATGTCAGGGCAATACACAATATGCTCAAGACAGAATATATTTAGTCTGAATAGAAAATCTGTCATGTAAAATAGCTGCATTGATTCTCATCTTCCACAGTGATGTGTTGTCATTTTTTACACTGACTGTCTTTTTTATTTAGATTTACCCTATAGTCTAATCTGGGTTTTTTTCCACATTAACACTTCCTTTACTTGCCATAAGTGAACCCACTACCATTGACTTTTTTACCTTTGGATTATTTTATTTAAAAGAAAAACAAATTTGAACCAAAATCCCCACTAAAAAACCCACCAGCTATATCCACACTAGAATTAGCAGGTCCAAGATTTGGATGTCTATCCTCTCATTGAATTTCACAGACAGAAATAAAATAAAGTTGCCTATAAAATACACGGATATATGTATGCACACATATGTGCCCAGGCAGAATTCTAATCACCTCTGATCACGGGAAGTAATGTTATTAAGGGGCAAGTAGATTAGTATTTTTTCATAATTGTATGGCATTTCTGCCTAAAAAAGCTCCAGTTGTGACCTCACATGATTTACACTTCTGTAAAATGTGGCCTAATGTCCAAATTAATTTAATTTGTATACATTTCATTATTTTTCTTAAGTACAACATTATTAGACTCTGGTTCCAAGTAATTTCTAGTTTTCTCTACAGTCCTCCTAATGTCAATCAAACCTTCATGTCCTAAATTGTCGGGTAATTTCTGTTAGGGCAGTGATACTTCAGCTGCCAGGGGAAATGAAATGTTTCCTGTGTATTTTGGGCCCAGCCTGCCCTCTTCACTAAATCACAGCTCACTTCAACTTCCAGCAGCCCCAGTGCTGTAAAGGTTAAATTTCCCACAAACCCTACTTTGCAAAGCAGGAGTATCTGTACTTATTGATGAAAGGCTCTAAAATATAACATGCAATTATCTAAATTATGATCAATCAAGGAGAGCACTGAAGCTCTCTGCCTTCTTCAGCCCAGTTATAGCTGACATTATCGTATTCAGTGTTCTCTTCTCAAGAGTGTTTTGACTCTGGCCACCAGCAAATCTACCTACATCTACATTAGCAGGTAGTTTGGTGTAATCAGAGCGGATCAGCAGACCGAAGCTGCCGATGGCGAGATCCATGCAACTATGCTATGTGTGGTGGATGTTTTTCCTTTGGATGAGATTTAGTCTGCTCTCCTTGGACAAATGACTCTCCCACCTATGTGGGTCATAGCCTTTCCACTGCCCACCCGTTTGTTCACATCCGTGGGATTTTGACTTCTTAGAAGGCACAATTTTGACACTGACATTTATCACACACACCTGAGAAGGGTCATCTAAATTAACTGAATCCCCATGGGATCTCACGTGGACATTTGACAGTCCTGTGAATCAAACCAATGTGCAGCACATAGGGAAAAATGGGGAATTTGCTTTGAGTGCCAGTGTTACTGCTCTGACTTGACACCCAGAAGGAGGTGCAGCCTCCATTTCAAAGTTTTTATTTTCTAAAATGCCAGTTTCATGCCGATTCCAAACTAAGATTTTGAAACTGTGGAGGAAAACAGTCACAGAGTTCAGACTTACCTGGTGTGCTTCGGTTGGACATCCAGACTTTGAAACTTGGCCTCTCTACTGCAGGGCCCTCATGACAGAGGCACCTCTGAAGCACAAGCTCTCCAAAGCAGCAGAAAGACAAATTTCTGGGGAGCTGCAAACTGGCTTCTTCTCCTCCCACCTGAAGTGCTGAAGAATTAGAGTTTCGAAAGCGTGGCTGGTATTAGGAGCTGAGGTCTACTGAGTCATTAAGGTGCAAAACTGACAGCATCTCAGAAATAACTGGCAGGAGGGGTTGATATGATCTTGGGAACTAGGCCATTCAAGTGGGTTGTTTAAACGGTGGGAAGACGGATTATCAAGGAAGAAGGCCAATTTTAGACAGAGCCTTGACTGTATTCCATCTTTCCTGCAAAACATTTTTATTTTGATAATCAGCGTTCTTTGGAAAAGATAAATTCTGTAGGAATACATCTGGTGCTCCACCTATATCTTTGCAAGAGTGCTCCAGCATGTTAAAAAAAAAAAACACAACAAATTCAGATCCAGCCACAATAGTCCTTAAGTTGTTGTGTAGAGAGTCTTAACCCAGATTTTTCTTGCTTTTTCCGCTTTGCATTTCAACTTTTACATTACGTTAGCATAGTGTTCCCATGCTTAATTTGCCTCTCATCTGGATAATGATAATAAGCTGTTATTGACTAGCATTTCCAGTTCAGTGCAGTGAACATTGGGTAGCATTCATAAAATGTTCCTCTTATGCCAGCTGAAATTGGTAGTGGTTTTGAGGCAAAAGGCCAGATTCATCAAAAGGATAATGGGCAGATATATTTTTTGTTTGGTTTTTTTTTAATTTTAATGACTGAATTGCATTGCTATTCTTTGTTTATCTATTTTTGAATTCTATCAGATAGCTTTAGGGATAACTACCTAATTTCTGTATTTATAGGAAACTGGCACAAATCGAGAAAACAGAACAATTCCATGTTTATGAAGCATGAATTCTCACAGTAAATGTCAATATATTGTGCATTAATACACAACAATTCTACAGTAAAGCACATATATATTAAATATGTGTTTCTTCTGCATGGAGCCTCCAGCTTGGCTGTTTTGTATGGTAGTGGTTCACACCAGAGTCCTTCTGGGGAGTATAAGACCCAGCTGTATCCACTGCTGCTTATCTGGGAGAGGACCTCCCCCTGGCCGCCCCCGTCCTCTTGCATTTACCCCCCCCCCCCCAAACCCTGCCGACGGAGGGCCCAGGTCAGGGGCTGGCCCTGCACCCCAGTTGGGCTTTGGGTCCTGCAGGACCGTGCTAGCGCAGGAGGGGGGCAAGGGGGTGCAAGCAGAAGAGGGCTGGTCACAGGTACAATGTCCACCTCCAGTGATGCTCCAGGAGTATCCAGAAAGCAGGATGCTCCATCTATTTGAGAAGGTGGGAAGGAGATTTGTCTGAGCTGGCTTTGCAGGGAAGGCTGATTGGGTTTAAAATACATCATGCAAATGTGTATTTTGAAGGTAACTGTGGTCCATATGTGGCATATTTGCCAGACCATTACAGAAAATAAGACAAGGATGTCGTTTCGGCAGTTTGAAAACTACGTTTGTGGTATGTACATCTTCTGCCAGTGCCCACTTTTATCTCATGCTTAAATTTGGCATGGAATCTCCTCTCCTCATAGATGCCTTGGAAATATGAGAAAACGTGGGTTTTTCCACACTAAAATTGGTTGGGAGCCCACAGAGCCTCCTGGATTAGGCAGCAAGAGGACTGTGTCTGTTCAAGTGCAGCACCAACAGGGACAGGCATTTGCCTAACCATGGCCACATACAGGACCAGCCTGTCCTTTGGAGGCTGCAGAGGCATAGAGAAAGCTCCTGTTAAAAAAAACCAAACAAACAAACAAACAAAAAAACCAAAAAAACCCAAAAGGCAGACTCCCCACTCCCCATCCCCCCAATCAACTTTCTACCAGCATATTAACATGAAAATCCAAGGGACAAACCCCAGACCTTGTATGAACTGCAGCAGGACTGGATGGGGAGGGGAGGCAGACCTGAAGGTGCTGCAGAGCTGTACCCAGGGCTTGGTCCAGGCTCACCCCATGAGGCCAGCATGGGGTTGGGCAGACAGGGGAGAGCAGGGCTGGACCCATCGCCATACGTTCTGGTATACACCTAGTCAGGCTCTGCTGAAGACAAGATGCTGGTTTGGACTTATGGAGTGTGGCTTGGAGGAGCATGGTGATAGCAAGCAGCAATGTAGGACACGAAATCACAAATATAAGGGGACGTCTCATTGGCAAAGGCACGGAAAAGGCAGCGGCTCACAGGTGGATGGGGCTCTAGGAGGATATGTGCAAAAATAACAATGTGCAAACAACCCAGGGCCGGGACCCTTGTTTTATGGCACAGAAAATGCCATATTCAGAAGCACAGCACCTCCCACCACTGTTGTGTGATGACTTTCAACATCACCTTACTGACAATATTCACTCTTTTAAGGAAAACAACAATTTTTATACCATTTGCATGTTATCCCTGAAGCACGGCAGTCCAATCAACATTTCTATGGGCATGCAAGAGACATATTGACAGATGAGGAGGAGAGCATTCACGTTTAAAGTATTGTCTGGGGTCACTGGATAGGTCCTAAAGAAACTTCACATCCCTTGATCTCCACGTCCTGTGAGAGGGGTCAACATGAATATCTGGAGGTTTGCAGAGGTGGGCTTTAAGCTGGTCATTAGACTCTATATAATACTGTGCTGGGCTTTGGCAAGCTGAAGCACAAGTATTAGAGGATAGGTCATCCAGTAACTTAGATCTTCAGTTATTCATATTTTGCCTTGATTCATTAAAGTCAAAATCCTTTCTACACAGCTTATGTATGTGAGACAAGCCCTTAATGACCTATTTCTTCTGCTTCATGGAAATGTGGCCTCTCCAGACTCTTCCGCATTCCAGATAAGGAGACAGAAATGATGCCTGGATCACAGAAATCTCCCAGAGAACGTGTACCCAGCCAAAAGCCTGGCACTTTTAGCTCACAGCACAAATGTGGCTTCTACCGTCTTGAAATCTGTTGAAATGAAGACTGTGTCAAGCAGAAAAAATATTCCACCCCTTAGGTAAAGCAATGGCTGTGCATAAGCTACCTCAGCTGAAGAGACACGAGCTGTGTCACGTTCTCTTCTCCTCCCTGATACACATGCAATGATCCACAAAACACGGCAGCCTCCACCGCTCTCCTGTAGACGCTAACCTACTGGTGACAACAAACACAATGTGACAGACAGAAGGGTCCAGAGGAAGGGTTACATGAACTTTGGCCCATGTGTGATATGGAGCGTTTTCTTTACAACATCATCTGAGATAATCCACTGTGAAACAATCTTTTGGATTAACTGCCATGACCTTGGGTCCTCCTGCACAAACAGACGTTTGGTGCAGCTGGAATTAGGATGCTGTACTTCTATGTCATCTTTGGGGAGGAAAAGTAGAGGAACAAAATCCACGCTTGCCAAAAGTACCAGTTTACCTTGATCAAAGAGCAGGCACAAGCTGCAGTATGTAATCATGTGGCAGTCAGTCTGGTCCTGCAAGTCAGAAGTCTTGGAGATGATGGCAAAAATGACTCACTGCATGACTCTGCACTAGTCATTTAATTTGCTTGTACCTCAATCTTGTCCCCTGTAAAGCATGGTTAATAAATTTTTTATTTCCTGTCCCCTAGTTATGGGGATAATGAGCAAAAATTCCAGGAATTTCAGCACAGTTGATCAAAAAGTCTCAATAACTGCAAAATGCTGTGTGGGTAAACAATTTGGTCGTTGATGGGGAATTAGCTGAACAGAATAGCTGGGAGTCTTTACAAAATGCCTCCTCACAGCTATATCCATCAAAGCTCACTGAAGTTGCAGGCATATGGCAATTCAGAACAAGGGTGGGTGAACATGTTTAACCTAGTTAGAAACTCAGTGGAAGACTGCAGATTCTAAGGCATTGCTCAGCCTATACTGAGCTCTCAGACTGCTTGGGAGAGCTTCAGGAAAACAAGCATATGAGACAAGAAAAAATGCTGGTCAAGAAAAGGTCGTCCTAAGCATAGCAAGTGTCTAGCATTTATAAGTGATATTTGTTCCACAGCAGAGATGTGCAGTGCTGAGTTAATTTGATGATGGAGTTTCAAGGGATTCTTTTAGACTGTAATTAATCCTTGACAAGAAATACAGGGAAAATATTCATGAAATAAATTCAAAGGTTCATAAAACTTCTGCCTTTGTGAATGAGGCTTACCTTTCTTAATTCAAAGTGAGCTCTTCTGCCTTCCTGTGTACAGAAATATGACTGTGAGGGTTATATCAATCCACACATCTTCCTAAAAGGAGGAGCTGACTTCAGTGCGATGAGACTCTGACCCATCTAGAAGCTTTTTGTGCTACTCTTCTATAAAAGAAAAGAAATTACTTCAAGATAAAAGGCTTTGACTGCGTTTTAAGAAACATAAATCCTTTATTAAGGATTTGAATAATAATTGTGGGAAACAGTTTAGTTGTTCGGTTAATTATCCTTTTTGCTCTCAGGTCTTAATGTGATGATGTCGGGTTCACTTCTAGGGAAGTGCTAACTGGATATGACTAGTAAATTATGTTATAAAGAGAACAGTTTCAGAAATAAAACCTTCCAAGCTATTTTAAACTCTGCCATGTATACACAGTAGTTTTTGGCAACTAATTGGTATCTACGGAGATAAAGCTATTGCTCTGACCAAACATTACTAGCTGTTGTTTTCTTTTACTGTATATGCAGCACGTCCAGGGCCTCATGGAAAACATTGAAAAACTTTTGTAGCTTGATAAGACTCTGCCACAGTACCAAGCATCTTCTTTATTTGTTTTCCCAAGCATTTTATTGAAATGAACATTTTTGTGTCCACAGTGCAGTTTCCCATTTATACAAAAAGGCTCCATCCCAATGTCCTTGCAATTCCATTTGCACCCCACCTCGGCATCCCCTTCCACTGCCAGAGCTGGATTTGCACAGATGAGAATGAGACACTAATTTCAATCTTTGTGACATCCTGATACCTCCCCCCCCCTTAATTCTGTGTGAAAATGCTGAAGTTATCTTTTGTTTGTGATGATCTGCATTCTGAACACCAGCTGTGGCAGTTTGTCTTAAACGAGGTCCAGATCCTGAAAATAGTTATTCTTGTGCATATATTGGATGTGTGAGCTGCCCCACTAGTGAAACTGTCATTCAGAAGTGCAACTTTTCACCTGATTTACCTTGACAGGGATTAGAAAGATGGGGTCCCGGTCTAACTTGCTGTAGAGGCTTGACAACGTAATACACATTTTTTATAGCTGAAAAGGCAAAAAGCTATAACGCACAACATGCAAAACCTAGATACTAAGTATCTGTAGTTTTAATTCAGACCTCTTTCAAGTGTATACTTTCATATTGCCCTTATATATATGATAAGATTCCAGTTTTACTAAAATCCTTAGCTCATTTACTGAACAGTAGGTACTGAATATTTTTCATGGAGTTACTCAGCTAAATACCTCTTAAAATCTTCCCTCTTTTGGAAGGGACAGAGGCAACATCCAAATCTCCAGGAAACATTCAGCTACGCAAAGTACAAGCAATTTTCCCTCTTTCTTAATTCCCATGCCTACTCCTCCTGAGTGGTTGTCTTTCAGATTCAGCAAACAAATGAGTCCTTCTTCAGTGTGGGCTGCACAGGCCTGTCCTGTGCCCTGCATGAGGCCAGGTCCAGTGGGGAAAAAAATCTGTATGCGATCATGTAATTAAATATAGTATGCTAAGGTTTACATACAAGGTGGGGGTCTAATTAAGGCTACCAAAGCAACTTTAATTCTGGAATTTCCTAACTTTTTCCACATCAGCCCCTACTGAGTTAGAGAATTTAACTGTCAAAGTCTCACAGTTCTCCATTAAGCATGAGTTTAAGTGAGTTTGGGGAGGGAGGGCCACAGGCTGACAGTTTTCTGGGGGTGCAGACAGAGGCAGACCCCAAGCAAAAAGCAAGTGATTCACTGAATTCTTGAAATCTCTACACCAAAACATGGAGCTGCTAGTGCTTTTGAACGAAGTGCCTGTAAGAATTCTTTCAAATGGCTAAACCATGGCATTTTTCCTTAATTGCATTTTCAGAACTGTCTAAACTAGTCTAGCTGAAACTTTCCAGAAAAATTTTGCTTGAGACACCTGGCATGGAAAAATTCAGTCCAAGTAATTTAAAGCTGCAAAATTATAAGCAACTAAAAACAAAATCTTGTAATGGGAAATGTCAGGCAATTTTAGCTACTGATGATACTACCAGCTCTGTCTGTTACAACGTGAAAAATAAAGAGAGACAAGAAAAAAAAAAAGACAGACAGAATTATAAATGATAAAAGGAGAAAGTTTGCTTACTGGAAGAGGTGAGTTTTAAGAGATTTTTGGATGTGAATAAAAGGACGCTTGACAGATGAGGTCATGGAGACTGTTTAATGTGTTAGGAAGCAGCATGAGTGAAGGCATAAAGCTAAGAGTGAGTAAGGGGAGGAAAAGAGCAAGGTAAGGCTATTGGAGGGTGTTCTGAGAAGGCAGCTATAAGAAGAAATGTACAATAGTACAAAAAAAGATAGCATCAGAGTTCCACTGTTATGATCATTAAGTTAAAATAATACGTAGAACATCTTCTGACTTCACTTGGGATGCTCTGGTACTTTGTTGTCAGGTAGGTGGATGAGAGTATGCCTCCTTAAGAGACAGCCTATTTAAATGTAGGCGCTCGTAAAATATCGAGGGGAGAGATAGCCTAAACTCACTTTTTCTAAGTCATAGCTGCAGCTCATTTCTAAATAAAATTTTTCCCAAGGTCCTTATTCCTACTAGTACTGCTGACTTCAGTGGAATTCAGCAAGAAGCAGAAAACATCTCAAAGGCACAATTTGACGTCCAGATAATTCTTTAGATCAGAGTGCCCAATCCTGAATTCCTTGACTTCTTTGGGGACTTATGAAGATCTATGTACTGCAGAGCCAGCTATCATTCTAAATCTTTTTTCACTTGCCAGGGTCCAGTCCTTCAACTCTTGAGAGGTGGTCTTTAATCATTTGAGAAGTCCTTTTGACTGAGGTCGGTCATGTTTAGTTTTGTGACAAAAGGTCTCAAGAACTAGCCTTTATTCTCCTTTGTTTTGCAAATGTATGGGCTTTAGTCTTAATTGAATATTGAAATTCATACTAGCTTTGGCTCTTAACTCTTCTACCTGCACCCTACCTCAGGGCCCAGGTTCTGCGAACTACTTATGAAAAGCATTTTTCTCCATTTACATGCTAGGATCATATTTATTTGGGAACTGCTTGGAAATCTGTCATTATGGTGTTTGTGACAGCTTGACAAGGCCTGTTGCCATGGAAAAGCTTTGTGATGTTGTATAAATATATTCATAGGTCAGAAGTTCTATGTATTTTTTGGACATGGATGCTAAAGGGAAAAAAGAATGACTAAACATTAAAAAAGCAGAATAATAAAAAAAATAACAACAATAACTAACATTTGATACTATATTTCTGCCCGGTAACCAAACAAAATATTTCTCAAAGCATTTCATTTATGCTGCAACAATCCTGCTAGCAATGAAAGTTCATTTATTTCCAAGGTTCACCCCTGTCCTTAAAATATTCTTATTACCAGTCATTTTGCAATATTGATGGTTCCTCTATTAATAGACCAGCAGACAAGGGAGCTATTATTCTCACCCTCTATCTGTTATTCCATTAGGTAAGGCTGACAGTCTCTGACTGCTCGTAGTTCTATAACCTACCATGTGCTCAAGCCACTCACTAAAACTCATCCTCACATGTTGTTTTTGGTGAAAATTGTGACTAGACAGGAAAAGAGACAACAAAAACATGTAGAAAAGTATGAGAGAAAGCTCAATATAAGTTTGTATCCAAAATAGCAATATTTTTTTGACTCAGACAGAAATGAGGAAGTGTCGGCACAACGACGTGGAAAGTCATCTGAGACTGTCTCTGCAGTTTGTCCCTGCTGATGACTGATGCCCTATGCTTTAGTTCCAACTGTACCTTCATGCTGACACAGAAAGAGTCTTTCCAGCTCTTCTTGCTGTCTGTAATATAATATTATTTATGCATTTTGTAAGGGGATTCTTAAGGATGGGCAAGTTCAGGCTACCCTGAGCTGATGCGGCCCATGGGCATGAGCCTTCTTTGTTGGGTGCCAGCAGTAGACTCCAGAAAAGCCAGTTCTCACTCAGTTTCCTTTCTCCCCCTCTCTCCTATACGTTTGAATACAGATGTTTTGCAAGGATGATAAAATGCTTCTCTGAAACAGCATCTGAACTGAAGGAGTGAGGATAGGTTATAACCCTACCTTTGGAAAAGGCTGAGGCATAAGTACAAGTCAAAACCCTGACTGGGGATCCTGGCTCCTGCTGAGCTCGGGATCCGTGAAGACCTGTGGGCCAGGGCTGCTCTCTCTCGGGATGGTAACACACCACTGAAAAGCAGACTGGCTTGGTTTTACCCTTGAGAAAGACAGTGTCTCCCAAGCCAACCAGCTTGACAGGGCTCGCAGGAAACCAGTGCGAGCAGCCGACCATGTACACCTGGCCTCTGCGCAGAGCGGTGACTCCTGCTGAGTTTCTCCTGTTACCCTAGACACAGCCATTTCCAAAAGAAACAACGTACGTGCTGGAGTTCAAGATAAAAATGTGGCGGTGTGGCACAACACAGTCTACCACTGTACTTCACGCCTGACTCAGGAACATGTAGTAAACTCGAAAAAGCTTTGACCAGGTTTCCTCACCCGCTGCTCTTGGCTGCTGCCTTCCCCACCGACTGTCCAGCTGTGAAAGCAGCCAGGGGAAGGTGCTGTCCTTTGGAGCGTTAGCCAAAAACAGATGTCTCATGACTCCCTGGGCCTCCTTAGTCGTCTCTCAGGACACAAATAGTTTGCAAAAATAGAATTATAATCTGTAAAAAAAATCGCAAAGAATGACGAATCCTCCAAATTTGCTCCTATCTGTGGATGTTGTCAATTAGCCAGCTCTTTTTCCACCATAGGGTCTCTCTCTGATCTACTTCTTCCATAAGGGTTTTGGCTTCTGTTTTTTTTATTTTCTTAATTATCTTCCATCAAACTGTGAGGTACTGTTCTGAGATCCTTAAACATCAAAATACCATGTATTTTTTAATTCCCTGCCATTTGATCCTTATTTTTAAGTGCTAACTTAAAAGAAGGGGGAAATGTCTGGAAGTAGAGAAATGAGAATTGATCTATAGTTTGAATCCAAGCCACAAATATGCCATGAGAATATAGACACATGCACACAGTGCCATCAAGAAAAATATCCCAACCCTCCCACACTTTTTACACATTACAACATATTACAAAATATTTCTGGTCATAGTGAAATATGTTAAAATAAAAAAACTACGAAGTTGCAAATACCTCCAGAAATTTCTACAGGCAGAGGTGCAGAATTAAACCAATTCTTGCTCAGAAAAACTTCCATGACAGTTCATTAACCCAACCTTTATTTTTTGGAAGCTGTGGTCTACCAAAAAGAATGTGAACAAAAGAGAAGGAATTAATTTGCTACTAGTTTAGCTACTACCTGCTCTGGTAGGAATACCAGCACTTCTATAATAAGAATTAAGATACCACTGGGCAAACAAAGTCCACCTCAGGTACCTGTATGCTGTGGCGCACTAAAAGATCATCGTTTGACTGCACATTTCACCTGCTCAGTGTAGTGCCAGCTGTGCTGGTCACCAATTCAGGAAAGCATCCTTAAGTGCTGTTTTAGACAAGAATGAATGGGACCCTTGGCTGAATAGCATCAATGACCATGAATATGGTATGTTCGGTACACACATATGCACGTGTGTATCAAAAGCTTGAAACAGAAGCATCATTAAATCTGTCTAAATACTCTGGGAAACTGAGGCATAGGATGACGTGCTCCAGCCAATGCAGGATATCACTAGCGGAGCTGCAGCTGTGAGGATGTGACTCATGGTCCTGTGGCCCATGGAGCAAGGCAGGGGCTTTGGTCTTTGGAGAAGCGTTGTTATATACAACACTGCTCAGCAAATATACTAGAAACCTCCCCCGGTAATTTATCTTTCAGCTTGGTATCCGTGAAAGCTGAAAAAGGGAGAAGATTCTAAATAAGGAACCAAAAAATGTTGTTGTTTCTCACTATAATTGTAAACTGAAAATAAGCACTTATACAACCTAGCCCAAATATTTAGTTAAAGAACAGGTTTATAACTAAGGATATCTTAAAACGTGTTTGAATTATTACACACACTACTTAAACAGTTAAACTGTCAGCTTAGAGTTTTGTATATCTACCTCATTAGCCTGCCTCCAGGGCCTGTGGTAGGTGAATCTGCATTTTAAAATTTTGTATTTTTCCATGCTTTATGCATCCTGTAAAATGCCTTGAGGACTTTATGAGGGATGTTGCATTAAAATGTGTGATTATAAATATGATTTAAATATCTGAAACATTACAGAGTGATTATTGTTCAATAAGGCAGCGTGCATAAAAGGGTTATCTGCATGCTGTGCTTAGGTTTCGACAATATAATGTAATGAATTGTTCAATATAGTTTGTATGCTATTTGTCTCTGTTTCTTCTCATACTCCAGAGATGCCTGATATGCAGTACTCTAACAAGGCTATCATAAATTGTTGAACAATAAACAGCCCTTGAGATTTTTAGATAGTATGTGGTTAGTATGTAATCCATCTTGAGGAACTTGATTTAGTGCCACAAAGGAACATCCTTGACAATGCTCAACATTGTTTTAAACTGCTGCTAAATCAATTACTGCGTTTGGGAAATGGCACGATTCTTCCACTCCCTGCTCCATGCCGGTGGCCTGGCTGCTCAAGGAGAGATTTAGGGAGCGATGCTACGGAGGCAGATGGGTTCCCTGGAAACTGCTGAAGTAACCCAGCTTGAAACAGTGATAAGTAAGGCCTCCTAAAATCTGCACTAAACTGCACAACTCAAATACCGTTTGGCTGGATTGTCTTAGCTGTGTCTAGCAATAAATGAATAATGAAACAAACAAAAATGCTTCCTTTCGGATAGGCACTGTGTCATGGAACAACAATATCCACACTCACTAATAAACTTTGGTGCCTGCACAAAGATTGTTGTGTTCAGTGTATGCTACGTACATTGACTAATTTTCCCCTGCAACATCCCAGTGAGTTGGAGAAGTGTTACTACCCCCTTTTCACAGATGACAGACACCAATTACTCAGGCAGTGAGAGGCTGCGGGGGGGGGCCTCGTGGACCAAAGATGAATGCTCTTTTGAATATAATCATATTACAAAGAGTGACCCCAAAAGTTAAACAAGACCAAGGCCATTTGTATTTCTTTAATGTTTTCTTCTGCTCCTGTTGAGGCAATTGCTGGGGACACTGAATGCAAGAGGAGAAGGGCACTTCATGTATCTAAGCTGTAACCTTGCCCTTCTGCTTTAGAGACATAAATAAGGATTCCAAGGCAGTATTTTCTATATCCCAGGAGACTGCACAAGGAGGAATATTGAGATGCAGTTATTACAACAATAATGTTCTGACATGTTTCAGGGGCTATGACAGTCTCAGAAATATCACTCTTTTATTGTGAGAAAAGACTAGAGGGAGGGAGAAAGGATCCCAAGATCAAAAAAGGGAAACTAGATGGTCTTTAAGGTCCCTTCCAACCCAAACCATTTTGTTATGATTATAAATGATTATGATTATTTTTATGATTTTATGATTCTGTGGTCAAGGTAAAATGAGGCAAATTGTGCGGGATTCATTACTGAGAACCACATGATCTAGTTTCTGAAAGATTTACTTTCACAATCTCTACCCTACAGATATCACATCATCTGCCAGGGGGACCCTACAAGCCTGCCTTCAAATTCAGCATCCCCTCCCGGTTTTGGAGTTTTGCTCATCTCTGTCTAACTTCTGTCCTTAGAGGGTGGTGGAGTGGTGGTCCCCTCTTTTTTTCATAAACAGCCTTATGTTCCGCTGCTGCCGTACCTCTCACAGAGTGGATCTGGTCAGGTATTGATCTTTAATCTACAGCATTGCTGGAAATGGCAGCCAGCTGTAGCTGTGAAGAACAACAACTGGCAGACACTCTGGTTAGTGTTGGCACTGTCCCTCTCTTACAAGATCCAAATTCCTGGGAACCAAATGTTCCTGTGATTCTGGCTTTCTGCTGCCAATAAAGCTTATGATACAAAGCTAATTGGCTTGTAACTTTTCTTGGAAATCTGGAAGGGAAATGGATAGGTTGCCTTTATTTATACACCGATATGCCGAGAATCTGCATTAAGATAAGGGGAAATATATATACAGCAGTAGCCATAAAAAAGCCAATGTTTACCCATCTTCACTATGAAGTGGTTTCAGAGACATATAAGTAGCTCTTATTTCATATAAGCTTAACAAGATTGTAAGAGTTCTTTTGGCCTCTGTTATCCCTGTAAAGAATAATGGCAGGCAGAGTTCACTGCAGAAGGGTATTTGTATAGGCTCCTTCAGGGAGGGACTTGAGTTGGGATTTGGGTCCATTGTGCATCAAAACTGTGGCCAGTCATCACCTAGAAAATGAGAGTTAAAACCTGCTGTGAGAAGGATGCTTGTGGGAGCTTCCCTTTGCTCAGCGACTGATGATTCCTATCTCCCTTGACATGTATGTAAAGGATGAATTTATGACTGAAGAATACCTTATTCATCTTTGCCTGCTTCCTCCTAGCCAGTCAGCTCCTATCAGTTGACAGCTGACAGTAACGGCAGTAAAATTCACATCTTCCAGGGATTAGAGGAGAGGAATTCTCCCAGCCATAGAAAAGTTGCTTTAGATTTGGCTATCATGTTAGGATTGGCTTTTGCTAAAAAAAAATCATGAGGACCATTTAATTTTGAATGCTTTTTAAAGCATTTCAAGAAGTGTAGTCATAGAAATATAGCTCCCAGTCAAGTGGGAAAAAAAAATAAAATCCCTGTGGGATAGAAGGAATTAAGATTAAAATTGGCTTGGAACATTTGTGCCAAAATCCAAACAAGCTACTACTGAAAGTTTGTGGGTGAAAAAGCACTTTTTCCTGTGAAATGGTTCCTCCTGTTATGGGCCAGATTCTGTTTTCACCCGTGTAACTGAGAGCAGTACTTGGATCCAGTTCAGCAGACATTTTGTTTTATGGGGCTTCCTGGAACCAGAAGAAAAGTACTTGAATTGTGGAAGAACAGTTTTTTATCTGCCCTCCTGAAACAGTTTCACAAGGCCTGTTGACCAGATTGAGAGGACCAGAGGAGTTATACCTGGAACAGAGCTGGGAGGACATGTCTCAGTATAAATCACAGAGGGGCGCACAAGGAGGTAGGATCCAGCTTCAAATGTTTCCAGCTCCTCCTTCTGTTCACAGCATACTACTGTTCTCACGCTATTACTAATTTGCCTCTTTCAAAAGCAACAGGGAGAAATAGAAGGAGCTCTTCTACACAACGTGGGACTGAATGGGTTAAAGTCACACAATTCTATCATTCTTGATGGGTCTTTTTATTTTCTTCTAGTTCATCTTTCCCTCAAAAGAATACACACATTATTTTTACCTTAGGTGTATCTGCTTCACTTGTTTTACTTTTCAGACAGTTACCTGGCTGTAAGCCAGCACTGCAAAATCAAATCCTGCCATTTATTTTAGGATTTGCTTTTATTATTCTTGCCTGAATTTCATATTTTTTCATTTCTTATTACTTTATGTCATGCCTTTTTTTTTTTTTTTTCTTTTCTTTGTTAGCTTTGTTTGCTTCCTGTCACTCACTGTTTGGTAGCTCAACTATCAGAACAGAATGAAAAAGCTACACGCTAACTCAGGTTATATATATTACTGTCACTTTCCTACCACTGAAAAATGCAAGCAGCAACCAGAAAGCAAGCAGATCTGAGGTAGGTCAGCAACTTAGACTGCAGTTCTTTGAGCTACGCCAAGTCACAAGGAATCTTGAATTGCAGATACAAGAGGCGTTGAGCTTTTAAAAAAAAATATTCTGTTTATCGAAGATGAAAGCAATACAATAACAATGAGAGTAAGCATGAACATGATGAAAAGCAAACAAGAAGCAGCCCAAGTCTCAGCCCGAGTGTAATATACACACAGATTCTTTTTATTCCTAAAAAGAACAAAAAAGTATTTGTAACAGCTGGTCTCAACCCAAAAGTTTGTTTGGATCACTGAATCATGCCCTCACACTGTTTAGGACTATACATAGTCGTCGCTGAAATGGTCCTGGAAAAATCCGCATCTACTGCTAAGAATCTTTTTTCTTCTTGCTGCTAAACATATTTTGTTGTTAAAGATGTACAGGGAAATGAAAAACTGGTGGAGAAACAAAGGCCAAATTTCTAAAAATGGCCACTTAAAATTAGTTCCTTAGACTTTTAAGAAGCAGCCTGATTTGATTTTTCACAAGAGCTGGGCATCTGCCAGCTTCCAGCACACTCTGGGGGAAAAGCAGGAGACGTAGACCCTCTGAAAACCCGCCGGGTGCCTACGTGCCACCTCGGACAGCCATATTCTTGCTGCATATCGCTGGCTGCGCTGGTCTGAGGATTAATGATAAATCCAACTTAAAGCTTCCACGCTGAAAATTTTTGTCCCAGCTTTTCCTGTGGCCCAGAAGCCTACAGGAGATCCATCCCCCTTTGTAACACTGGCCTGTGCCTGACAGATGAGACAGACTCTCAGCTAGAGCACCAGCCCAGGACGAGTGTAGGGAGTTGCATACGGTTTCCCTCAGAAAATAGGGCACGCTTTGTGGGAGTGTTTCAATTGCTGGAATATTTCTGATATCCCCATATTTTCCCTTAATTTTATTTGATTTCCTGTTATTCTTCCTGTCATTCTAAGGTGCCTTCTTCTCTCTAGCTGTTGGAAATCTCTTCGCGATGGTATAGCTGATACAGCGTCTGCCTTTCAGACCCCTTGCCTAACCATGTAATATCGCACTTGCATGGAGGCAGTGAAACCTATGAGTGGTGTGAGTTTGTTGTTTGAGCCTTTCAAGTTCTCATCCCTTTCTCTGGAATAATTTGCCTTTCCTCTGAATGCAAAGAAATCCACTAACCTCAACCACGTGCACTGCAGCTTTCTCTGCGTCTTGAGAGAAACAAAAATGGTTTTCGGTGGTTGGAACAAAAGGGTGGGAGGTAAAGAGTAAGGGTATTTTAGCCATTGAGTAGCTTTGCATTCAGCCTGTTGGAAGTTTGCTGTGGCCCAGGAAGAGACGAGTGCCCTTCGCCAAGGCAGTGCAGCTGGAGAGCTGCTACAGCCACAGGAGATGGCCCGTCCGGCATTCAGTGTGGCATCTGCTAGCCTAAGCTTACTCCCACGAGGGAAGCCCCTCACAAACAGGTTCCTTTTTCCCAAACATCCCCCACAACGACAGCACACCGTGCTCTCACGGCATCGCAGCTGGTCTTCTGGTGATGAGTCGCTGTCTCCCACCCAACCTGGCAAAGAGACACTTGTAAAATTTACCAGTCAGCGTATATATGTGCCATTCCACTCCCTGGCTTGCTTTGGGTTAGTAACTCATAACTGTTAATCGGGGAAATCTGCCTCTGGACAGTTCTGTAAGCAGACAAGGACAGTGCTTTCTGTCCTGCACTTCCTGACCTTATGTGCCAGCGTAATATGCAGGAGTATGTCAAACGCCATTTAATCTTCATAATCCAAGCAGATTATGTTCATAACTTCACCTCTATCTGCTCACAGCATTATCTCCTTTCAAAAATGCCACACTGCTTTTTTTAGCCAAGATTTGCCCTTTACAAGATGGATTTATTCTTAGCAGCCCGGTCTCATGTCCTACCTGCACCAGCGCAGGCCAGTGAACCATATGGGGCTCCACGCTCCTGGTGTACTCCTCTCAATGTGCAGTATGGCACTTCATCATATTTGCAGTTCTGAACTTGCATTTCTGAAATCTGTGGTAGCTGAAAGTAGCAGCCTGAAATAGTAATTATTCTACGGATTATTGTTTTGACAAAGCAGACCATTTACATTGTTATTTAGAGAGGTTACAGCCTAGCTCCAGGCCCCGGCCGCTCATTCCTACCGCGGCAAGACGAGTCCCACAACAATAGACTGCAGCTACACCACCCGATGATTTGCGTTTGGCATAACCGAGAGGGTGAAAACCTCGTCAGGGAGGAAGAGGTCAGGAAACCAGCGGCTGATGGGGAGGGAGGACGCATGGCTGCCTGCTGACGCGGGAGGAGCTCCTCGCTTGGCAGAACGGCCACGCTTGCAGGCCCCCACCTCCGGCCACGCGCCCCTGCGTTTCCTCCAGGGCTTCTGCCTCCTCCGTCGGGCCCGACGTCAAATACGCTGTCTGTGTGGCTCGTTTTAATCGAGGACGCCAATAAGTCCAGCAGAGGGGACAGGAAACAGCAGGAGGAGGAAGGGTAACGACAAGATGGCGGGGTTTCCCCCTTCTGTGTCTTTCGGTTTTTTCCAAATGCTCGCTAGCCACGCTTCCACAAGAAAATTATCAGTCCTGTTTAAGAACATTTCTGGGGTGAAATCTCGAAAAGTTTTGTCATTGAGTTCAACTGAAACAGGTCTAAGTTCTAAAAGATCTCAAATCCTATTCCTTTTAGTTTTCTCACGTACTTAATCCTTGCTGTGAACTGAATGAGGCAATGATCCTACAGAAAATAATGTATTATCACATAATTACAGATTGCATTATATAGTGTATTCATTATGGGGGCTAAACTGAGGTTACACAGACAGCCTTAATTCTGGCATCTCCTCGCTTTTTAATGTTTGACTTTACATCCTTTATGACGGCCTTTGAATGAAGTTTGCGGTTGTAACTAATGATTAATTT
Organism: Astur gentilis; assembly: GCF_929443795.1. Lineage (NCBI taxonomy): Eukaryota > Metazoa > Chordata > Aves > Accipitriformes > Accipitridae > Astur > Astur gentilis. The sequence goes on along the minus strand of NC_064897.1, from coordinate 11,025,334 downwards.
TGATGTAATTATTACAACTTTACTTTCCATTGGTATCTTATGAAGAATTTCACAGCTGTGACCTTCATAAACAATGAGGCTAGGAATTTGCTTGTCCATGTGTTTAAGTTGCCGAGTTTTCTTCAACATTTTTTAAAGAGAGCTTTGATGACTTTGGACATCCCTGTCACAGCAATTCTTTTACTGTGATTCAGTAACAACCTGCATCAATCAAAACAGGAGCAGCATAACTGATTTTGGTGGACCAAAGTTGGAATATGCCCTTCATGAGAGAGAGAGAGAGAGAGAGATGGTTTTTTACAGATACTTATATCTGCCTCCTGCATCCTTTGATCTCTTTTTACTGTCACTGTTGTTTGGTGGTTTCTTGCACCAAATCTAGTATTGAAGTGCTGAGAGCTGAATCAGTTTAAAACTTTTTCTGTTCTTATGAATAATTATAATTTTAACAAAAAGGTCATGTCCCATTTTCAAAGCACAAAAAGTGCCAAGGATTTCAAGTTAGGCATGTTCAGAAGTTCTTGGGGTTTGGATCTACATGTAACTGTGGGCATAAAGGTCATCCTTCTGACCTTGAGGTTTCTGAAGGGAAGTTACTCTAGATGTAATATTTGTAGGATTGGAACCTTAATTTGAAATCACATCAAGGGACCCTAATTTGAGATCATACTATATCCCAGTCACTTCTTGACCCTGTATAATATACACTGTTAATACTCTACTATGTAGGATAATGAGGTGCATATGTATGATGCATGAAGCAAAGTATGTCAGCTACGTAGCTATTAAATTAATCTTTGTGCTCCTGTGTCTATTGTCCCTTACTCTCACAATTATTAAAAGAAAAAAATCAGAACATCAGGAGAGAGCATTAATGTTCATGTCATATTAAGTTACAACTGTGCTATTTGTAGTTTATGGTAGATAATGTTACAGAAGACAATAATCTCACCACCTGCTGGAGAAAGTAATTAGAGGAGAGTAATATTCAATAGTTGTTTGTCTTTGCACACATTTTTCATTGATGATACGTTAGACTGTAAGACAGTTTACTTTGAAAGAAATATAAAATAAAATCCAGAAAGTTCAAGTTCCTTTGGTTTCAGGCACAGCAAAACTGGAAGAAATTTCAAGTAGGTATACTTTACAGTAGTTCAAAGGATTGTCTAGCAGAAACATAAAAAGTCTTGAATTAGACTAAATATGATTTAAAAATCTTAGTTTCTATACTTGACTAGTTCTACTAGTATTAAACTACTCTTAGAATAATTTTGCCTGCAGACCATCCCCAGTGACAAAACTTCGGTTTCGTCAGTGTTTCCGTTATTACTTTTGAGTCAAATTTCCAGTGGTTTTAAAATTCATTCATAGAAGTGTTACTACAGGTTAGAAATGAATGTAGGATGTCCCTTTCCCATACTCCTTCCTCAGACACTACCATTGAAATTGGTGGTATTGCCATTGAATTGGCCTGGTCAGACCTCCATCTTACTTGGGACTTGAGTCATAATACAGCAGAAATCTCTTAGTTCCATCTTAGCTTTTATAAGCAATCATAGTCGCTGCTCAAGATAAGTCAAGAATGTACTAGAAGGAGCCAACAATCTTCTTATCACTAGGTTGGCTGTTCAAATCTAGCAAACTTCGCAGTGACTAGAAGTAAATCACAAACCTTTGGAAAATTTTAAAATATAGATTTGAATTCTGCTCTAAAATGTGAAAGCAGTTTTTCACTGTCCTGCTCAATTTTGGCAAATATTTTCATTTTTTCATCCAGGAGGAATCACCTCAAATATCTTTAGTGGTGTGTGATATGGTCATTGAGGAAATGTGGAGTGCAGGGTAATATTAGTGAAGGTACTGCTGGCCTTTGAACAAGCAATGGACAAAATCATAGCCAGGCCTTTCTCGAGCTGAAAGTGCCCGTGCCAGACTTTGGCAGCATGGCACAGCCACCTGGCTCCAGGTACGGCCCAAGCCTCCGGTCACCCAAAACTGGCAAGAGGGATATGAGTCACAGAAGAGTTTTATTGTGAGGGAGTATGTGTTAAAACCAAACCACTTAAGTTTTGAAAAAAACATCCAAGGAGAAGTTTTCCTTGGCCCAAGATACAGGAAGAGGAGAAAAGGAGAGGCAGATAGAAGGGAAAAAACCCCAAACCCTTCTTGACAGCAGCTGCTGTACTTGCTATTGGAGTATTATCCAGGGGTATAGGACTCCAAATTTCAGGCTCTGAATCCAATCTTTGGATGTGTTGCTAGTAGGAGCTATGGAAGCTTCTTGCAAATATAGATGTATTTTAAATTCAAAGTGTCTTAGTTTTATTTTGATGCAGGTTGAACACATATTTTGAAACTACTCCATGTTTCAATAAATTAAATTACTTTTAATTAAAACTCTTCTGAGACTACTGCTTAAGCATAGTACTCCTCTCCCCTTAGTATTGCTCTGTCTTCAAAAAAGCAACATTACTTTTTCTGAAATAGGAATATCAATGTCTTTTAATTACTCTGTATACACAATTGTCTTTAAAAAGTCTCTGCTAAATAAGCCTATGAACAAGGCTGGGCGTCCTGTTGTTGCCATGTTGCTGTTGCCATGTAAGGTGGCAAATTCTAATAATACTTTTTGAAGGCATCTATATCCATTTACTTTTATTTAAATATGATAATCTCCTGTGACTGGTAGCTTAGTAGTCAGAATTTTGCTCTTAATGACTGTCCAGAAATTATATATGTATTTAGAATTCATTTTGCATGGTGAGACTTCACCTATTCATTATCTGGGAACACTTTTAATAAAAATGTGGAAAAAAAATGTCATAAAGAAAGAGTCTTTACCCTTGACTAAGAATACTAGCTGTACTGTAAGGAGTACACAGGACAGTAGATGTATATTCCTAAAGGTACTGATCTCCTCCTCATTTAAATCTTCATTAAAACAACTTTGTAGAGCTCTTCAATCTTCTTCAGTATAGCTTTGCTAAGTACACAGCCCAAGCACTTGGGGTCATTCTCACAATTTATGCATGCTTCGGTGTCATATGGACAGGATGGACTTCCATTCCCTAGACTTCAGGACAGCTTTGGATGGTTCAGATTCCCTTTGGCATCTGTTTTCTGGCCAACGCTGCAGAACTCAAGGGGGTTAACAGAGAGGAGATTATCTTCAAATTCCTGCTTGAGGGTATGCACCCAGTGCCTTTTGGAAAAGAGAGTCTATATGTTGGGAATCTGGCTGGAAACTGCTTAACCTCAGCTGGCACTGAAACGTTAGTAACAACATTCGCCGATACTGCTTGTTGCACTTTTAGGGACAGACAGCTAGCATGTGAATTTTTTAATTGCAGAAAGAAATCTGTTTCTCCTGTGCTTGTCCAAGCTCAGAGAAGATTTGTTAGTAACTATACTCTCTTTGCAGCTGACTTAAGGCTCCCAGATTTCCCCTGTTGCTAAAACTACTAAAAACATGGAAAAGGTGCTCAGACTTTGTGCATTTTTTTTGCATGCTTATTTCAATGCTGTACTGTGTTTTGCTGAGTGGAGTGGGACTCGTTTACACCCATGGTCCAACCTGCTCATATATCGGACAAGATAAAGCTGTCTGTGGAAGTGGGAGTACAAAGAAATTTGTCTTCAGAAATGATTATGTCTTACTTGCCCTCACCAGTTGACACATGGAGTACATATAGAGTACAAATCTCAAGGGAAACAGAGAACATTTATTGTGCAACTTATCTCTGCAATCCTTTTTCTTGCCATAGCAAAGAATTCAATAGGGCTTAACTACTGATGCCTACCCAAATATTTCCTCCTGTTGGATGCTGTGCCCAGCTTTATATCCTTAAAATTAATTCTTGCGCTGGATCCTCTGCTGTTTCTCTCAGACCTTTTGTGGTATGTCCCAGGATATAATGACAAGTGCATCCGTTCTGTAGCTTTCTGCACTGTGCCAGGGAGGGCTAATAACAGGACACACTCTGCAAATGTTGTATCAACCATTCATTTTGCAGAAATGCGGACAGATGGCCTGAAGATCATTTCAGCAGGGTCCACATTTTGGTTTTTATTCTGTACCTGTAGTTGCTGTCCTTGTTTTTTTCATAGTTTTCCCATATTGCGAGTTCTTGGGGAACAGTATCTATGTGGGCATGACAGTATTTCTCTGATCTCTAAATTCTCTGCTTTGAGCAACAGTCAAGTTTCAAGATTAATTCCTGTCTGCTCAGAAGATGCGTACCTTTCCTGAGATCTTAGCGATACCTTTCTTATCATTGATGTCTGAAACATTCAAAATTTCTCTTTGGACAACTGGTCATAACATTTCTATGAAGACAAGTCATTATTAATACAGTCTCTTCTTGAAATCAGTGCATGCTTGCTTCTCTATGTGCTTTCAGTAGCTATGTATAGGCTATCAACACTGTTTTGCAAGCTAGCTGACCAGCTGACAAATAGACAAAACCTGTCCAATTAACACTCTCTGTGCATATCCAACTATCCTCAAGAACAGCAAGTACACATTCAACATCTGCTCAGTCTCAGTGAATCCTAGGTATCTAAAAATATGCTTGAGTTGAACTGCAATTACGAAGTTATATTATGTTTCTCCATTGTGGTACTTACTGACTGCCCTTGATTTGATAGTAAATCCATATACATCTTTGAACCTGAGCATCTTTCTTTATTGTCTCCTCAATGATCTAATATACTGGGTTTTTTTCCCCCAAGGAGTGTTAAAGAACCAGTCTAAACCAAGAATTCTCCACATTTATGATAGAGATGAATAAATCAAGAGCAAATAATCAGAAGACTCATTCGTACATGGCAGATTTGCAAGTGTATGTAAAAGTCCATGTGTGCAAACTGCGTTTCAAGGTAGTGTCAAAGTGTTCAAAGGTTGTTTTAATGCCTGAGCAAGAAACCATCCAAACCAGGCTCTTCAAGCACTGCAATCCTTGGTCCTTCGCCTGACACTACTGTCTCTCAGAGCAATGGTAATTGTTCTCTGTTGCTCTTCAAAGCATTACCCAGGGGCTTTTCTTGCTGTTACCTAGTGAATAGAGGCTGCAAAGCAGTGCTGTATCTTCTCTGTGTACTGTCTCCTCAAGTCTCTCAGCATGATCACAAGCCAGTACACCACACACATGGCAGACAATGTATGGTGACTGTACCAGCTCCTCTTCCGAGGCTGATCCTAGCTTGTAGATAGAAAGGGCTGTATCAGCCTCTTCAGTTTGAAATTTGCCATATCAGAGTCAAATAAGCTCCACATTGCCTCTTAAAGACTGAACAATAAATAGCAGCAAAATGTGCTTTGCTGGATGATTTCTTTCAGCAGGTGACTGCATAAACTAAATCTTGGCAGTAGAGCTTCAAGTGAGTGAAGTATTATGGTTGATGGGCTTAAATCTTTCTTCTGTTAATGCTGTGCAGGAAAGACTGTGACTGAAATAGGTATAATTAGTGAACCGTGATTGAATTCTCAGCATCAAGAAGACAACAACTCTTTCACAGTTTCTACTTTGATGTCATCTCTCATCTGTAAAGCTGTTCTACTCAGAACCACTTGAAGGTATTTTTCTTTTGAATTGGCTGCTTTAGACTGTCTTTAGTGCTAGATTATCTGTGTCAGGTTTATCACAAGCTGTCTGGATACAGGATGATTTTTTCTTTTCATGGTAAAACACAGCACTCTTCTAAACTCTGCTTCCAGTTTATGATGAAGGTGCTTCTTGGTTGAATCTTCTGTTGCTCGTTTCCAAATACCCAGAATCTGGATCAACAATCTTACAATCTTCCACGTTCGCTATTTTTGTTTTATTTACACTTCACAGTAACAACTTGGGTGATAATGACTTGCTACAGTCACTGTCTCTCTGCTGACAAGAGCAAAGATCTGTCATCATCTTCTATCTAGTAGCATTTTGCACTTTTGAATCTGCATGTAGTGTATTACCAGCACTTCACAAGTCCTTAGTCTCAAGCACTTGTTATATTTTGGGTTTGGGTTTATTCTTCATGAAAAAGATACTGTTCACCTTCTATGTTGTTCCTTCACTTGGAGCTTTCTTGGTGATTTCCTAGGAGTGTCTTCTGAATCAGGGAGCTGCTGGTTTGCTCTTTTGATGTAATAATATGCAAAAGATTTTCCTTGTAACTATGCTGCAGAATTGCTGATAACATATGTGGTATTTCACCAGCATGTAAGTTTCTGCCATGCCCGTACCTTGAATATTGAGGAAAATATCCCATGATTTTACGCCTTAAAATTATATTAGATTGGCATTTGGGTCTTACTAAGGTTTTGAATTACACATTGTGCATGTGCATGCTTGGAAAGGTGCTGACCGGTACCTTCTTATTTTCCAGTTCTCTCTACCTTTGCTTCAGAACTATAATGAAAACTGCATGAATTTGTGCATTACAAACAAAAATTCAGCAGCATTATGGAAGTAGAAGCAGTAGTAGCAGACATATAGAATGATTGATATTGTGGTATCCAATTTTCATTTCAGCAATCGTCCTGGGAAAGCCACTCATGCAGAAAAGTTACCACATATAAAAAAAACGTATAGTAAGCCATACAAATACACATCCCTGACTCAGACTTTGACCCCCCCCTTAATGCAACCCAGCCTGTCTCATGGATGAAACGACTAGATTCTGAGTGGATACGTGGATTGGAAGTATCTAGTTAATAGGATACACTTCCTGTTTGTATCTGAGAAAAAACATTCACTAATTTTCCACTGGCCATTTTTAAAATAAATCTTTGACATCTTATTAGTCATTTTCTTTTTAGATAACATCTTTTGTCGTTGGAGTATTCCATTGTCCCTGTGAAATGCAAGAAGTCTTGCAGAACTAGAGGCTGTGTGAATGAGGGAAATAATTAAATGAGGTCACCATGTTGATGTTTTGTAGCACGACATGGAACTAACACCCACTTCTTGTTTTTTAAGTACTAAAACATTCTTAATCTAATTAGTTTCTTTAATCTGGCAAGCAAAGATACCTCCTCGTGACTCCATCGCTTTCTTACAAATGCGACACCTTGAAGATCAGAAATGTTCAGTGAGGGATTGTATTAGGCTGGCTAATTGAAATAAGTCAAGAGAACCTGGAATCAGTCTGACTCTCCACTGCAAGCAGCGGTTTTGCTCTTAAGCCGTCTGGTACTGGTGGAAGAGCAGCAGAGGTGAAAATTTCCAAGCACCTCTGTATCGTTTACCTACACATAAAACAAAATTTACTTGTGCACTGGAATCAGTTGACAGTGAGTTTGAATAAACTAATTCTTGGTCTGTGTCATTTAGTAAAATACAAGTGGCTAAGCACTGAAGTGGGGAGGAAAGAGCTGCCTGTGCAGGGCCACAGAAAAGCCTGAAGGCAAATTTGCATGGAGTTTACACATAATTCTCTAAAACCAGCATTAAACATTGCACAGTCGCATGAAATGAAGTCTCTGTTTTAATTTTAAGTGCACTTCAGGAGGGATTGCCACCAGGCAGGAGATAAAATGTATGTTTTCCTGCCAGGTGCAGCTCCCGTCACCCTCCTTGCCGAGCGCAGGCTGCTCCTCTAACCTCTCCCCTTCCCCCACTTTTTTTACTCCAGTTTTTGTCCTTTTCCTTCTGCTTCCCCTTTTCACGGGCCAATTTTGAGGTGGAGGACTGGGGAAAGACAAAGTGATGCCTTTCCCTCCCTGCCCAGGGATCCAGGTGCCCTCTCCTCAGCAGTGGACTGGCAGCAGGAAAGCAAAGGGATCCATCAAACTGAGGAGGGAAGAGGAGTAGCAGGGTGGGAGGGTTAACCCTGGTGTCCCAGGGAGCTCTGCTGTGACGTTGGGGATTAGGCAAATCTAATGAAAAAAATGGTAAGAGCTTCTTCCCCTGTGCTGTACATGCTTGTGTGACTGGCATAGTCGGTGCCTTGGAATGATTCTGTACGGTTGTGATAAGCATTTACCAACTCTAGATTTTAGCCACGAGTAGAATCTGGATGGCTGAGAATACGCCTTTTTTTTTTTTTCCTGGCTTGGGGAATTTAACACTTAATTTAAAATTCCGCTGCAACCATCCAAATTTAATATGAGTTTCCATTATTAGTAAGTACAACTTTTAGCTTTTCCTCTCTTACAGGATGAAGTTCACCTCTCCACCAAAAAGCCACCAAATCCCAAATTTGTTCACACATTTGGTGCCAAGAAAATACAGATTGTGGTTAAGAGGCTAGAATGGAGTTTGCAATGCCATCAAAGCCGAGAGCTGAGTGCAGCAGCATTACAGCTTGAGACACGGCTCATGACTCAAACACGTTATTAACACAAGCGCTTCAAATACACACATCCGCAAAATTCAAAATCTGCAGCTGACCCTTGCTCACACCAAGCCCATCCTTTGGACTGATCTGTACAGGTGTATCATTGTAAAGGTCATGGGACAGGCACAGGGACAAAGCCAGTCCCTTAGACCTCCAAAGTCAAAAGGCAGGGGAAGTAGCAACACTAAGGAAAAAAAAAAAAAAAAAAAAAAAAAAAAAGGAAATGTTTCCCACCTCCAAGCACCCACCCTCCACCTGCCCTGTGCCTGGACTGCCTCAGTAGCTGGGGCAGAAAGCTGTCGGCGGACCCGTGGAGCCGTGGAGGATGAGGATGCAGTGCGGAGGTGCGGCTGCAGGCAGACTCAATCTCCCCAGGAACCGCTGCTACGCGGGTGCCTACCCCACCACGTGCAGGGAGCTGCAAAACTACTGCGACATGGAAGGATGGGTATGAAATAACAGATTCCTCCTGCTGCTCTGGTGGCTGTCACATTTCACACCATACCTCTCTCCTTTTCACAGGCACTCTGGCTGGATTAAACGGATTAAGAACTGGTTGATAAATATGAATGGAGTTGCAAGTTGATGTGGAAAAAGGTTTTCACTGTTTCTTTCTCTATGAATGAATCATGAACGGAAATTTCTTCAAGTGCATTAGAAATTAATTCCTAGAGACTCCTCTTTTCTCCTCAGGCTGAAAAACTGAAGAGCCAAATTTTGCAAGGAAAAAACCCCCACATTTTAATTTATCTGAGAATCTCTTGCTTTGAACCCTAACTTCTAAGGGCAATATTCACTGTGTAGATTATTCTCATAAAACAACACAACTTTCCAAACCATTTTGACTAAAAGGATCTACTTACAGTAGAAAACTTCAGATTTGATAGCATGTCTTTGCTGTATCAAATGACTACATCTGATCAAGTCTCCCCAGTGTTGTGCTGCACGCTTTAGGTCGTCTAAATCTGAGATTAATTGATGCAGAGGAATTTGGCTGCAGATTATTTTTTTTTTCCCCAATACCAGGCTGCTGTCTCAAAGTTTGGAAATGCTGGTTTACACCATTCATAATTTGACAGCAGGTCTTATCTTTATAGATACGTATATACACACACACATATATATATATACACGTATAAAATTCAAATTTAATTTTAGATTTAAAGCACCTTGCAAATTCATATGTGTTTGTGTCTAACTGTATGTTTAGGTAGGATGGCCACTCACTGGAAATACATTTTGATGTGGAATTTGTCCATTTTCCTTACATGGATAGTATATGTCAATCCCTGGCTAGAAATAAAAATACCGCGGATGTAAGCACAAACTTCTGAAAGTTGCTAGCATGTATGAAGAAACTCACATGGACTGAGTAAAATCTTGGGAACTTTTGGTCTGATTTTCTAAGAAAATGGGGCTTATCACATTGTCCGATATGTGAATCTGTTCAGCTGTTTGTCTGTCACTACCCCCACGTCTTTTCCCAATAAGTTTTGAACACGTTACCTACTGTCAGCCTAATCTGTCAAAAGTCTTAAAGATCGTGAGATAGTGAAAATCAGCAGTGGAGTAAAGGAGCCATCGCTGACTGCCAGATACAGTGAACACTTCTCTTTTCCAGGCCATTTGGCCGCCAAGAGGCAATGGCTAGCAAGACAGCGGGTAACACACATATGGGCAAAGTGAGCTTCAAACTTGATCCAACACCAACAGTCCTTTGAGTAGCAGGGAAAAACAAAAAGGGAGGAGACCTGGAGGTAACTGTGGGCATTATGGGTGCCCGTGCCCAGGCAGGAGAAAGGAAAATGCATACGGAGTATGGGACAGCAACGAGATCCTTGTGGCAGAAGAGAGCACCGAGTCTCACAGGAGATTAGGATAGAGATTGGATAACAGGGGGCAGGATGTGAGGGAAGACTGGGGTTTGGGGGGAGGAACACAGGAGAGGGGACACAGATCTTTAGAAAACTGGGTTTTGCTATTCTTTGGCTCACAATATTTGTTTGAAAGGTGGCAAGGGGAGAGGCTTCCCCCTTTTTGATATCTCTGAACTCCCTGGTCATAGCAGTTTCAGTGGCAATGAAGTCTGCTCCCAGACAGTTTAGTCCTGGCTAGAAACCAGCACTTGTGGAAGTCCCATAAGAAATCCTCCTGTGAGATTTCCAATTGATACAGCAGACATGAAAAGCTGAAACAATTCAGTAGTAACTGTAAATGGTCTGACCTGTACAGATGAGCTCGATTCACCCTTGGGATGGCCTTCTACACCTCCTCAGAGGAGTGGTGGAGTAAGGTGGTTTCAGCAGCACAGACCACTCACATGGCCAAACACCAACTGTTGGAGGAAGAGGAGTGGCAGCATATAACCTGACACTGAGCCTGAGCTTCTACAGCTGTGCTTGCAGTGGAGGAAGTCCTGAGCTTGATGGCTACGTGCCTCCTACCAAACCTGATGGCAATTACCACCTCCCTGCATCAACAGCTGGAAACTGGGCCAGCTGTGAAGCCTGGAGTAGTGTCAGTCAATATATGGTATTCAGGCTGAATTACCTAACCAGTTTTCTGATGTTTGCTCAAAATGGTTTTGGCATTAACATTGTACCCAGGATCAAACCACAGTAAGGACTAAAGGCATTAGTGGTGAACACAGCCCTCATGCGGTACATGCTGATAAAACAGAAATACTGGGCGGTGAATGCATACAAAATTGCATCTTGACAAGGGATGCTGTATAGATGTCTCTCTTCCATATGTTGCCACACAGGAGGGAATTCAAAGGGCGCAGAGCAAGTAAGCTATTTGAAGATTTGGAGTGTGATGCATCACACAGATCAGCACTTCAGTGAAGAGGCTAGCAAAGGAAGAGAGCGAGTCAGGATGTGGATTTGTAGCATATCAGACAGTCTGCGATAAGTCCAGCTTGGACACTCAGTGCTCTCTCACATTACTGCAAGAAACGAGAGCTCACGAAGGCAATTCAAGCATAGCAGCTAATGCCATGGGAGAGTAGTAAACCCTTATCCTCGTTTTCTTCCCAGTAACAAGTCTGTGTAGTTATATCCTTAATGTGCTTTAGATAGAGTAAGCCACAATGCAATTAGGATGTCCATATGGAGAGTCAGTGCAGCATAGCTAGTACACTGTAAATTCATCTCCTCGCTTACTGAGAATTAATTATCTTGTAGACAAGCCATGTGTCAGTGAAATCCATTTATTACTTTATAGGATATGTGGTCTTCTAGGAAGACTGGCCCAAAAGAAATGGGGGACTGAAACTATGATTGGCAAAAGCAAATATATTGGTAGAAAATGCAGTTTTATGCCAATTCATTTGATTTAAAACAATCTGCCTTGGTTTTCAAACCCACCTCCCCCAATACTCTAATTTGGGTCAAACAAAGCCAAACTGAAATGTTTTGTTTTCATTTTCTATAGGAAAAAATAGACTTTCAAAATGTGAATTGAAATTTTCATATGGAATTTTTTTCAGTGTATGTTTCTTTTGTAGAAATTGCTTCTTCTGTCAAAATAACATTTCTAAAGAAATTTTCTATTTGGTTTCACTTAAAAAACTTACTTGTCCAAACTTGTACCTGCTATACATTCACAGAAGTCAACAAAGTTGAACCAGAATGAATAATCCTCTTACATGACATGCTTTGCAGGAATGACAGCCTTATTTTCCTCCCTGTAACCAAAATATCACTGAAAGTAAATCTGCGTTGCCATTGCACCTATATAACAAAGAATGTCTTTAGAATTCTTGTGATTTGAAAACTAGGTCAGTAATTGTCCAAAAAATAATAAAAAAGGAATGGGGAATAACTGTTGGAAACAAATCCATATTTCAAATTTCAGAGAAACTGCTCTTGATGTAGTCAGGCTTGGTTATAGTTAATAAACCTTTGAGGTGGAGATTGGGTTGTGTGTCTCTTATCTTCATTCTGTGTGATTTTAGAAAAACATATGCATGTGTCAGGGCACCTCGTTGTTCCTCTGATGATTTATCATATCTTTGTGGGATGGTTTTGTTTCCCACTATGAAATGCAAATTTAGCTTGCAGTGCTCCTGCTGTCTGTATAAAGGTTAAAAAGATATATAGATATACATTTAATGCTATTCTTGCTACTTTTAGAACTGGCTTTGAATGATGATTCTAGCACAATAAAGATTTTTCACTGTCTACTATTTCTAATTTTAGTTGGTTTTTTTTTAATTACCTTTTTTTAAACTTTGCAGCCCAGCTGCTGACAGACCAACTCCCAGCGTACAATCGGTGCCAAGAAACTGCGGTTTACTGTCACGAACATTCAGGCATTGCTCTAAGGTGTCTTGAAGGGGAGACTGCAAATACACTAACTCCAGAGATAGTAATAATAATAACCCCATATGTATTTAGGGTTGCAGGCACTGTTGGCATAAAAAGTTTTATAATCCTCGTGTGAGTAATCAGCTGAACTGTTGACAGTACCTCAAGCGTTTGGTGCCTCAGCAAAACTCATGTACGATGAGACAGGTGGCTTTGTTACTCTTTGAGCCTCTCCCACTACTCACGTTTCACCCATGCAGGTCACCGAAATGAAGCACCCTCCCCAGAGTTTCTGTAGAGCTATGGTTGTGCATCTACTTAAGGTTGAGCTCAGCTCTTAAGCAGCTGGACATCGCACATATGACTTTGAGCTTCTAGGCCTAGCCTTCTTCAATGATGGTTTTTCCCAAACACCAACCCTTTGCTTCACTGAAATGAAGCCCAGTTCATAATGAAATGTACAGCTGTCCCTGGTGTTTATTTCATTTTCTCATGCAAGAGATGGAACAGGTAATAGCACTGACATTTATATCATCAGTGCTAAGATCTCACTGAGATCAGAGGGACACAGCATAATTTTCTTGGTTGTTACAAAAAGTGGAAGTGAAATTCTGAGTATTGAAAACCTAGATAAAAAACAGGTTTCTATATATCATAAAACCATCCTGTGGACCAACCTGAGCACAGAATCTTTATGTATCCGCTGGTCATATACGTTCAATTTGTTTCCATTCTTTTCCTTACAGGCTCCATGCCAATGAATGGGGATATTTTTTTTTTTGGTTGGTTTCCATTGCTTCAGAGTGGGTTTCACACCAGTCTTGCTCTTTGCCTTCTTGACAGATAAAGGCAAAAACTGCTTACCACTTTCTTTCTCTTACAAGATGTCTACTAGTAGCTAGCGTTAATTATGAATCTGTTCTTTTAGGTCTTTTTTTCCCCCTCTGACTCATTTTAACACTTAACCAGCTTCAAGTTCTGGTTCTCTCCAACATCTTGCGAATGCAGATAAAATTTCCTTTCTCCTAAACTCCAATCCTTTGCTTTGTACCTTGTTATTAAGATAGTATACAGTGCAACATAAGCTAGGAGGGAAAGCATGTTTTCTGAGAGTGGCTTGACTCACTGCTCTCTGGGTCTGGCATTAAAAGTGCTGAACTCAAATACAGAATCTTGTCCTACCTTGCTATTATGACAGTTGCTTTAGCTAACATTTTAAAAATCAGATACCTAAAATTATACATCTACTGGCATAACTAGTATCAAAGGAAATCCAGCCCCAAACCTTATTTTCAGCAGTTCTTAAGACCTTCACCTATCACCTGCACGTTTGGCCCAGCCCTAAGTGAAGGTCTCAGTCCACCTGCACTAGGATGCAATTAAGATTGCATTCAGATGCAATCAAACAAACTTCCCATCTGAGAAGAAGATAGGACACAAGATGAATTTAAAGCTATCTACCGGCTGATCCCAGCAGCTGGAGTCACACTCCTCTGACGAGAGTTTACACCATGCTGTTTGACTTTGCTCTGGAGCAGAGGGGAGGAGGGGAAATTCTCATGCCATCAGGCATTCATGTCAGCTGGGGAGCAGAGAGAGACAGCCAAGTGCAATACATTGGCTGCGAGAGTTTCCCTGTGATGCTGCTGGTGCTCTCCTGGGAAGGCCGGGCCACCTCCCACTGGGTTTCCAAGCAGAGAGAATCCCTTGGGAGGCAATCAGAGCAGTTTGGGTGGTCAGAAAATTCAGCTTCTCATTTGGACAGAAGCCTGGTCCTAATTAATGGTGTGACCATTCCCTGAGTTCATTTTCAGCATTGTTCTGATGCTGACTGATGAAGGGCTTCAGTCCCTGACTTCTTCCTAAACTTGCCATTTCACTTGAAATCAGGGCTTCCCGAGTGAAAAATGTGTGTACCGAGGCTCTTTTTCAGGTCATGTGCCAAGGCATGGCAAAGATGTGCTACAGAAATGAATTCTGGATTCCACATGAACTGCAAAAAACCCCACCATCTTTTAAAATGATCATTTAGCCGTTTTTAAAGTTTAAGCTCACATAAGACAAATATATCCATTTAATTTGCATGCTGGCAGAGTTTTGCCTCCAGTGAAACCAGGTCAGCAGGAACAGCTTAAACAGAGGGGAGTTTGCATGTCTGATGCAAAGAACCATGTTTGTTGCTTTTTCTCATGGCACTGTAAATATTTGTTCAGAGAATAAACTTGTGTATTCATTAGCACCATGGCCCCTTCCACATGGGGTGCTCCTTGGAAAAGTACCAAGCAAGCATGACTATTAATTCAGATCAATATGTGACTCTGACGGAGAACGTGAAGCATACCTAACCCAGCTAACTATGCCCCTGATGAATGTCGTGAGAGCAGTGTGTCACCCGTGCCTTGCCTTTCTTTATTTCCATTATCCATCAGGACAGGCCATGAGGGAATGCCTGGGAACTGTGTCGTTCTCTGCAATAAGCCACAATGCTAATGAGGCATAACAAATTGAAGAAGTATCATGTATAATCCTGATCCCTCATTGACACTATTACCAGTATAGATTTCAATTCACCATTTGTTACATGCTTAATACAGACAAAGTGGGAGGGTGTAGAAGAATTACTCCTTCAGTCACTGCATTTTTTAAACAGTTGTCATCCTCCAAGACAAAACTCTCTGGTAATACCCTCTGTTTTTGCTACTGCTGTTTCTCAGCAGGATTTGCTGCTTGTTCTCGTAGGGGGTCAGCCAGACTTTGTCTTTCTCACAGTTTCAGTTTCCTACTGGGATTAAGGGTCTAGCATATTTTTGCAACAAATCAACTGAACCCAAGATAAACAAACCTACTGAACAACATGGCTTTGGTACGTGACTGCATTTTAGGATTCAGCTGCAAAGTTTGTTTTTTGTAAGGTGTTCCAGAGGGAAACCGAGGCAAATGTACGATTTTAGTGAGTTCTCATCAAAATTATGGCATGTTTTGTAGTTTGTTGGGGGGGGTGTGTGTGTTAGGATGTGAACTGTTTCTTCATGTGTGTTGTTTTTAGTCAAGCACTCTGTGATTCTTCCCAGAAATGGTATTTTGCATTACTTCGAAGAATTCCAGTGTGCCCTACAGACAATGAACAATGCTTCACTGCATACTTATGACAGAAAATGGTAAAGATTCAAGTACAGATTGAAGAATCCAGTTATTGGGCCACCCTATTGGCTTTCACGCCTTCCTCTTTTTACCCTAGCAGCTCAGCGTTGGCTTTTGCTGGTCAATGGAGAGACTCCTCGTGGGTTGCTCTTCCCTTACAACCCTGCTTGCAGGTCCTACTGGCAGTGGACCTCAGGAAGGTGCTCCATCCCTGCCCTGTGACCAAAGGGACAGGGACAAGAGCCAGGTTTTCTTACAGGTAGTAAGTGGATGCTCAGCCTGCCCGCTGTAGGGAGCTGCCCTCCTTGGTCAGTGTGTCCCCAGATGGCCTTGCCTCGTCCCCGACGTGGGGCCAATATCCCTCCGGCTTTCCCAGCCCCTCGCTTTTCCCATGGGCTTCTGTTTCCTCCTTTTTGGAGCTCTTCTGCCTCTTATCACCCAGGAAAAGGGAACCAGGGAGGCAGGCTGACAGCTCACCCCAGCAACAATACCCCTTGATCAGTGTTACTCAAGTCTGGGGGACACTGGCTGCCAGGAAACCTACTTCTGCCCCCAAAATACGATATAGTAACCAAACCCAAGTGCAATGATGTACACTGCTCTCAGACGAAGTGGTACTTCATTGACAGTAGAATAACCTGCAAACCAATGCCCCCAAACAAAAGATTAACCTCTGGTTTAGACTTTCTTTAAAAGGCATTCACACCACTGCAACACTGATATTCATCTGGGTAAGAGTTTGGTACCTATAGACATTTTAAGTGACACACTTGAACTGCTGCTTAATCAATAAATAAAGAACTTTTTGAAGCGGAGTAGAATTTTTTCCATAGTAGTGAATGCATTTTAAATGGGGAATAGGGTGAGACTTTCACAGAGATATGACAAAATAGAAGACTGATAACAGAAGTAAGGTATTTGACAATGAAGTATAAAGTTATTATTACCACTTGATTAGGAAGATTTTTATTAGTCACTTCTGATTGCTCCTCATAAATAGTGAGATCGTCTAATACCCCTATAACGATGGCCACTACACATGAATATTGTGATAGTCATAGTAAATGTGCTATGTAAGAGAAAGCGCACTTGAATCTCTTTATAAAACCAGACCTGATTAGGAATTGTACTCCAGATGTGCTTGTGTTAAACTGTGTATAACTTTCAGGCCATATATTCGTTGTGCTGAGTGCTTGCAGCTTTGGGGTGAAGAATTAGTTCCCGTTCCATTCAGTATTTTATTTTCTGGACAAATGCACTGGTTTGAGAGAAAAGGTATTAACTTTGGCTCAGATATGACTATTTCCATAGAAATGTACTGCATTTGAAAGGTCTTTGATTTAAGTTCTTGACATGCTTTCAAACGATCAAGTGTCACAAAAAGTGGTAACTTTTGATCTCATTAATGAGCTAACTGAACGATAGCTTAAATGTAGCATAGCATTTTCATGATTTAAATTTTTATCAGGCTGTTTTAAATTGAAAGGCTGATTAATTTTAATAGGATTTCTATCATAAATGGGAAAACTGTCCAAATTTTGTAACCAATACATTTTTCACTTGAAACACTCTAAAGTAAAAAGCTACTTAATCAGGTGACTCAAGCCAATATAGGGCAGGTCTACACTGCTAGCTGCTGTCTCATTCATAGGTCTCCCTTAAATTCATTTCCAAGTGTTATGGACAACCAGAGATGTTCCACATAAAATGGCAGCTCTTTGGGTAAATTCACACCACTTCATTAGTCATATTAGCCATAAATTACAGCTAATTTGAAGTCCTGTTTGAAAACCTGTTACAAAAGCTGTCAGACTTTA
The DNA here is from genome assembly GCF_929443795.1 of Astur gentilis. Lineage (NCBI taxonomy): Eukaryota > Metazoa > Chordata > Aves > Accipitriformes > Accipitridae > Astur > Astur gentilis. The sequence continues at coordinate 11,007,741 of NC_064897.1, read as the reverse complement.
TATTAAAAAAAAAAAAAAAAAAAAAAAAGAAAAAGAGGGGAAAAGGCACTTGTAGACTGATAATACTGAATTTAACCAAAAATGCTTACTGCTGCAGAGGTAGAAAGACAACTGTTCATTTGACCCAAATTTATGATTCAGCTAACAGCTTTGGACAGTTGGCTGTAGAGATCTGAAGAATCTGCAGAGTTTTTAGACCTGATTTCTCACTTACAAAAAGATGGGTTTCTAGCATCCTGACTGTGGAAGGGTGTCCTCAGGTAAATATAATTTTGATCCAAGAAGTTTAAAAGATTGAAGTAAAAATGCAAATCTAGCTGCTGGATTTGTAGCAGAAATGATTCTTTGGGAGGCAATGAAATACTAAATATCACATTGTTTTCCACTTGTTTTTATTTACTTACTGGTGATTCTTGCTTCTTTTCTTGCTTATCTCCCCCACCTCCCATTTTCCTTATCTCAGTGTCTTCTTTTATCCTGAAAAATAACTGAAAATTCACTGTTTAGTATGATTCAGTAATCACGTACCTACCTGAAATACAAGGACATCTTCTAAATAGAAAAGAATGGTTTGTGTGTTATGTTGTGTCCTGCATTCAGATAACAATAGAAAATTAATAACAAAACATGAAAGGAAGGTAATAGATAGCTAATATGTTTTGGTTTGTAAGACTATCAAGTTTATTAGCTTTTAAAAATTATTTTATTACTGACATCCTGTAGCAATAAATGATCAAATCTATTACACATAATTAACTATCATTTATTATTGTATCCGCTATTTGTAATTCAACAGATAATTTCCTATTCATTATATACTACGTTAGACATTCAGCAAGCCCTAAATCTGCATAGTAGTGTCCGTATGTAAATACAGTTACACCACGAAGATAAGCTAAGCAGACTGGAAACCAAAAAACCATGTTTCTTCAATTTGTCGTTGAGTTTACATTACACTCAAGATCAAGCCACATAAATTGTGTGCCTCGGTTTCCTCATCTGTGCTCTGGTAGTAACAAAGCCTGCCTTTCTGAAGTGTTTTGATAGTCTTGGATGAAAGGCTCTAAGTACAAAGTATTATCTGTTATAGCTGTGGCTTTGCTAAATCTTTGCTAGTTAATAATGCAGTGTGAGTTGCTGAAAATTGAGAAAATTTGCTTGCAAATAACAAAGGATGTCTGCTTCAGCAGCCTTACCTCTCCCCATCTCCTTTTTTTTGGTCATTGTAATGGTAGCTATGAATATCCATCTTTGTTGCATTAGAGCAAGAGGCAGTTATTTGCCCCCTCTGCAAAAGCAACAGATTACATTTCAAAGTTAACTCAGATGGCATTTTTTTTTCCTTTCTGTTTTTCTTTTTTAAAATTAGTTTGGGAAAACTGTGAGATTGTACATAAACTCGCAAGGTCTGTGTACATGAAATTCAATGAGGGAGCAATACAAATAAAACCAGAGAAGCCAGAAGTTCTCCTCTATAAACTGGAGCTTCACACTGATGTTCCAGCATTTTAGCTATTTTAAACATGGATTTCTACGGCAAAGTCAAAGCAAAAGATAATCAAAATGGTAAATAGTAAAGAGAAGACCAAATCACTAAAGCCTACTTACTCTGTGTACAGAGATACGCTAGTTGAAAGCTAGTACAATGTCAAAAGTAATTTCTCAGCAGTGCTCTGACACATACAGAATCACAGAAGGGGGGTTGGAATGGGCCTCCGGAGGTTGTCTTGTTCAACCCCCCTGCTCAGGCAGGGCCATCAAAAGCAGTGGCCCAGGACCGTGTCCAGACAGCTTTTGACTATGTCTAAGGGTGGAGACTCCATGAGAGTTGGACAAACTGTTCCTGGGCTCAGTCATGCACACAGTAAAAAAGTTTCTTGATGTTCAGCTGACATGTCCTGTGCATCTCAAAATTCATAGGTTTGTTAAATCCAAGCAGTTTCCAACTGAATGTTAACACCCTGTTACTGGATTTTCCCTCTCTTAATTTTATTTAAATGTAAAGATCCTCTGTGAAAACAGGTATCTGATTTCTTTGCAGCTACTAGCGACTTGAGTACTGATTCGATTACATAATGGGGAAACAGATCACCCATTATTTAGCCAGAAATAGTTTCCATATTGCAGCATCTTCATTTAGGTAAAGCTTCCAATAGTGCTGCAGCTGTCAGCATTCACTTACTCCTCAGGCTGCACCCAGCTGCAATCTTTTTCCTGGTTTGCAAGAGAAAGGGAGGGGGCTGCCTACCTGTACCTTTTTCCTTGGCTGGGAGAAGAGCAGTGAAATATTCTTTAAAAAGATCTTTGTAGATGGGTATGGAGATAAGCTGGCACACGACCCTCAGCAGCCGCCTGCCATTAAATGAGGCAGGTGCTGGGTGACTCAGGACAGCTGGTCATACCCAGGCAAAAGACTGTTTGGGTCATTTCCTCTTGCAAACCAACAAAAACCAGCCTTCAAATATTCAGAAGATGTGGCTTTCCCCTTGATCTGTCAACTCCCCGTTGTGGTTTTCATGGTGCCCAGCACTCCAGTACTTAGCACTTCAGAGCAAGAAACCCATAATGTCACAGCCCAAATGTGCAATACCTGAGGGGAAAAAGTCTCGTCTCCAGGCCATGAGGCAATTTTCTTCTACTCTGAAACATGAAGTGTGATTACCCTTGCTCTGCTTCGGTGCTCTGAATTTGGCAAGAGTCCTATAAAAGTGAGGCATCCTTTATCTTTTTTGGAGTCTTAAAAGCAGATTTACAGGGTGCCATGTGAAGAGTTAGCTGCACAACTGGCATTAACATTAATGAGAGATTTGGGTGTAACTTCAGTGCAGCAGGTAGAAAATGTTGCTCTAAGTGACTTGTTTCAACTTTTTGCTTAAAGTATGTTTCTATACTATTTGGCTAAGGAAATCACTATGAGTCAATCACAAATATTTGAAGGCAGCACAAGACGTAATTAAGTTAAGGCTGGCAAATAAATATTTTTGACCTGTTTTTAATCCATACGGGGACCAATTCACAACAATATATGAAGGGAAAGGAGTTGAAAGCGGGTGCAGAGACCTTCACAGTCTGTGCTTACATTGACAATTCTTCTGCTGTTCTCATATTCTCAAAATAATGTATATCACAACACTTTGGAATCTTTCCTTTTTTTTGTCGGTACCTTCATAACATGGCTTTTTAAATAGCTGACCAGGTTCAGCCCAGGCTTTCCTTTAAATCTTGGGGGAAAAAAAGAGGCTGGCACAAGAATGTGAATGATTTAAAAATGAGATGCTTTCATCTTTTGAACATTTCAAACATACTGAAAAATAGATTGCAATACTAAAAAAATCAAGATTTCAAAATATTTAAAATAAGTTCATCTTCTTTGCACTTGAATTACTCTGCAAAACTTGTTGAGACCTAAAACTCCTTAAAGTATTCGCGTTGTAATTTCTTGCTTATATAACTTCAAGAGAAATCACATTTTCACTTAAAGTGTGTCGACTAAATATTTATTTGTATTTTTTAACAGAAAGAACTAGAGCAGGTAGCAAGTAGAATAAAAACATCTGCAACATTTCAATCTGCTTTTCTTCTTATTTAAATACTAAATTTTCACCAAGAACATGTCAAAATGTCCCATTCAACATCATTGTCCAGCTGCAGCTGTATTTTCAAGAATACGCTCAACGATGCAATATCAAGATTTTGAACCTTCCTTCTCTTCTTTAATCTCCATTTTTCTGAGGTTTCCTGTTCTCACCTAAAGATTGCAGTATCAGTCATTCTTTTCCTGGTACTGCTTTTGCCTTGGAAGCTACATCTTTTATTTTTAATTATTTTTTTCCATAGACCATATATATATATATATATATATATATATAAAATACACACATACACACCCTTGCCTACCACTTTGGGATGGTACCTGCCTTTCCTGAGACTTCAAAACTGAAATAAATTAGTGAAGAGGGCTCCTGAGAGGGGATGGTTGATAACCACAGCAGACGGCAATTTGGATAATCAAGATTTTTGGTGGCTTCAGTTCAGCCCTTGATCTCTACTATTGGAGTGGGTTTGGCATGTTTTGATTTTGCTTTGTGTCCTTAAATGTGCAGGAGGAAGTGTGGCTCCTGACGTGCAGTACAGCAAATGGTAGGCGCTTAAGAGATCAAAGACATGATAGCTTGAGTAAAGGACTGATGACATTTTGCCAGTTTGATTTTAATACCTGGCACATCTGTGGCATCACCAAACAGCCTATGATTTAGCTAAAACATCATAAAGATATTCAGTGTCATAAAAGTAACATTTTATTTAACCTTCCTGTAACAACTTTAAGAACAGTAATCTGTTAGAGTAGGCTGCATGTCTGGCACATGATAGTGGATGAGAATGAGTAATCAAATCTTAAATATGTATTTGTAGCAATATTGCCTCAAAGTTTTTGCAAATATTGCTAAAAAGTGTGTGATGGGAAGGAATAAAAAGAGCTAGAGGAAGTAAAATAAAATTTCACTGTCCTTAACTGGGAGTTGAAAGAATAGAGTTTCCCAGTCAGGGAACATCAACGGGGTTTTTATTTGTTGCTTCATCTCGCTGTATGCCGATCCCACGACAGCTTTCCCCTCCTCCGCTGCCACAAGCAATGGAGATAAACGATATCTCTCCACAAAGAGAAACATTCTGAGCTGGTTCCTGAACTCTTAATTTTCTTCCTTCATGACTCCAATTATGGACCTCGGTCCAGCATCTGGCATACTTTGTGTCTGAGAACAGCGCCCAGGCGAAGGCGCGTGGCACATCTTGATGCTTTAAAAGGGCAGGCGGTGGCACCGGGGCTTGGGAGTCTCGCCGCCAGCCGTTCCCACCCGCGCTGCCTCAGAAAGGGAAGAGGCATTTCGCAAGCCTTGCCAGGCCCCGCTGGGATATGTGCCATGTCCCGCTCGCTCGGCTTTAGACCAGCTCATCTGGAGAGGTCCATGCTAATGGTATGGGGGCAAATACAAGCAGAACCAAAGCCCCAGCTCCACAAATCTAAGGAAAATCTGATGCCATAATTAACACATAGAGGGTTGAAATAGGCATCTTACTGTATTGTAATTTATTTTTATTTCTTTTTCCTGATTGTTTGGCGTTTTCTATGGCTTTCATGTGTATTTGATATCTTTATCTGCAAAGTAAGAGGGAGCAAATGATACCTATGTCTCAATTCTGTAAGTGCAGAAGCCCTGAGAAAATGAAGAACCTCAGGAGAGGACTTTTTATCCTGCTGAAATCCACACTGCTCTGTGGGATCTTTATGTTATTAGCAGCTTTCCTAAACTTCCTCCTGTGCTTTGTATGGCCTGGGTATTTCTCAGTGCTGTTTACTGCAGTTAACTCAGACATCCCCTCCCCGGCCTCATCCCTACATATCTCCCAAATCAGGGTTTCTCCATGAATCCTCAAGAAGAAACCTCCTGGCGCCTACATGTGTACACACCGATATACACTGACTCGAGTATACCTCTCATGGGCAAAAGTCTCTGTGCTGGGCACGCACTGGTCAGCCAGTGCTCAGATATGCTGGTGGCTAGGGTGGCTACTTAAGTTACATTCAGCAATTCGCACTCCCTTTATGTTAGACAAAGGAAGCACAAGCCAAAGAATAGCAAAATACGTGTATGAAGTAGCGTTGTGCTTTGGTAGAACTCATGATGAGAACTGTGTGACTTCTGAGGTATTTATTTTTGTTGCCTTAACCACAGCGTTCCTGTTCTTGTTTTTATGTATTTCCAAATAGAAGGAGACAAAGTCCTCAGTTTGTTACTGACAGACGTGCTGGTCACACGGACCTTTAACTGTTGCAGGCACTGGGCACACTACGCAGGGAGATATGCAGTGAATGCCAAGTAGATGCGCACATAGACATGTGTAAGAAATACCTCTATGTGTTTTAAACATCTTTCTGAAAGTGCTGTATCTTTGCTCACGTAGAGCAGAAGTGAGCAGAGGCACTGTGCCTCCATCGGTTGAGTTCCATGCTAATACCACTGTGCACACAACACAGGCTGCTTAGCACAGCCTCCTCCTCCCTGAAGCATCCATCTATACCCATCTGTGCTTAAAATAATAATCAGTGTGTCATTCAGGCAAGAGCTGACAGTTCAGGAGAGAAGATAACCATCAATTTGTGTACCTCTCAGTTTCTCTCACAAGTAACATTTGTTAACCAGGTCACAGCACAGGCATCAACTGCGCTCCTTCTTCCTTCTCCTGTGCTCACCTTTGCAAGCATATTTTGGTCTGTGTTGTCTGAAAGAAACATAAAATGATCATTTGAAATCCTGCCAGAGTCTGTTACTGTGCTGAACCTTGACAATCACGTAAAAGAGGATGTTGGTGTTTACTGTCCTCCTAACAAAGCGGCTGGTCTCACCCCATAACCCCATCCCAACTTGTAAGAAAATCAGCAGGTTGGGACTGACAACATGCGCAAGGTGATGGACAGTGAACGTAATCACTGGATGTGTCAGGGAATGGGTTTCTAGGAGACACAGTGAATTATCATTGCCATCGTAGAAGGCACTGGTGAGGCTTCATCAGGAATACAGAATATGTCTTTTGGCCATCAAAGTCTGCAAAGATGAACTAAAGTACAAGGAAAGAAAGACTGCCAGGAAGATGAGGGAAATGAAGAGCACATCATATGAACAGAGACTAAGATCTTAATTCTTTTTGCATTGCAAAATAGTTCTGTGAGGGTGATGACTCCTTTCTGCCTACATCTGAGGATAAACACTAGGAGGGAGAAAAGCTCATTAGGTAAATGATAAAACTGATACAGTAAAAACTTGCTATAGTCTGGCCTGAATAATTTGGGGCTGAAAATGAGAAAAGATTATTAACTCTCAGAGCAGTGAGACTCTGGGTGTGTTTTTGAAACAGTTCATGGAAAGTGATTGCCTGCTTTTCCAGAGAACCCAGTTCACTGAGCCTGGGGATCCTTAGCCTTTGTTCCCTTGCTCCTTACATGCTTTATAATAATGGTGAGAGAACTAAGATGAAAAAATTAAGTAAAGGTAAAAGTACTGCATTTTTTAATGTGTAAATATGCCTTATTCTCCATTCTCAGATTCACAAAGCAAAGGCAAAATCACTTCCTGATTTTGAAGGGGGAAAGGAGCAATAGGATCACCTGTTTGTACCATGGTTTCATCTAGTTACTCTTGTACGGTGCTTAAAAACATGTGTTTGGCTAAAGCATGTTACCTGCTTGTTACCTGGGGTGAAGACAAGGGACCAACTCTTGCACCATCTCACACTGATTGGCTCACATGAGGTTGTTCTTATCTTGTCCAGCCTTTTTGAGCGCTTTGGATTAGGTCTCTAGAGGTCTAAAAATCACTGATTGAACTGCTGTACAAATGTAACCCATTCTTCAGGGTGATGACTGGATTTCCCAATGACATAAAAACATACATAACCTGAAACATGATGTTTTACATGTGCTTGAAATAAGAGACAAATGTTTTATGGCTGTACAAGGCTGGCCTATGTGAATATCTCTGCTGAGGAGCTAATAAAGTCCAGCAATGATGAAAATGTGTTGATGGTTACAGCAAGGGCTGGTATTCTGGTTCCTTTCCTAGGTTCTGCATGGACTCTGTATGGTGCCCTCTAGCATGCAAAGTCACCGTCTCGGTATGTTCATCTTCATGTCTGTAAAATGGACTTGTATTTATCAGCCTCACGTTCTGTTTCAATACGAAGCCATTAATACCTGTGAAGGAATTTGCACTACAGCAGTGCAATGTAATACTTGTGATAATGAGGAAGAAACCCTATAATGGGCTAGGTTTTGATTTTAATTAGAAGAAATCCAAAAGAACAATAGTGAATCAAGCGACTTTTTAAATTTACTATTAACTTACTAATTTAACTAAGACTAGAATTTGCCCCAGTGTCAGAATCTAGAATATTAATAAATAATGACATAAATAGCAACCACAGAATTAAGCAATTAATGAGTTCTTTTTACCACATGAAAGGCCCTGATACAGACCCTTTAGCTCTTGCTAATGAGAAAAGCAGACAGTTTCTCCCACAGGCAGTCTGTCAGCTTCCTTCAGGCATTTCATGAATTTTGGTCAGAGCGCCCATGATACACAGTAGGTGTGCAGGATGGCAGATACTCTTCTCCGTGCAGAAGGATGCCTAGAGCCAGACTGAGGTTGGCCAGCAGTCCAAAAGTTTGCTTTGTGGTTTATCAAACTTGGGTAAAAAGGGCAGTCTCGCAGTGTGTTTAGAAACATAATTATTTGGTCCTTTAAGTTGTTTCATAAGATCTTTTCTTTCTTTTCCACGTTAATCCACTTTATGAGAACAGACATGAGCAGAAGAAAGCCAATTATCTGACAATTTAAAAGGTGGGGGGAGTTAAAACAGTCGCTAAACAATAATGAAACTAATGCTGAATGGCATTCAATTAATATTTATAACATGCAGCAATATTAACAGCAGAATTAACTTATTTTTGTACGTCTGACAGCTCTCTGGTTGATTAAGAATTGCATGATGATATTTTGCATATTTCCCATGCAAATACAGTATTATTTGCAGAATTATTTTTATCCTTAATTGAAGTTTTGTTTTGAAATCACTGTTTTCTGCTGTACTACAGCTCTGTAAGTGATCTTATTAGGGATTTGGTTTTTTTCTGTCACCTTATCATGCAAATCTACATTTTATGTGCTGTGTATTGGTAGGGTCCTCTGAAGCATAGCGTAGACCTCAAAAATATTGGAACTCTTGCTCAGGGATTGGTGGGAAGACTTCCCATAGCTGTAGCCACAACAGCAGGAACAGTAGTAACATGACAATCCTTCTGAGCTCCATGAAGGATGGAAATCTTGTTTGTATTATGACATTTCAGAAATACAAAAGAAAGGTGGTCCTTGCCTCATACAATCACAGTACAGCCCCTTCCACTTTTACAATGCTAATTTAGGAAATAGTTTTGGTGAAACCAGCCAGAACCCCTTGACTGCGTGCAGGGAATTATTCAGTTAACACTATTTTGTAACAATACTTTGATCTTTACCAGTGTGCCGCCTTGTCTATTTTTATCTGACAGTAGCTAGCCTTTTCAAACACATCTCTCTGATTCCCATTGCTGTTAAAGCTCCCAAGTTATTTCGATGAAAATTTACATATAATGTATGCCTAAAACTGCAGATAACTGTCTAGTCAGATTTATGGAAAGAAGCAGTCCAGGAGATGCCTAACTTCCACTGAAAATCATGGGAACTGGTGTTTAGCCTAGTTTCCGTTAGATACCTATTGCGTCTTTACACAGCTAAGAACTCTTCTAAACCTGGGTTCAAGCAGCTTTGTAAAATGATGAAGGAAAGGAAAATGAAGTAAGGGCTTGGAGCACTTCACCTTAGCTCCTCATATTTTACGTAGTGTGTTGTGAGCATCCCACAAGACAACAAGGTCCCCAGAAAAAAAAAAGCAAAACCAGTAGCTTGCCACACACAGTATGATGAACATTTGGCAATACAGCTTGATGCTGTAAGGATGGGGTGGCCAAATACAAACAGCCTTTCTTCACCACTGTCTACCAGTACAATTTTGCACGTTTCACTTCCTACAGGGAATAATGTTCATCACTTTTTGGTCAGACTTACTTGACCTACTTCTGGTTTCAGTTTCAAAACCATGTAGGGATTTGACTGAGTTACTGGGTTAGGACAATGGCAGCCAAAACCTAAATGAAATGTGGCTGTAATGGCAAGAACAACTAAGTAATATAACTTAGTCCATTCAAATATAATTTCAGAGGAGGGGTGGAAGCCTACATGACGTGAGTAATTTCAAATTTCCCTGGAAAAGGCACTGGGCAATAGACAGGTTCAATCCTGTACTGATTCAGTATGATAATATAATAAACTTTTCTTTCTCCCACACTAGCGATTCTGTGCTAAAGATCTGCAGTGGAACATGTTTCTCTGCACCGCTCTAAGAGAGAAGAAAGGATAAAAGTGGAGGGAGACAGAGTGAACAGAGAAGGAAGGGTTTTGCTGGTGGTTTTAACTCTTTTCCACTCTCATCATGATTTTTTCTCTTACAGCCCTGCCCTGCTTTCAACAAGCAGGAAAGAAAGGCTGAATGTGGCAGCAAGAATTTACCTCCTTCTCCAATTCCTTCCTTTCCTCCTTGGATGACATTCAGATGCCAGGCTGTGAAAAAAAGCATCTTCCAGTTGCCAGTTTTTCATGCACTCCAGAGACAGCCAGGATGACAAGTTTTAGATCTACATCTGTATCTTCATGCTCTTTTGCCATTCCTTTTCTTCCGAGTCATTTACATTATTTTAGATACGGTAGAAATTATACCTATCAAGTTATTCAGAACACTCTATTAAAGAATAATAATCAGATTTTTTTATAATTCACAGAAAAAAAGCTGTAAGAGGGAAAAAAGAAAATGCCTCGGCTTACCCAAGCAGACAAGTATAAGCTCAAAAAAGCTGAATTCATGCCTGCTCTGTCAGAAACTTTGTTTATGACATTGGACAGATCATAGCCTCTCTCCATCTCTGGTCCCAGACTGCAGGATAGGAACACTATGGACATTTTCCTTCTTGACTGCAGTGGGCTGGGTTAAGGGAAACCTTATGAGCCTTATGAGAAGTCGTAAACGCTTTCTGCAGAACAAAAAGAACAACACAAGTAAAAAAGGTACTCAACATTGTGAGGCAATCAGAGACTACTGTAATGACAATATATAAGTACCAAATTAAATAACCGTTCAAGGCTGTAACAGTCTTAGCTGTAAAGTCTATTAAAACACATCTGAAAATACGATACGCACATTCTTTGCTTGGACTAAGTGTAATGCTACCTTATATTAACAATACAGATGAGGTGGCTTGCTTGTATGTATATCCACATGTAACTGACTGGCTTAAGCGAACAGCTCCCCTGTACCTAACTTAAATTTTCTCAATATATAAATAAATCTTAAAAATTATTTTCTTCTGACAGTGGTGCGTACTTTTCCCTACAGACAAAAAAGTTAAGCCGAAAAATAGTAAAAAATCTGGAGGTCAAATTCTGCTTTCAGCGATACCTGGGACACTTTAGACAGTATTTTCAAAGACCAGGCTGTCCACAAACACCGCAGGAGAACGTAGGTGGTTACAACACTCACCTTTCTTCTTTCTTCCCTGTATCAACAGACCGGCTACAGCAGGGGTTGTTCTGGGGCTACTGCGCAGGCCAGGCAGCAGGCAGTAACGCACCTTCCCCGCTCACGGCCTGGAGCCCTGCCCTGGAGGGAGGCAGGCACACTGGCCCCCTCGTCCAAAAAAGGGGCCGGGGAGACCATCTTAACACACTGAAGGAGGAGGAAGGGTTATCTCTCTTTAGCAGTTAGAAGGGGTAAGGGGGAGAAGCCAGGGCAGCTGCCCACAGCCCCCTGCCTGTAGACTTGAGGGACGTGCATCTCTACAGGCAGAGTGAGCTCTGACTACCAGGCTAAAGGATATTTGGGAATGAGGAAAACTCAGCAGCTCCATCTTGCTGGAGTTGTCCTGCTGTTCCCTGTAATTGAAGATCCATTGGTTCACACAGAAGAGAGGGAGGGAAGGATTTCAACCCTCTAAACAATCAGACAGGAGCTTCTGGATCGCAGCCCCTACTCCAAAGACTATATAAGCATTTTTCCAATAATAAGTTATCTCATATTGAATAAAGAACTATTCCTGGGATCAGGACTTCTTCCTTCCAGTCACACATCCTAACCTTTAGGCTATATTCTCATATACACTCTTATTCTCTTTGATAGATATATAAAAATATATCTATAGTACAGTGCTTATCGAGAGGCATTCTCTGTTTCCCAGTTATTTTTATTTTTATTATTCCCTCACTAGCTTAAAAATGCCCTCAGACGTGCCCCTGATAATGAGGCAGGACCTATCCTCAGAAGCAGGAGCCGTGGGCTCAACTCCCTTAAGAATAAGAACAGAAATGAAAATAAGTTTCCCACACCACGACTGAGTGCTCCAGCTCCTGACCCGGGGAGTGGAAGGAGGAAGGGGAAGGCATCTCCTTTACTGGCATTTGACGGGAGAGCAGCCTCCACGGCTGCGCCCTGCACCCAGCTCTCCTCTCTGGCCGCTTGCTGGGAGCACCTGCCTGCGCACACCTCCGGCAGGCACTCTGGTCTCAATTTGGGAATGAAATAGGTACTAAGCAGGTCAGCCCAGTCCAACCTCAGGAGCCTCTGGGCCTGAGCAGAAGCTGAATTTGGAGATACGGAGGTCAATGGTGAAAAGGCAGGTGCCTCCGGGGCTGCACCTGAGGTTAGTGGCGGCTAAGTGAGGGCTTAGTAAAATCTTACTGAGGGCACCTAAGTCCCCGGGCAGGTCCTGTGAATAGATGTGTCAACGAGAAGCACCCGTGCCTCATGCTGTAACAAGGCTTGCTGGCTCCTGGAGAGGGAACCAGCTGGTGCTTGCCCCTTTCCCTTGTCCCTCACCCAGGTGGCAGCTGGCTGCAGAGTTTTGGTGCCCGCAGGGTAAGGTAAACCCCTCTGCCAGCTCCCTAGCACACCCCCCTCCTCCAGGGCCTCGGGTACTGGTGACGGGCAGGGTTTTACACCGGTGCTGCTGGGGGCTGCACCTCATCCTCGTGGCTGGGGACTTGCAGGTCCCTCCTGCCTGAACGGCCCTTTGCCTTGTGCAGGGGGGCTCAGAGGCAGGCGCTTGCTGCCATCAAAAGCCAGCTCACTCCTGAGTAATGTCTGCTAGCTGCATCCCCAAAACCTCTTTTTTGGTTTCCTTCTGCCAGGGAGGAGGCAGGCTGGGCAGATGTCTGTCGAGGTGGCAGGTGATGGGGCCTGTGAGTTCCCTACCTGCCTGCAGGGCAACGCCACCCTGGCACTGCGGCCCCGATAGCCCTAAACATACACACACATTAAGTGGTTTGCCTACCACTTAAGGAATCCTATTGATTTAGATCCTAAATTTATTCAGGTTGAATGCAGTTGTGGGATCTTTAATAGGTGGGAATGGCTTGCATGTGGCATTAACAGCCGTAACACTGAGGTTACAGAAGGTATCATCGCACCAGAGAAAAAAATCCCACGGGACTGTTTGTTTTCCTTTCTCCTTCAGGGAGAGGCTCGTTGCTGGGTGAATGAGGTGGCTCTGCAGACAGCCATCCCTCGGGCCTTAGCAGAAAGTCCTGGAAATGTGAAGAGGGTCCCAGCACCCTCCCTAGAGACCTGCCGCCCAGCCCTGTGGGACTGCATCTCACTAGAGCATCCAGGCTGTGGGCTGTTCCTTTGAACTGACCCAAACTGAAGCTTTTGAGGTTCCCCCACCCCACTGCAGCCTGATGGCATCATGGGCTTCTTCCTTCTTCCGAGAGGAGACAGGGGATGGGACGTGGTGGTCAGACAGCAATAACAAGTATGAGAGAAACATGAGCTTCAAGCAATTGAAGAAAGCAGTTAGATCCCTTTTTGGTCATGTTTTGAAAGCAAAACGAAAGGGGCAACCTTCATGATTTAAATTGTTTAAGAAAAAAGAAAAATAATAAGAAAAGCACACTGTGTATACCAAAAAAAAAAAAAAAAAAAATCTAAAATTTGCCCAAGTGTAAGTATGCTAACGAGTGCAGAGTTCTCCAAATATGGACTTGATGCGAGTCGGAGGGGCATGAGCCAGGTCTCATGAGTAAACAAAATAAAAATACCAGAGGGAATGTTTTAATAGCTTCTTTTAATTCCCAGTTCAAATAGATTCCTCGCCTAATTTGTTCAAGTGAAGCCGTGTCGATTTGGTAGCTGTTATCGGTTTGTTTTACTGAATGCGCCGGGGCCTGATCCCAGGCTGTGTTATGGTGAGTGTACACCAGCAAAACTCCCCTGGCACGAGGAGGTTTACAGCTAAACCCCTCCCCCCCCCACCAGCAGCAAGCCAAAGAACCAGAACCATTATTTCCAACAGGCTGTTTTGCAAGTAAACCTTTAACCACTGGAAAATCACTGCACCTCTAACTACCACAAAAGCACGAGATTTAAAGCTTTGCTGAGACCACGCAAATCTCATACGCTGAACTTTCCCAGAAAAGCATATTAATCTGTCAGCTAAAGGAGTTTCGAAAAGAAATGCTGACAACGTACTGAGCTGAGATTTGGGAAGCCCACGTTCAGCTCCTGGCCTGGCTCTATCGCTGGACCACAGCAATTTCTGACCTGACTTTTCTCTGCATAGTGCCTCAGTTTCCGCACTTGGACACTGGAGGTGATGAAACTGTGTAGAGTGATTAGAGATCTACTGATAGCAGCAAATTTTACCAACAGTGGCAAAGCCTAGGAATTGCTGCCTTCTAGAAATCTCTCTGCTGTTGCATCACCAAATACCTGCATACAAGTCACTGAACTTTGCTGTTCCTCAGTGTAATTGCATGCCAGTTGGACACAACGTGTTTTACCCACTGTGCGGATGACTAGTAGTATCAGATTACATTTGCAAAGTCCCTTGGAAGCATTAATTACTAAAGGTGATCATTTGAATCAGCACAAAGCATCAGAAAGTTGGCCACGTGCAGCTAAAATGCAAGGTACAGTTTCTCATTCAAATTACTGCCTTTTTTCTGAAGTGAATTTTAGTGACCAAAGCCTGACTGAAAAACTGTTACTTGTGAATGGTAACACCACCTACAGGTTTTAAACCTGATACCTTTCTTTTATCCTCACACTGGTTGAACTAAGTCTCATTTCCAGTTAAATGACTCCAGACAGCTATTATTTCTATCTGGCTCTATGCCTACTGTCCAGTTGTGCAGAGAGACATTTAGTTAGTAAACTCAGTGCCATTTCTTTGAGGTTTCTGAAGAAGGATATGTAGAAAAGAAGAAAATTGGCCTACTGCCATGAACTACTGCTCAAAACTCATAAATAATATCTTCTGCTGGACCTATAATTTAAGGAGGGAGATTAGCTATAGCAATATGAATTATATTTTTGTCTCCACCCCACTCTCATATCCTTTGCTCCTCAGACACATTTTTACCAGGTGGACAGGCAGGTTTTTAATGTGAGCAGGACTCTGGCTGAGATCTGGGTTTTACCTCCAGAGCTGGATGAATGTGATCAATTTATCCCTTTCCTGCACTGATTTGTCTGCTGGCAAATCACCAAGCAATTCCCAGCTAAGAAAATGTCACTGTAAGATGATATATAGGGTGAAATGGAGAGCAGTTCCGTCCTCAATATAGTTGCAGATGATGTAGTCAATGATAGCCATTTTAGGTGGAGAATAAAATTCACCCATCTAGAAGGCAGGCTTCCATCTTGTTTATACATTCTGAAAAAGCTGTTACACTGGAAACATTTTATTTGCATGGCCAACGAAAGCTATTTCAGATGTAGAGTAAAGTTCAGTCTTGTGGAAGGCAGGACTTCATTTTTTAACGTCCTGAAAGGGCTCTTACACTGAATACATTTTACTTGAGTATTCATAGTCAAGGGGCTCCTGTGTTATAAAGGCAAGGGAAGAAACAGCGCATGTGAGTAAGCCAGGCGTACCTGGGCTCACTTCACAAATGGGATTTAGGCTTGGCATCAGTCCCTCCAACCTTTGAGTGCCCTGACCCCAGGGGCATTCAGCACCTTGATGGCAGTAGCGGGGAGACCGAGGTGCCTGTCGATGAGACGTGCTGAGCAAGCAGCAAATCTGAATCAGCCAGTAGAAAATATGGGCCTTAAGCCTCTGCCTCCTATGTGCATGACTCCAGGTGTTGGGGAAAAAGTATTGGTGTATATTCCAGTATTAAATGGGGATTTTGAGGGTCTCATCTGTGCACTCACATTGTAGCTAGGCATCTAGGCTCCCTTTTGGTCTAAATCCCTTGTCTTCAACCTCCTCCTGGCTGAAGTCCTCTGAGAAAACTCCCAAGTTTGCTCTGGGTACAGATGAATAACTAGATCTGACTTTCTGGGAAGTTTGTTCAGCTTAGGACTGCCGAACTCAGCCATGAGGTTAGTTTAAGAACAGGCATGAGGTGGGCAAACTCAGGCAGATAACACTTTCTATCTTTCTTTGGGGGAGCTCAGAAGCCAATCCTTTCCTTGGTAGGGACTGCTGTTTCATTTTCAAGTGGTTGTGGCTTTGCACATTTCTTTATTACAGAACAAATCTAATCCAGCAAGAACCACTAGATTTGGAGAGGAGGCTGAAAGAAAGGTGAGGGAATGATTTGACCTCGAACCAGGAAAAGAAAGAGTACTCAGGATTTTTCTGGCAGAAATGGCAAGGAAAAGAAGATCCCAACAGTCTAAAACTGGGTTTTGCAGGGGTCACAGTTCATGTTTTCTCTCTGCGTTTTCTTCCCTCAATGTCTGGAGAAGTGGGCTTCCCCCCACACTCTGCCTGAAGATATGATCACAGTAAACCCAGTGGAAATAGCATGCCTTTCCCAGATGTCAGAAGCTGCTGAACAAGCACAAAAGAAAGCTAGGATGGAAGAGTCATGAGGACATGAGTCATGAATTTCTTTCAATCCTCATTTCAATTACTTCCTGCCCCTTAACAGGAAAATAGCTACCACAGAGTAAGTGCAAGAACATCCATAGACACAGAGAAATCTTGGAGCATAACAGATATTATTTAAGAAGTAGCTGCTGATTTAAAGAAATTACATATTATTTATTGTATATTTGCTTATAAAACATCATAAAGGAAAACTCTTACGTAAGCTTCCTAATTCAACTCACCGCGATCGGTTCAATTACCTAGATTTGCACAGTGTCCCAGTAAATCCTGTACCGCGTTCCTTTTTCCAGCCCCACCCCACTGGTGCTGACAGGGGAAGAACTGGTTCTTTGCTGTCTATACCATGAGGAATTCCTCACAGAGCTGAGGATTAAATGTGGCTGTTTTAAACAGATTGCCTTTTCTTTAAAGTGATGTTAGTTAAACAAAGCTATCGTTTCCTATCACAATATTTATGCTTGCTACTAGCTCTTCTGTCTCCAAGTTACTTGGTAGTGCAAGGTGGCTATCGGAAAGGAGGAAAGTCTATGTTTTGGGCCTTTTTTATTTATGAAACACTGGAAGAAAGATTAAGTAGCATTAATTCATCTTACAATGTTTTCACAGCAGAAAAAAAAGTTGGCAAAAAGTATATTATACAAGCTCAGTCAGCCAGCTCCCAGGGTTGTACTGCTATTTGCCCTGGGCCAATTATATTTTACATGATCAACACACCCAATAATTAAATAATGAATTGGTTTCTTTTGGAAACTCTATAAAACGTCATGGACCAGAGAATATTTATCTTGCCTCTGTGATTCCTGCTGAAGAAACATCTGGTTCTTTTTTCTTCAATCAACATGAAGCCTGAAGGGGCCCAAATTCAAAAGCAATTATATTTTATGTCATTTATGTGCATTACAGGCTGACAAATTTAACTTGTTGGAATATGTGATCCCACCCTCCCTATCCAATTTATGTTGATCGCATTTTCAGACAGCCATGGAAAGAGCTGTTGCAGCTTGATAAAAGTTGTTGATCTATCAACTCCTATAACTTCATTGCCAGAGTTTACAATAATGATGCACTTGTTCTAACAAAAAAGGTGCTGCCAGACTGTGCTTCCCTTCTGCAGGGATTATTGTCAGGGAAAGTCCCAGGAAATGTCTCTTTGTATAGACCTTGTAGCAGAACCTTCAAGCACTTTCAGCCTGCATCCGATTTTGAAAGAGAAGCACACTTGTTTCCTTTAAAAACAACTTTTACTTTGAAAATGATAGAAGACTTCAATGAAAAAAGACCACAGATGCAAATTCTGGATGGTATAACTTTCCACTCCTCATGGGAGGCCTATTTTGATACTGAAACTTTGCTCTTTCAGACACTGTGTTACAGAGCAGTGGTACCTATAATGCTTGCTCAAAAGCAATAAGGCAGGTGTGTTTGAGCACATTACCTGCCATATGCTGCTGTCCTAGCAGAGCTCACAAGCTAAGCTGGCGAGGAGACCCTGTGGTACCTCTGGTGTCACAGTGAGGGGTGCTGGCGATTTAGTAAACGGTAACATTTCTTGCGAGCTTTATCAAAATCCCTTGGACTGTGCCTGGAAGCTTAAATAGCACCATGACAATACTCTCAGTAACGTCTGATGTGGGTGGATTAAATGTCAGGCTGCTAGAAGTACTGCCTTTGAGAAGAACAGAAAAATAAATGCACTTACGTCTTCTAGAAGTATTGTCACGTACTCAAAAAAGACAAGCTTAGCCTCCTCCAATTTAGACAGTTGATCTCAAAACTCGTAAGATTTAACAAACAAACATACAACAAACAAAAGAATAATACATGTTGGGTGAGCTATTGGGATTACCCAATCACCACTTTGAGCTTTTCTCCCAACTCATCAGAAACTAACTTAAAAATTTTAACTGCCTTTGTGAAACAATGCAGCCGGAGCTCGCCACCTTGTAAACGAGATGTCACGGCTGCTCTGGTGAGAATTGGAAAAACCACCTTATGAGTCACTTTATGAGTCTTATGACTCAGTTCCAGCATGGGTAATTACATTTGTCAATGTAATACCCATTTTCGGTGTCTGCTAGGCCTTTTTTTCCCGTCTAGTATCTTCTACTGTTTTACCATAGAGGGGATGAAGTGTTGGGGAAGATACAGAGGGGGATATTTGCATTCAGATAAATGCATAGGTCAGTTTCTTAGCTTTGGAAAGTATTTTAGGATTCCTTGTCTTCCTTTCTTCTCCATGTATATATTCAGATCACTTACGTTTACTGAGAAATCCCCTTGATTTTGCTACAGCTAACCTTCCGCAATGCAAATTATATGCAGACGAGCGATCTGTAGCTAGGCCTCACTTGGCAAAAACCGCATGGCTTGCTTGCTCCAGCCCTCTGCCCTTCCTCATATGCTCTGAAGATGCCACTGTTGCTGCCTCTTCCCCCCTCCCTGGGGTGCTCGTCACCTCCTTTCCACTCCTGCCAGATCTGCGGTCTGCTCCCACGGCTCCAAGGCACACACCCGGACCTCGGTGACACCCTCCGGAGCTGCTGGGGCGAGTCGGCACCCCGGTCCCCCTCCGGGAGCTGTGGGCGAGCCCCAGGCTCGTCCCAGCAGCGAGGTCCTGCCCTGCGCCCCCGCTGCAGCGTGCTCACGCTTCCCTGGTGAGCTGCCTCACCGCTTGGAAACTGCTTTGCTAGTGAATAACTGGAGATGAGACGTGCCCAAGGATCTTGGCCATCTCCGCCTACTTGCAGCTGCATGGCTATACATCAGCACACAGCATCATATAGCTAGACCACAGTGCTCCTTGTTTCCAGCCTCTATACTGTATTAAAAGGCAGCTAAAAATACCTTAAATACTTTCCTAATGTTCCTTTTCCATGTAAACAACTGCTGTGGGAGGAAGTGGCTTGTTCATTTTTGTCTGGTAGGGGTGGTTCACACTAAGAAAATGTTTAAGAACGCCTATACGAGACCATACTATCTGATGAACAAACCGACTGCCAAATCTGTGTTAAAAATAAAAAAAATAAATAGGCCTTGTATAGCTGCCGAAGTTCAGAAAGCTTCTTGAACTGCCTAAGTAACTTTTAGGCCATCCTATAACAGGAAAACTGTTGTTTTCAGAAATATTCCCTCACAGGCATACAGAAACAGGCTGTGTTGACAAGTGGGAACTTCTGCTTGAGCCAAAACTTTGGCAAAAGTTTTCTTCTGGAAGCCCGGGCAGCAACATTTCTCCAGCCCTGGCAGAAGCAGCAAAACATTCACTGGTCCAGTCTACCACTCCTGACATATTTCTAATGTCACAAAAGCGTCATGGGTGCAGTGTCAGGCGGTCACCAAGGGAGGTAAATGTCCCACAGCCACCATTCCCAGCTACAGCATCTGCCCTGGCACCCCTGCCCAACAAAGCTGGAGCTCCACATCTTGTGGTTAAGCCGCGTTCCAAATGGGTGTTGCGCTACTTGTGATTTTCTGCAAAAACTTTTCAAACACAGTAACGCATATTTCTTGTTGACAGTTTGAAGCAGGAGAGAACTGTCTGCCAGGCTGGCATAGAGACCCTCAAGCGCTGCCTGATGCCGTAATGCCTGAGTCAGTATTGAGCCTCTGCCCTGGATATGCCTTGATTTGGAACAGGCACAAGATTATGAGTACTTCATCCCATCACCCTCCTCCCAACAATGGTAATTATAAGTCCTGTGGTATTTTTTCACAAGAAAAGGGCTGTTAGCTTAAGCTGTCCTAGCCAAAATTCCACTTCAGGTCATTTCCTTTGTCTTCCCACACTCATTGCCTCTGTAATTTAAATCTTACATTAATTCTCCTAAGCTATGTAGTGTTACTTTTCTCTGATCTAATTAAATGGTGACTCCATTGCAATGGATAATTGAGAACTCTGTTTTCAGAAATAGGACCAAAGCAGTTTCACCTTCCTTGTGTGTTCAGAACACTTTGGTGAGTAAAGCAATATAAAAATCGGGCCTGATTTTATTAAGCAATTCTTTAATTTGTCAGTTTGTTGCAAAATTCTCAGAAGTTACAATGGATTTGCAATATTGTAATTTCAGGAGAGGTATGTGTAGAGGTAAGAGCTCAAGCAACAATTATCTCTTGAGGGTCTCAGCACCCACTGCTCATAGGCGTTAGTGGGGACCGATGGGGTCTCAGCACCTTTTAAAATCAGGCCCAAAATATCTCAAGTTGGTCCTCCAAAAGCAGAAATAATTTCTGAAATTTTTTACTTAAAGAAACACAAGTTTTCTGAGTAAGCTATTGCAAGCAGCACATGAATGAGGCAGTCCTTTGTATAGAGAAGTTGCAGCAATAGTAAAAAAGGCAACTTGTCTAGGCAGCTCGTTAAGCTAGCATTCATAACACCTTTGGAATATTTCTTATCTCACCCTTGTGCCATATGTTTCAGCCAGTCCCAGTCAAGATTGAAAAACTATAAAATAATCACAGCAAATGCTTAAAATACTGCAGGACTCTGTTTTACAGTCAGTAACATTTCCTGTAACCATTCTGTATCAGCCAGAGTTTTTGCTGATACTAATTCATAATATAGGCAAAACACCAAATCCTTCATTGAAATCAATGGCCACATGCTTCTTGATTTTAATGAGATGATGTGTCTATTCAAAGTAAATTCAGAGAAGGAGATATTTTTTTTTCATTTAGGACCTTCACTTTACAGCATTGTTGAGACTACTCATCTATTCTGCTATATTTAGCTCTTCAGGTAGAGTCATTATGCTGGAAGAAAGTCAGGCCTATTTCTGCATAACACGTTTGCAGGGGAAGCTCTTCCAGAACAGCTCTGCCAGGGAACTTCTCCACATTTGCTGGTAGTAGTTCACAGTGACTGAAAATCTCAGCCATTTGGTGGTTCTTGGGAGCCCATTGGAAACAAGCAGCTCCCTTGTTCCTGGTCTCACTAGGTACTTGTCTGCAGCTCAGCTGGCAGGAAGCAGGCACTGTGGCAGAAGCGGCAATATACTGAACTATTTTTAGCATCTCAGGAGGGATTCCTAAACTAAACCTTTGAACCACAGTGGCAATTTAGGTGAGGAAAGCTTGTCCTACCGATGCCTGTGTTGTACCTGTTCTACATGGAGGACACAAGCCTCCACAAAATACAAAGCTGTTCCCAATAAAAAAAAGTCTCCTGCCACACCAGCTTGAACTATATTACCCATTTTTGTCCCCCAGATTGGTCTCCATTACTGCTATAAGAGCCTCAGTGTTTTTATTCTAACACCTACCAAGAGTAAAAGAAATCAGAAAGATCTATTATCCTGTTCTGCAATCAAAGAACTAGAGACATAGTAAGGCTCTAGACAGGCAGTGTCTTCCTGATTCAGATGTGTTTTAATACTGTGCCTCAGGTGCTCTCATACCCACCAAACCCATAAGTTACTACTGGCTGACTGGTTGTTCACACCTCCTATCGCATTTAAGCTCGGTCACGCTATCTGCAACCACTTCTTAAAGCTCTATAAGCTGAATTTTGCCTGTTCCAGGTTAAGTGCTCACAGAAACTAATGAGGGTACTAATACTGGCAAAGGGAAAAAGCAAACAGGTGAATGATGGCAATTTGTTAAAGCACACAGTTGTTTGCTAAATTAATGTCTGTCCATGGCATAATGGCAGACTTTCAAGCTGATTTAGCTGCTAAAATCTTGCCTCATTGCCTCTGTGAATGATGAAGTCTCTATCCACAAAATCTCCTGTTGGCTACTAGTCCTTATGCAGTTTAAAGGCACACAGAGCACCTACATTTTTCTCAGCAACTTTCTTAAGTATTTGAAAGGTTGCTTTAGACTTGCCCAGGACTTCAATTTTTCGTAGCAGCAAGTAGCAAGGCCTGCTATGGGATCGAGGGCTGAAGGACATCTCCTTGCCCTGCCCATCAAGATTTGAATTTGGATGGCATTATGGAGCACTCCTCTTGGACTGAGTCTTCCCACACAACCCTCGAGGAAGGTCCAGAAGAAAACCCTGTCTGCCCTTTCCCCAAATACCTCGTATCTTAGGGGTAACTTGGGGGTATCCATGAAGGCTTTAATAGGTTCAGGTTTAATTCTACCCTCTGTTTGGGAAGATTTGAACCCACAGCTCCCACTGTGAATTCTCTAATCATGGGACCATATTGAATACGCAAGGAGGGCTGTTGCAAACCTTTTTGAAGCAGTTCCAGTGTGCATGGACTAATGAAGTATTCATTGGGCCAGAGAGAGTACAAGTGAGAGAATAAGCATGACTCCATTGCCTTGTGATTAGAGCATTGCCCAAGGGGGGAGATCTAAGTTTTGTTCCTGCTCTAATGGCTATTTAATGTTATAGCATTAGCTTATACCATATTATATCAATACACTTTATATTACATATACACACATGTATGAAAAGAAAACGTAAAATAGTCATTAAAGTGGGGACTGGGACCCAGATTTCTTCCTCTAACCTCCTCTTCAGGGGGTGCCATAATTACTGGACTATGAAGTCATACTTATTCTCTCACTCTTGCTTTCTCTGGCCAATTAACATTTAATTATTCCAGCCCAAGTGAAACATTTTTGATAGGAGGATTTCAGTCCCTGCAGTCTGTTGTAACCTGGTGGTTAGAGCTTCATGGGTTGAGTGCCTCCTGGTCAAGGAGGAAAGGTGTTCTCACCCCCATGGCTGCTCCTCAGCAGTTCCTGCTAGACAGCCTTGCCCCGTGACCTGACATTAGAGGTTCCCATCCTCAAACACCTAACTCTCTCTCCATACTGCATGGGCAGTAGTGCGCCAGCCATCTAGGAACCTAATGCAGAACTGTAGATGCCATTACATTGAATAAGTGTTGGATGCTATATTGCCGGAGCTCTTTTCTGCATCCAACTCAAAGCTACCTGCTAAAGGCCAGTCTATTAAGCCAAGCAGAGTCCTAAATTCTGGACCATACTTCCTTCTTTTTCTTTGATTCCTCAAGTTCGGCAGATCTGTGTCTAGCTAATAAGCAGATGGGTGAGTTCAGAGGAAAACTGAAGTGATAACGTTGCTAGGAGTTTCAAAATTATTTCATAGTGGTTGCAATGTTTTAGGGAGGGGTATCTGTAATCATGCAGCTTATGAATCATGGTTGATATTAGAAGGTTGTCAGTCTGAAAACTATCAAGACGTTGACCTAGCATGGACGTACGTATGTGGGTAAGCGAGGAACAACTGAATGTCATTAGGGAGAGCCCTTTGGACAGTGGACTAGTTATTATGCATTTGTGATAGTTAGTAAGAGCAGAACAAAGATACCGAGTAGTGAGCGTGGCTTTAAAATAAATGCCTTGCAGGACAAAAGCCATGCAAGATGGGCATAAAAGTTAACAGAATAAAAACAGACCTTCAAGTCAAGTAAGCAAAACAAAGGCAAGGTCCCTCTATCAGCAAATAATGCACTGCCATAGAAAATGAAAGCACCCCAGCAGTGCTGGCTTCAGCTTAAAGAATACCCTGTCCTGTTCCAGGACCAGAGGTGGTGAAGCATAAGCATGGATATATTTCTTGCGTTACCAAAACCAGAGCAAGGCGCATGACTTATGTAAACCCTGGGGTTTTGTTTCCTTGTACCTACTTTGTTTTGGTTGAGGGAGCCTATATGAGAGGGTTCACACCTTTTGGAGGTTCTGGGACACTTAGCGTGTCAGTGACTGGGATGGTGGTGTAGGGCACCATGGCTGGCATCCAGGCCAGCTGGTGTGGTAGCCAGATTGTAGATGCCCATTCTCAGAAGAAAAGCAGTAGAGGATGCTCCTGCTGGAGTATCTAGACTAGAGAATGAAAACTGGAAGCAGGGACTGAATATTGGCCACTCTGAAAACTTAAAACTTCTGGGGATCCGGCCACCAGGTCTCTTCAAACTGGCAGCGTAACTTCCTTTAAGAAACTGTAACAATGAGATCTTGAACAAACTACAGCTAGGGCAATGGCTACCTATATTTCCCTTAGGTTTGATAGCACACACTTTTCTATTTCATTTCTAAGCTGGGTGAGAGCTATGAATCAGCCCTGCCATGAATACAAAGAGGTGTCTGTGTTTTCTTAGGGGGGGAAACATATGTCTTCCTACAGCCTTCATGGTTAATGTTAACAACACTGCCTAATGCCAGTAAAGATCTATAGATAGACAGGTAGACGTAGAGACATCTTTTGTAATTAAACATGATTACATAAAACTTCAACTTTAAGAACTCTATTGCAAAAAGATCTCCATCCATTGCTTAACATGGACTACTGCACCTTGCTTATTTTTCAAAATGTAAAAAAGATCTTGAAAGATCAAACTGTCTCTGTGCTTAAAGGATAATACTTTTTTTCTCACTTCAGCAAATGTTGATCTGTAGAACATTTTTCATTACACATCGGGTCAGTTAGACTTGGTGATGCTGCCCCCAACACCTGTAAATCAAACAAAAGATGTGCAGGGCCATGCTGCTCTGACACCTCATCTCTTCTCTGACCGTCACATTTTCACCTGCTCATTGTGTGAACATCAGTGGTGTGCTGGCAATGCAGCTGGTCGCAAGTTCAGTGCTAATCTGAGCCAGGCACAGATTCTGTGTCCTTTCAGCACTGGTTTGTCTCCTGGCCCCAGGTCACTTCTCTGGTCCTGATCCTGCACTCAGGCCACGCTGCAAGGATTTCAGTTCTGGACTGAGCCTGGATTGTCCTTGGATCTACACCCCTTTATACATCTTATTTGTACAAGTATGTGAAACATACATTTTAGTAAATATATTAAAACCCAAAATTCAATAAAAATTCTCCTCACCTTTGGAAATTACTTTAAAATATCATATACTAAGAACTTACTCACTTTCATCTAATAAAACTATTCATAAAGTAAAAATTCTGGAATGTAGCAGCCGTATAAAATAGCTCTTTTTAACTGGGAAAAACCAGCTGTCCGACCTAACCTGAACTCATTATAGTCAGGAGCCTTTCTTTCTTGTGAATGAGCCCTGAGTGAATCTTGAGAAAACAAACACCTTCCCTCCTCACCTCTCAGGCACATGTGCATACACATACATACATACCCCCCACTTCATTTTTTTTTAAATGCAAATTTCATGCTGATTCAGGCTACTGGACTCATAACCCTAAAACCATTTGAAATAGGAGTTTGACATTCTGCCCCCTGTCCAGTCAATGGATTATTTTTTATTACAGCATAAATTTACCAGACCCTTCGCCAAAGTAATTTTATGTACATTTTTGTTTAAAGATTTGCTGTGTTTGTCTCATGAGGATATGCTACAGGCTGATAAACCCTGCTCTCAAGAGCGTTCCTATAGTCTTCTTTTACCTTGCTCATCTTTAAGTCAGGGCAGATACAGCACAACATGTCACAA
The DNA here is from genome assembly GCF_929443795.1 of Astur gentilis. Taxonomy (NCBI): domain Eukaryota; kingdom Metazoa; phylum Chordata; class Aves; order Accipitriformes; family Accipitridae; genus Astur; species Astur gentilis. The sequence continues at coordinate 10,981,817 of NC_064897.1, read as the reverse complement.
TCCCTTCTCCTACACTATAGCCATGCATTGTGAGATCTGCTTGTAGGGGCAAACAGCTTGTACATACCTGTATATACGAACAATCTTTAATTTCTTCACACAGAAAGGAAAAAAAACTTGTCTCAAGTACAGTGGGACTCCTTAATGCAGAAACATCTGTCTACCAGAATTTAAATCAAGAACAAAGCTCATTTATCATAAGTTCTACCAACACCAGCAGCAGGCATATACCATGCTTCCTGTCAGGATGACCTTTATCTTCAAGTAAGAGAGCAGCAAAACAAGAAAAGAACAAATACAAAGTTCCTAGAGGAGAGCACAGCATGTCCTGCTCCTGCAACACATTACAGGAAAAGCCAGAATAAAAAGCCTTAAAGAAAGACATCACAAAGGCAGACGCCAGGGCAAGAGCAGGCAAAGCTAAAGGAAGAAAATAGAAACATTTAACCTACCACACCCTCTGAAACACCAATTTTTCTCTTTCAAGAGCAGTTGTGGGACTTCAGGAAGTTTTATGCCATTGTTTGTGGTAAACATCAACCTGGTCACGGCTCAGTATCAGTAGAAGATTTGTCGTTCTGGTGATTGTCTCTATTTTTTAGGAAAACAAACAGGGAACTGATGAAACCAAGTCCTGGGACTGTGCTGTCACTGAAACAGAAGACCAGTGCTGAAGAGAGGGAAGTAAAGGAAAACAGAGAAACAAAAAAGCGTAACAAAAATCCCAAACACACAGGCAAGAAAAGGGGAAGCAGATAGGAGAAAAAGACCCACTCATAGTTAATCTCCAATTCAGAATTTTCCTTTTTTACCAATTTTTTGGTGGTGGTGGGTTTTTTTACTGGTAGCTTGCTTTCCAGCAGAAATTGCTCCATGTTCAGCCTGACACTCAGGGTATTGTTTTAATATTGTTCTTTAAAACAGGGAGAGGTACTTCAGTAACAAAAAGCTATGTAATTAGCTCAATTAGCAGACAACGTATTATGCCCTTTTTGACAAAAGGCAAGAAGCTGAAACAACAATAAAAGAGAGCCTAGCAAGGCATGCCCTACTGTGGTTAAGGCTTCTTTATTTGCCAATATACACAAGCCTTTGCGTACAATGATGTACATGAGTACCTGATGTACAGAAGCTCTGCTTACCAAGGCCACCTAATCCTACATCTGGTTCCTCAATTTCAATGTTAGAGTTCAAGATCCAATATTCCCTCACAGAAGCTCTCTCCATCCTGATTTTGGAAGAAGTCATGCTGCCTTCTTCATGCTGTCAGCAAATACTCCTCTCATGCCTGTGTAAACTTTTTGGGATTTAACCTGTTTACAGCAGAATCTGATTTCATATACCCCCAAAGCAATTAACACAAACCCTCTACAGCTGGGGGGGGCAGAGTGTGATGCAAGTTCCCAAGTAACCTGATTTCCAGAAGCATCAGCAGCTCAAAATTGCTCTTTGCCACAATCTCTTCAGCAATTCTGGAAAAAGAAGATAGATTTTTAAGTATCAAATTATGAATTTAGGACACTAACTCAGGATGCTCTTTTTCTGGTGCTTGAGCCAGTAAAAGGCTAAATTCTACCTTCAGTTATCACACTGCAGCCCCTTGGTCTTGGGAGGCACATAACTGAACTGCACGTGCAGAGCATCTTCTTAAATGTACACAGTTGGGGCATTTCAAATTTCTCTCCATTTTGCAGATACAGCACCAGACACAGCCAGTCTCAAAGTTTAGTCGGAACAGGTTCCTGTAGAAAACTTGAAAGCAATAGCTTTACATTCAGCTGTAGGAAAAAAAAAAAAAAAAGAAAAAAAAGCCCATATACTGTGATAGACTTCACTTTTCACACCTACTCAGTGTCAACACCTGTTTAGCTGTAGATTTTTGAAAAAGCAATGACTTACTTTAATATTGCTGCAAAAGTACTTTATTTCTACATAAATGATTTATTTTAATTTTATTTCATATTATTCAACATAAGCTAGTTCTAATATATATCTATAATGTATTGTGGGTAGAAAGAGGATCTCTGATGAACACATACTAGTGAGTTCTAGAAAGGCAGATAATTTCCTTCACTTAATAATAGTTTTCTTTCCTCTTGGCTGCAGACTTTCATAACTAGCACCATGCCAAACATTCGAAGATTGGATTATGGCCTGTCGTACTTGATTATTTTTGTCAGCATGCTGACCCAGGGTGCCCTTTTCTTGTGTTGTTCCTTCTGTTTCCATTTTTCATGTCATCCAGCTTTTCATCTTGTCAATCAGCTTTTGACTTCCTGATTAAAGTGTCTGTCACAGGAGCAGCCTGGTCTCCAGTCAGTTGTTTAATTTGTTCCTCATGGCATCCAATTGAGTTATTCATCTGGCCCAGCTGTTCCCAAGTGCTTCCAGCATCACTTTTTCATGTGTTTGGGTTTAACCTCTATATCTATGTACAACAGTGTGAATTGTTCCATTCATTCTGTTGACTGTGGATTGCTTTGCCTCCGTCTAATGCCTTGACATTGCTAGGACGGCTGCTACTGTATTCTGCGGCTTAACCAGCTGAGAGAAAAGCAGTATTTCACCCTGGTGTTATGGTAACAAGTACAACTAAACAGACTAGTTCTCAAGTATTATAGCAGGCCCAATTTTTAACAATTAGGAACGTGTAATGGAAAACTCTGCTCTCAGAGATTTGAATCCACCCAAAAAAATAATGTTGATGACGCTTGGCAGGAGGAGAGAAATGTTACTTTGCCAGGAATTTTTAGCATTCACTTGAAATCAGTTCGCTTCATTATCATGAGGGATGTTTGCTCAGTGCCAAGTCTAGGCCTGGTATAACCCAGCCATAACTCCCAGTGACTTATGTGGGAGTTGCACAAGCTCACAGCAGGGCTAAATTTGGTGATCTGACTGAAGTCGTACAGGCATCCAGTTGGAACAATGGAATTTAAATCAATTCAGTGTCATCGCAGTTAAATGCTCAAATCTTGTTGTGTTGTTTTAATCACTGCTTTTCAGAGAGAATTAGGGGAAAGGGATTAGCATTAAATTCTGACTCTACTCTGTAAATTTTTTTTCCCTCTGGAATAACAACTGATATGCCTCAGTTTCCCTACTGAATATAACAATACACACATCATATCAGGATGCAGGAATAACTGTTTATTAAATAAGGTGAAGCTGAAAAATGCTGAGTATTATTATATATGATTACTGGAAGCTAATCGAATTGAGTAGAATGCTGGAATAGTTTTGAACTGGGTATCACAGGAGGAAGACATTTTCTGATAACCAGCTTCTGGTTTTGACAGAAGTCAAGCAAAGTCCATGCTGTGGGGCACATGTTGGTTGTTTTAGGGTTTGGGAGGAATATTTTTTTCTTCCCATTTGCTCTATTGTTTCACCTTTTTTTTCCTGTCTTCTACCGCATCACGAAGTATTGCCACTTGCTAATGTCAGGATGACTTAATGACCTTTCTCATATAAGAAATTCTCTGCTTCAGTGTAAAAGCATATTGTATTTATATACGTTTTATCTGATAAAGATATAGAGCAAAAAACTTGATCCCAAGCTGGGTAGATTTTCAGCAGACTGCAGCTTTTTTCCTATTGTGCTAACATTCATTTCTCCACAGACACATCAAGACTTGAAGTGCTGATTCCATAGCACTATGAGTTTTTAGTAGAGTTTTATATACCAGAAGAATTTTATTAAAACAACATTAACTCAGTCAAGTCCCTGCTGGATGCCTGTCCACATCATAAAACCCGCTAGCTTGACTGGCACTCACTGGCACCCATATAAGAACTCTCAGTGGGGAAGCCAAGGACTGAATGGACCTGGGTCCTGAAGTGCCCTTTCATCCCTACAGGTGGTCCTTCCAGCTCAGAAGTGAGGTACGTTCTTGGAGCAGTACCATACCTGTTCTGGGGCTAAACAAATGACTTCAGCTTTCATCACCTTCATGCCAAAACTTTTCAAGATTCTTAATTTTTTCTTCTCTTTTTTTTTTCTTCAAATAAAGAATCCAAAGATTTGTTTGCTTGTTAAGAAGACTGCATTCTTTCCAGTTGTAGTTTTTGCATTTATTTAGAAAACAGAGGTATATGTAACAGAGGATCGGGAAATATCTCCAGCAGCTTTTGGGGTTTGGAGCCATGATATGTCTAAGAGATTCCTGCTTCCCTCTTACTTTCTCACTGACTTTGTAGAAGCAGCCACAGGACCCTTGTACAGAATGCAATCTGGCTTTAATCACCACTAAATGGCTTCCATCCTATTGGAGATTTGTTTGGGAAGGACTGTTCCTGAAAAACACTGCTGTGAAATGCATGCTATTTGGAATGAGTTTGTATTCAAAATGCATTCTATTTGGAATGAATTTGTATTTTCTAACCTCACAATATTTTAGTATGGGTTAAAAAATATGGCAGAACAGAGTGAATATGTGCACTGGGCCTAAGAAGTATGCACTTTTCTATTAGTATCTGAGTCTCTCCTGGGTGCAAAAATGGAAAAGGGAAGAATTAGTTCTGAAAAGTAAACTGCATCCCATGGCTGCATGCAATGCACCCATTCAAAACAGGCTGTGCAGTTAGTACTTCTGGGCTTGCTTGGAAACTTTGCCCAGAGTCCTCTGAATTTGGTTCCCTCTTACATTTTCCATGAGCTTGACTCCTTCTTGGTTAGTCAAGAAAGTAATTGCACGATGTCTCAAATCTGCCCTTCCCCCAGCTTCTTGTATCATAAAATAACTCCAGGCGCAATATGTTATGCAAGTCTGTGATCATCCCTCTAATTTCTTATAAAAGATATGACCTCGTTATCAATGAAGATATTTTTAAAGTACTGATCATCTTAGCTAAAACCTCACGGATAGAAATGCAAAATACGTTCTAATGCCTCTTAAAGCTCAACTTCATATTGGTTATACTCAATTGAAATTCCATGTGGTTTTCTTTGCAACCAAAACCAACTACACTACTGTCAAGATACACAAAATATGAGCTGAAATTTTGGGGTGCAGCTAGAACCTTGAGAGGTTATGCTACAATGTTTGGAGATGTACTGACTTTACTATCACTTGAGAATGAAATTTGGCTGTCAGGCACACATTTATTAGGATCGTTCTAAAAATTTGTACAGTATAATGCCCAAATCTGGGTGAGCTATTCAACTGCATTTCTGAATCATAACCTGAGCTGATTCTCTTTATGTATAGAGAAAGGAGTATGTAGCCGTCAGATTGTGACACCTTTTGGTTTGTGTATTATGCACTGTACTTCTAATCAGTTGGGAAGCCATTTTATTCTCAAAGCTCAACATGGACTGCAAAAGATGTATACTCAATACTTTTCCACAGAGGTTTTACATCTGTTCTCTCCTTCTTTCTTTCTTTTTTTTTTCTTTTCTGTTCTCAACCTAAAAGAAAGGTCACTTCAAATGATGCTATATATATTGTGCTCTTTATGCACCTAACAGTAGAGCGTCTATGCTCTAAGAAGACGGAAGATCTGCAGCCTCTCTTTCCTTTTACCTTTGATGTCTTCAAGAAGTGACTGAAATATCAATATGTTTACTGAACATAGAGGAAAAACTACTTCCCCCAGGGTGAAATAACTGGGTTTAGGACAGCTTACAAGACACCTCCCCTATGGAAGAGGACGAGCTTCAGGGCACATATAAATATGCATCATATACACATAGTCATCCTCCCAGCCAGAAGAAATGCATGTGTTTAACAAGCACATTTCTAATGCAACCTGGTTTAGCTTCTGCTGCACTAACAACTCCTGCAATTAAGCAGTGTTGGTAGCCAATTAGCTCACATTTTTTTCATATTGAAGGAGCAAATATAGGCAAGTATTTAACCCCTTTTGTGCCCTTGGGCCATCAGCGTGCCTAACACTGGGGAAACTGTAATTGTAATCCTCTCAGTTACAGTTTTTCTTCTGTTATATTAGGAGGTGATAAAACAAAACAGCATGATTGAATATTGAAAAGGCTGGATAACTTTATGAGTATTGCTACTACTAATAGCCACCTTATGTTTAAGTGAAATCTTTTGCATGGGAGGATCTAAAAACTTCCCAATATGCATATAAGGATAATTTCACTTATCATTGAACTTCTCTGAGGCAACCCTGGTGCGTAAAAGGAAGACTCCGTTAGATGTACAGCAAGCCTGGTACTTAGTGGAAATGTTAGTGATACTCTATAGCCTGTACAGAAGGACCTACTTTGTAATGGGGAGGTAATATTATGTGCTCTTCCTCAGACTGTAAGCCACTATGGTGGTTCTAGAAGTTGTCACCAAAAGGTACTTTATTCTCCTTTGTACTTTCTGAGTAGAGGCAGAGGCTTAAGGCCACAGTCTTGTCCTCATATGTCATATCAATTTTTCTAAAGCAATATAGAATGAATATTATGTATATAATATTAATGTACTTCCATCTTCTGTGCATTCGGTTTCAACACATCATCCTACAGCTACCTATTGCAATGCTGGACTAGGTGATATTTTAATGCAGTCTCATTTCCATTTAAAATTCTACTGGAAAAGTGTGAAATATCTTTTTTTGTATGTGTGTGAATAGAGCCTTTAATGCTCAAATTTAAATGAATGGTGTGCTTTTTGGCTAGGTGTCAAAGACTTAACAGAACTTGTACTATAGTCTTCTCACAGGAAAAAACAAATAGTTTCACACTGAGGTATTTGGAAACAGGTGTGCCGAACAATTACAGAATGTTACAGCTCTTGGAGGCAGCCCTCCAAGAAACTGAGGTCTAAAAATGTATGATAACACTATCACATTGATAAAATATCTAGTACTGAATCCCACTAGACAGGAGAAAACTGACTGGAGCGCAAGGAGAAGATGTGATCACTATTATGTCAGGGAATGAAGCAGCTAGAGTTGTTGCCAGCAGGTCTGGAAGGAAAACAATAGAAAAGCTTCACTTGGGATGTGGTTTGGAAGCAGAGATCAACACTGTCCGCTCCCACTCTCACGGCCACCACCCTGCCCCGAGCAGCAGAATGCTCTCCTGGCCACACCCAGCAAAGTGCCTGATGGAGCCACCGCTGCTTATTTAGCGTGCAGCTACACAGCTCTACAAAACTGAGCAGCAACCTTTTTTGCTGATGCCCCTCTCTCCTAAAGCACCAGTTCCACATTTCTGTTTTACCATATATCCATCTCATTTCGATTCTCTGCTGAAAAAACAATCTTTCCGTGCTTCTCTTCCTTGATTATGATGTCAGACAAACTCTTTCATAAAAGTTGTAAAGCCAAGATTTCATTTCTACCTCCCAATTTCCAACAAACATCCAGAAACAATAGAAAGCATTTCAAAGTTGTTGTAAATCCACAAAAAGGAATCCAACCTTCAGTCCACCCCCCTGAATTGTTCTCCTGCTCTTACAAAAATGATTTGTGTCCCCGGGCACATCTGCACAGCAAAGCTTTACCAGGACCTCTTAGTTTATTTTGCACTTTCCCACTTTGAGACAAATATTCTCAGAAATTAGAAGTGGTCTTGTCCATCAAATCTGATTTATCTGCTACCTCAAGACAAGGTGACCCCGCCTCTTCACGCCCCAAATCCGCCAGCTTATGTGCGTAGTGCTTCCGCGTCGCATAGAGGGGAATTCCTCCCTGACTCTCTCCACATTCAGGTTACAGCCCTATCATTATTTTAGCATGTGTAGCTATGCACTTTATTACCGGTCACAAAATTATTCCTCTCCGTTTTCAAATCCAGCCGTACTGTTTGACTCCATGACCTCCTGTGGCAGCAGATCCCAGAGACAATTCTCCGCCTTTGCCAAGACTGTAACAGAATGTTTAATGTCAAAGGATGAAAACACATTATCCCATCTTTGATGTTTAAAGAGAGGGGAGAGACCTCAAGACCTTTCTGCATATTATACAGTGTAACACATTTGTATGCTCTCTGCAGAGCTGGCATGTCTTATTCAAGGTCAGCTCTGCTCCACACTCCAGTCCAGCAACCTCCCTCCCTAAGTTTTCATATTCCAGTTACAAACCAAGTTGCTAAATTGTGAAGCCAAGGCAAAAGCAAATGAACAGACAAATGCTAAATAGAAAAAAAATCCTCAGGCTTCATACTGCTGTTGTGTTTCTCTGAAAAGATCAACTCAGTAGCACCCTGCATTCATGGACCTCAAAGATTGTCTCTAAAAGTGGGCCAATGTCTTCAGCCCCACTACCAACAGAGCTCTGAAATGCACATATGCTCACAGAGGACGGGGAAAGAAGTAATTTTACTGGTATTGCTGCAGAGACAATGGTGAAAGTTTGTTATATATGTCAGGAGAATTAGGCTTACAGAACTTGAGGCATGGAAAAGAATTTGACCCACAGTCACCGAGCTATTTAGCAGCACAGTAAAGGAAACAGCATACATCCCCTGGCTTTCAGTCCTCTCCTCTCTAGTTGCTGGGCAGTACCACTACTGTTCCCATAATAATTATTGTATGTGCTTAAAAAATTGTGTGAAAGCCAGTGAATGGCAATTTAGCCTAAGGGGGGTCTTCAGGCCCCAAACAGCCCTTCTTTTTCTTCTGTAAGGCTTTATCCTTAACAAGCTGAGATTGGGTCATCAGCCACTTGAAACGCCTAAGAGGCAGAAAAAATAACAACCAAGTCAGACTCCAGGTCTCTTTATGATCCTCTTTGGGCTTGTCGGGGGACGGATGTTCCCACCCAAGTTTGGTGAGACTTCCTGATCTTATTATGGCTTCCAATGGGTCAAGAGTCTTCCTAATTCTTACTTTACATTGCGAATTCTGACCAGATGTTGTCCAAAGAAAAGCATATTATTCTTGAGAAAACTGTCCTTTATTTCTAAAAGAAACCAAAAAATAAGACCACTGTCATTCTGTTTTGTCCTAACCAAACTGCTGTAGAGATTATTTCCTTAAAAAAAAAAAAAAAGTAGGTCTCCATCAAATGACATCTACTGTGTCTGGCACTTCCCCTGTTTATGAATGCTATTTCATGGTTTTCCTTCTCAAAAATCTTTTGATTTCAAAAATCAGCGTGTACTGGAATCAGCTTTGCACCTCAAACATCAGTTAATGAAGTTCAGTGATGGAGACTGTCCTCTACAGAGTGGACTGTTCCCCCCACCTCGATCCTCTTTGCTGCTTTTTCCTCTTTCTCAGGTGACTGAGAGTCCAAAACCAGCCACCAGACTTCTGGTTTTGCTCAAGGAAAGCTTGTGTTATGAAGCAGTGTGGCTTCCCAGGCGGGTATGAACGCCAGGCTCAGACTCAAGAGGTCACAGGTTCTGTTTCTACCTCTGCTGTTGCAGTTTCCCCTTTGCTACAGTACTAATGACCTGCCTTGCAAAGCAGTTTAAGATTGGTGTTGAAAAGCCAACGTCACTGAGGTATTATCTCATGGAATATGATCATTTTGGATCTGCCATGCTGTTCAACCTCATGTTCGGCTGGAAAAGTGCACGCCAAGCTTAGCTTGCCTACTGATTTTGTTGCTGGTATTGGAGGGGTGGATAGAGAAAATAGAAACTCAGTACCAATCTTAATGATAAAACATACACTGCCACATTATAATATTGCATTACATATATATACACACACAAATATACACTCACACACAAAAACTCTGTTACATCCGTTCTTTAGCATTCCTTGTCGTATGTAAATGTAAGTCATTATAATCCCCATACAAAATTAATTACAGTCAGAAATTCCCACATTTATATTTTCAGAGGGTTACCAGATATTCTTTTAATTTGGCTCTACCGTCTTGTCAAAATAAAAGCTCTTTGCCTAACATTTATGAGGCCTCTAAGCTTAATTGCATTCATCTTTATCAAGTCTTGAAACTGGCTGATATATTTAAATGAGCTAAAATAAAAAGGTTTGAGGCAACTGAAGTCTCTTCAATAAACTGAAGAAAAATTTCCAAAAGACTATGGAAGTAGTAGTGACCAAAGCTGTAAAGAAGAAAGATTTTAAAACTAATAAGTTGCCAAGTGGATCCTTTTCTTAATTAGTCTTCCTTTCAAAGAATTAGTGAGTAAAAGGCTTAAAGAAGATGAAGTGAAGTTTGAATGTTAGCCACAGTCTATAAATAAGACTTAAATTAGTCTTTCATTTGGCCCATGACAATTCTATTATATGTCCTGCTATATTCTAATTTCTTTGTTTTGCCTTCCTACAGTTCTTCACCACCAAAAGATACGACTTTGACTACTGGAGGAGACTTTAAATATTTTCCAGCCTATAAAAACAGCTGAGGTACATTGGTACTCTTCTCTACTTGGGGCTTTTTGGGGCTTTCATTGTTAAACGTAAGTATTTTAGGGTTTACGCTTGGAAATGGTAGTCAGAGGTGGTGGGTTCAGCTCTTAGCTCTGTCGCAGACATCCTCAGCAGGCTTAGGAGGTAGCGGCAAGGGACCACACCGAGTGGAGGTGGCTATTCTCCCTAGGGTCCAACCCCTCTGAAGTAGGCACTGTCAAGCTGTGGTTTGTGGAGCCCTGAGGGTCAGAGGGTCTATGACAGTTAATGAAGAAAGACAAATATACTGTCAAGTTGTACCAAAAGCAGCACCATCACTGGAAAATTGCTGGAGGACTCTGAATAGAGCCAGGTTGTCTGTAGTTCAGTGAAAAGACACTTGCCCAGCAAAAAAACCTCCTCTTGTTGAATAGCCTGCTATGCCTGAAGGTAGTTTTAATTTTTCTGTGACTGAATTCCCAGCCAGTAGGGGGATGGAGTAGGGGGAATACTGGGAATGTTTTCCACCCCATCTTCCCTGTCTATTTTATAAAACCATAAGCTCATAGATTTTATTTCTGCAGAGTTTCTTCTGTCTCTGCAGGCAATGTTGCTCTTCCATCTGCTGTTATGAGTAGTATTGAAGTGGTGATCACGAGTGAGCTCCCTCTCCATTCAGGGCTCAGCTCTCCAGAGCTTGGTCCATGGGTCTGAGTGGAGAGAGCAGCTCTGGCCCACACCATGCGTGGTAACCCTGGTCTCGGGCTGTGTCAAGATGTGACAAATTAGGATAAATGCAAAACTTCGAGACCTTCAGAGCCCCTTCTTTCATTGTCCCAGACTTTTCTCGAGTGAATCCTGGACCAGAGCAGAGCTGGACCTAGAGGGCTGAAATTTGTGGGTGTTTATTAAACCACTCTTTGGAGGCCAGGAACTAACATCTGCTTTATTTCAGAGCTTCATATCGCTATTGTCCACCACACAGTGTGGTCGATAGCTATACCTGTGAAATTTATTCACTGCCATAGAAACAGGTGATGTAAAAAACAGCTTTCATTTAAATCTGTGACAAATTCACAGAAGAGCCGAGTTTCTCTAATGGCTGGAATGAGAAGATGCAAACTATAGCAGCTCTAGGCAGATTCTTATTTTGACAGAAGCAATGAGTCACTGTGTGACCACGGACAAGTCGTTCAATTTTCTTGTGCTTTAGTCAACAAAACTATAAAATTATTAAAAGACAAAAAAAAAAAAATCCCCAGATTTTACTGAAAAACAAATTCTTCCTCTGAGCTCAGTTGGTGAATAAATGACAAAAACAACAAGATGAAACATGGGTGTAACCCACAGCTTTGCCAAATATACCACAAAAATATGGAGAGGGTACAGAGGAAGAGAAGGCAGGGGGAAAAAAAAGATCAGCAAGAACATTGAAATGCCCCAAAGCACATGAAATCATATGAACAGAAACAACTTCAACAAAAGAGACTATAGATGCCCACAGGGTGGTGAGTAGGAGGGTGTAATCCAAAGAAAAATAGCAATCAAATGATCTAATGCTCTTTTCATCACAAGCAGACTTTAAAACTAGATAGTGATTGTCTCACCCTTTCATGGGGTACAGTACAACAACTATTTAAATGTGCCTGGAAACAACACCAATCAGACTTTAAAACAGTTAACGAAGGATGGTTTGTCCAACACTAACTGTAGGGAGAAACACAGATGCCTAAAAGGCATCATTGCCTACAAGTGATGGTCTCCTCTTTTAGTCTGCTCAGTGACACCTGCTTCGCCAGGGCCCATGCAGAAACCAGGGAGGCTTAGGCATCACTCAGACTAGTCTGAGCGAGTCCTGAAGGAACCGCACCACCTAGCAGGGGGACTAGGGGCTAACTTTACACACTCTCTGGAGTCCCCTGCGCATGCAAGAGCTACACTGTGCTGCATGGGTGCAATAAGTTTGACGCAGCCTACAGAAATCCCAGCTGCATGCTGGCATCTGGCTTTCTCAGCCATCGTTACAGCTGGGGTCTTAGGTCCTTTGGCCCTGGCTGCCCCACTATATCCTCGGTTCTTGTCTGGGATAAGAGAATGTGAAAAAAAGAGACACCGCCTGAGACATCAGCATTATTTCTAGGACTCATTTGATGCTGCCTGGCCACGGCTGGTTTGGTTTTCTGCACAGAGTGAAATTGCAGGAGAAGGTGCTGTTGCATTGGACTGCTCCTCAGAAAGAAAGCAGGATGATGCTTTAGCCCTGGTTGCAGCAGCCAAGTGGCTATAATGGAGTGAGAACATGAAACACAGAGGAAAACAATGAACAGCGGAAAAGTCAGAGTTAGGCCTGCAGCAGAAGAGAGGCTACAAAGGTATCTTCAAAGGGTTTTCTGGAAGAAAAAAAAAAAGGAGCAGACAACATACATATTAATGAAGCAGAAACAATATTGGAAAACAACCTATTATCCTTACTCAGATCAAAAGAACATGAAGATTAACACCTCAGACATCAGACCTCTGCAACAGGAGAGCAGGCTTAGCAACAAGTCTGCTTCCCACAGTCTTCCTTTGTTTTTGTGACTAGGACCAAGCAAAGAGGGGGCAGGTTCATTGCGAGTAGCTGTGGAAGTGAGCCTACAAGCCTGGCAGCTGCACAGCAGAAGTTTTTAAAAAAAAAAAGAGCTTTAAACCTGAGCAAAGACTCAGTAAAATCTGGATGAGCAAAGGAAGAAAATGAAGATGAAAATTAGATAGGCTACAATGCAAAGACAAGATTTTCTGTCTTGCCTTGCTTGAGGGGAGTGCTGGTGTACTCAGATAGATGCGGCGTTATTTGCGCACTCCTCACTGAACTGCTGAAAGGCTTCCCGGTGGCCATCAATCTCCTCTCGCCTCCTCCCACCCCAGAGCCCTCTTCTCCTACAAGCCCGTGAGGCTCCCCGGCTTTCCAAGAGAAACACAGTCCTACGGTGCTTGTCCCTGCAAAGGCATTTTCATCTGAAAATCAGAGACGTTCTCTGCTGGGGATTGTATCCACTTGCAATGAGAATGGCTCAATGATCTGACAAATCTTTTCCATATTTGGCAAAATAGCAATCTGATCAAATTAGATTTTCTCTTAATAATTTTCCACAGCACAAACTGTTATTTAAGGACTCCTGCCTGGTGCATGAGATGACATCTGCATGGTAAAGGCATTTACGATAATGGAATGAAAGCTACCCCAGAAGTGGTTACAGTGAAGGAAAGGTACCTCTAATAACGACAATGGGGAGAGACACATTCATTCTCTGTCAGAGACTTCATAACAAAAATTACTCTTTCTACACACCTATCTTCTATTAGCAGCTTACATTTGCTAGGGGCCTTGAATTTCAGACCAGCTTCTTTCTGATTTTTTGCACTCACGTTCATACACGCACTGATGTGAAAAAGGGCCAAAATACAAAGTTAGAATCCAGCACATTTTTCATAGCTACTTTGATGCTTCAGAAATTATACAATCCAAAAAGAGAAAACAAAAAAACTTCATTTTGCCACAAATGTGACTGAACAAAATTTCAGCCTTCCTGAGACCAACAGAAGTTTTACTGATGATTGCAAAGGATTTTCATTTGGTTTCATATGCAGGATTCACTAGATATGAGGTAGCTATGCTGTTTTTACTGCACTCATTTTCCTGATTCTAGCCATTTTAAAAATGATCCAGACTTCTTCCAGCTGTAATAGGACGAGAGTCACTGGACACAAAGTAGAACATAAGAAATTCCAGTCAGATTTAAAGAAAAACTTTTTCAAGATGAAGTGATTAGCCACTGGAACAAGTGGCCAGAGAGGCTGTGTGATCTCCATCCTCCGAGATATTCAAAATTCTGTTGGGCACTCCCCTGAGCGACCTGCTCTAAACAGAAGTGCTTTGAGCAGGACATTGGACTAGATGGACTCTGGAGGTCCCTTCCAATCTTAATTGTTTTGTGAATCTGCATACAGGGAGCACAGTAACCTACTACATAACTGCACTGTGTGGATTGGATCTCTGATCCTGCTAGTCTTCAGATGCTACAGAAAACTGCTAAATACTAAGAATAAGGCCAGAATTCATGAATATTGGAATTAAAACCATTTACAGGAAGATGTAGATTTCGGTCCAAAATGCTGTTTTGCATAGTAAAAATGCTGTTGCTAAAAGGCTGATCATTTAACCTGTCCCTCATGTGTTTTACTGAAAGTTTGCATGGGTGGTTTGAAACCCACTCCAGTCTTTTCCTTCTACATAACAATAAGATCCTAGAAAGCTTTGGTTTACCATCAAGAAAGTGGGCCAAGTTCTGGGTTGATTTATGCCTTCTGCAACTTCAGTAGCAAAGAAATTTCACAAACAGTGAGGTAGGACAGGACCTGTTCTAGTGCTCTTTAAACTTGTAAAGCTTCTTCCTTTTCAGACTGAGTGGGAATTTTTGCATGAACAGACTGATGCCTGACATTTCTAACGCTTTTTGGTTAGGCCAGATTTGAAATATCAAAAACATTTTTCTTGGTATTTTTGTATTCCTATTTCCAATTTTCCCCCCTCTCCAAATTTTCTTACCTTCTCTTGCCAGATATTCCCCCTCTGCCTCACTCCTAAGAAAAAGAAGGTAAGAAAGAAAGATGTAGAAACTTGCATTTCTGTGTGGGTGGGAGGAATTAGCAAACCAGTTTTCAAATTTCCATCCCTGCTGCAATCAGTACTGTTCTAGTTTTATACACATAATCTGCAGATCCCATTTTCCTGTCTTTCCTGTAGCAGTAAGTAGCTTTCAGATACCTACTGAAAGCCACTCAAACTACTGAAGTTTTTATGGGTTAACCCATCATAAATTACTGTTTATTCAATTATGATTAATGCCAAGCAAAAATATATAGCAACTGGTTAACTGTATGGTGGAAAATAATGAACAAAAGGCTTAAGCAGATGACTCACAACAGAGCATTGTTTCCTAAGGTCTGAGACATATCCCCTTGTGGGGTATGAAGAGCTAACAATGGGTCACAGAAGATGAATACATTAAAATGGGTGTGTATTTAACAACATGTGATAATTTAGCAGGAGAAGCACAATTATTTTTCTCTTAATGCAGCAAGGCTTAGTTTTCAAAAATTTGGGGAACAATCTGACACATCATGGTCCAAGGCAGCACGTTTCTACCAGCCCATGGTACAGGAAGACTGTTTTTATAAGAGTTTCAGTCAATTTTTGTATGTAATGGAGGGTCCCATGATCACTGAAGAAGACAAAAACGTGAACACACTTATCTGACCCAATATGCAATTATTTTCTGAGCTACCTGTGATCTGCTACCAAAACAAACAAACAAACAAACAAACAAACAAAAAGGTTTAAAAGATAGATGGTAGCCAACTGCAATCCCTCTCTCTTTGGCTGTGGTTTCAGAATGGGCCCAGAGGTGAAATGACCCAGCTGTTACTGCTCGTGCATGAAACTCAACAGCTCTGAAATTCCTCCTTAAAGGCTGCATTCAAACAGGAGCTTAGACCTACTAGGGAAGGACTGTTGCTATCTTGTTCTTCTGGAAAGTGGCATTACTCTCCAATGCAAGTTGTATTTCTGTATAAAATATGTTGCATCCTCCTGACATCAGTCAGGAGTCAGAGTTTTCAGCTGTCTCCTTAGGACAGATTTTCAAGAGCACCCATCCACAAATCAACAAAAAAAGTTGTTAGATTTTCAACAGACACAAGAAAACCAGGCAAAGTTTTCTCACAAATAAGGCCACAAGTCTCACAAGAAAACTGTTGGGGCAAGAGGTCTGCTGAAAACGTGGCTCCCCTTGTGGGCATCAACACTAGACAGTCTGGCACTCTAGTGCATGAAGAGTATTGCCTCTTTTGTCTCTCTGACCTGTCAGCCTCCTGCCTCATTAGCAAACATAACGGTCTTGAACTTTAAGGAATTAAAATTAACATTTGCTTACACATATCAAGTTCTGTGTCAGATGTAGGCCGTTACACATGACACACGTCATTCCTCCTACTACCACAAAAAGAGATCCTTCTATTGTTATCCTAACCTGAGTGTAATTTTCAAAGCTTGTAAGCAATTTGCAGTCAAGGAAATGTAAAGGCCAAATTGCGTTGGCCATTTATTTCTGAAAAGAAATGTTCATCAATTCGTAGCTCAGTTTGGTCTAACATAACAGTTCTCAAAGTATGTTCTGTTGGCTGTTAGCAGTCTCTGGGATCTGCCACATGATCCATGTTTGGGTTTTTTCCTTCCAGCTATGCAATACCTTACTAAAAGTTAACTTTCAATTAAAAAGTAGAGACACATAAATTAGGGCAGGGAATGGACTGAGATTAAGAAGACTTGAGTTTTGTTCTTGGATGCGCAAGAACCAAGCCACCTCCTCTTTGTCTAGCTTATTTTGCTCTTCTTACCTTGCTACATTTTGCCTAGTTGAATAAAGAGCCTTCAGTGAGTACATCATGCCTGACCAACTTGATTGCTTTCTATGATAAAATGACTGGATCTGTGGAAAAGTAGAGAGGAGTAGATGCCATTTACCTTGACTTTAGCAAGGCTTTAAGCACTGTCTCCTACAGTACACTTGTATCCAAGTTGAAATTTTACAGTCTGGATGGGCAGACAAGTAGTTGAGTTAAAAAAACTGATTGGATGTTCAGCTCAGAGGGTTACGGTTAATGGGTCATACTCTATCTGCATGCCTGCACTGTTTAATATCTTTATGAATGAGCTGGAGGAGGTGATGGGTTGCACTCCTGTCAAGTTTGCAGATGGCACCAATTTGGGGGGAACACTCAATACACTTGAGGACAGGGGCTGCTATCCAGAGGAACCAAGACAGGCCTGATGAAAAGGTCCACAGAAACTCCATGAAATTCAGCAGGCCCAAATGCAGAGCCCCGCCACTGAGGAGGAAGAGCCCCTCAGTGACACTGACAAAGTAGCACAAGTTCAGCAGAGGGCCACCGTGATGGTCAGGTGCTGGAGCACCTGCCCTGTAGGGAGAGGCTGAGGGAGCTGGGCTGGTTCGGCCGGGAGAGGAGATGGCTTTGGGGGGCCTAACAGCAGCCCACCTGTACCTACAGGGAGGTGATTGAAAAGACAGGGCCAGGGTCTTCAGTGGTGCGTGGTGGGAGGATTAGAGGCAACAGACTTAAGTTGAAGAAAGAGAGATTAACATTGGATATAAGGAAAAACTTCTTCCCATGAAAGCAGCACCCACTGGGACTGTCCAAGAGGCTGTGCAGTCTTCATCCTTGGGGGGTGTCAAAATCCAAGTGGGTAAAGCTCTAAGCAGCCAGGGCTGAGCTCAGAGCTGACCCTGCTTTGAGCAGGAGGTTGGAATATAGACCTTCAGAGCTCACATCCAAACTGAACTACTCTGTGATTGCACAAGGTCCGGTGAGCACCAAAGTAGATCCTTAGTCAAGGATCGGAGTGCACTGACTGTGCTCTCTTGCCCTCCCTAGAGGTCCCATGCTCCTGCCTGTGACTCCAGGTAAGAAATATTGGTGTACATCCCAGGTTATGTTGGGCTGACAGTGCAGATGCCATGTACCTGCACACTAAGTCTCATTCAGCTCATTTCATTGCACATACATTGAATACGTGAGTAGGTCACAAACAGTAGGTACAACACACCTGAGAACTCACCTTCCCCTGGACAGAGTTGAGAGAGACCTTGATCTGCCACATACGCCTCTGCCCTCACCGTGTGTCTACAGGGTATTCAGGGAAGCGGCTCTAAATCCTTTGAGAGAGCGAGTTGTTCCATGTTATTATGAAGCTGAAGTATTACAAGGTGTTTAAATAATCACTGTGGCAAAGAGCAAGAGAGTGTTATGGAGAAAAAAGCTTTTTAGCCTGGTGGCTGAGGCAGCTGCATTCAACATCCTGCTCCACGCAGTCCCCAAGACAAAAAAGAAGAGACACACACACAGAACATGGAGCACACCTGCTTTCACAAGAGCTGGTAGCCAGGTGAAGCAGGAGTGCTTGCAGGATGTAGAGGCTCACATCAGATGTGGAAGGAAACTTTCCTTCTGCCTACTGTGTTGTGGGCACAAAGATACCTGGGGAAGAGCCCTTTGCCCCTGTGAAAACCTGTGCTTTCTGTCCCTGTGCCAAGGTCACATAATGAGCCAGGGAGTCACTTTTCAAATAACAGTCATGTATATATATTTAACACCCCTCATACCAGTGCTAGGTAAAAAGCAATGCCACCTCTGAAAACCTGGCAAATCCCAGCCCTTTATTTCCTTTACTTTTCCTCTTCATGCTTCAAAATGAACATTTTTGTTTTGGATGAAATGGAATGTATGTTTGCATTTTACACTAAATAAATGTTTTCAGATTTCCATTTTGGCAAGAAAAACAAAAAACGAAGTTCCATTTGGTTTGACTCTAACTTATTTTTTCTCCCTCTTTTTTGGGTTCGGCACTCTAGCTGAAAAAAAACAATTATTCTCACAGCCTTAGTCACACGTTTTCCAGGCAGTGCCTGAAATGTTTCCTTTCAACTCTTTGCAAGCATTTTATAGGTTGTCATTTCGCTGCTGCTTCAAGAACAAGAGACTGCAATTCTTCCAAGTGAACAGCTTCGATGACTTTCCTGACTGATGCAAATGTGTTACACTGTTGACAAATACTAACCATGGGAGTTGACTTGGCTATTGCTGTTTGCTGTAACTGGTATTTCCCCTGAAAATTCTCCTCCCACCCATCAAATGGAGCATTCTGTTTTATCAAGCTAGTTTTTAATAATCTTTTTGTATGCCTTATCTTTTATCTAGACAAATAAGAACTAATCAATTTTCAAGAACCATAATTTGCCACTTAAACGGCTGTAAACAATTCCCTGATGAGAGGCCAGGCACTGAATGCACATGGAGGCCAGAATATCTCCTACCATTAAAACTAATCCTTTTAGTCCCCACTGAAACACATGGACAGGGTATCATGGACATTTCAGCTATATCCCTATATATCTTCATTTCAGCTATTTGCAGCTTGGTTTGAGAAGAAGCAGGGAATGCAGTCAATGCCCCAAGCCTGTCAGTGTTTAAAAGGCATTTGGACAATGCCCTTAACAGGCTTTAACTTGGTCAGCCCTGAATTGGTCAGGCAGTTGCACTAGATGATCATTGTAGGTTCCTTCCAACAGAAATAGCCTATTCTATTCTATTCTATTCTGTTCATTTCCGTAAGTGTTGCCAATACCTATAGCACACAAACACTGACATAGTTCCTGCCCCAAGGAACTTGCAATCTAAATTAACACATGAAAAAAAGTATGAAAGAGATGCAGTAGATTACAGAGGCCAAAGTCTCAAGCTGTACAAAATGTAACCCTGCTGCTGGTCAAAATCTTGTTCAGGAAAATGTAGGCAAGCATCTATACTATAGGCCCAAGTCCTGAACAAGCTGCCCAAAATATATGAAAATATACACACACATTAACAGGAAGATAGCAATTGCAATTTGTCACTGTAGGTTAGCTGCTAGAGTTGGTGCTAGCAGGCTTCAGGAGGGAGCAAATCTGGTGTATCCTAACTTTGACGCCATCTTCAAAAGTGGCACTCAACCTCATCAGAATTACTACAAGGAAATAAATAAAACAACAAGTAAATTACTTTTTAGAACTACTAATCCACATAGATTAACAGCCATAACTCAATTTCAGAGAGATGACTGGATTTTCCTGACACATGCACACACACACAAAATAGCCACCAGGATATTGGGGCTCAGTTAAATATTTAAATAAGATCAAATAAAATTAAAATAGTTTTTGTATTTCATATTTGTATTTTTAATTGACTGGAAAATGGAAAGAAGACATTGAAATACTGTGTTAATATCTACGCTATCTCCACTGGCTACGCAAAGATTTGCTTCTGATTTTAAAGTTTCTCAGCTCAAGAAGATGTAGATTTTCTTGGCAACAGCTGCTGTGTAAAATATTCTGAGATAGAATTTTTTATCATAATTAATAATAGATGAAAATTTCTGCGTTTTTGATGTTCTAAACTCTATGCTGTTTGATTTACGATGTCTTTATAGTTGTTTTTCTAGTAATTCTATGCCTCTTTCTGTTGGTATAAGGCTGGTCGTCTCTTTTATTTCCCTAGTGGAGTTGGTACAGTACTCTTTTCTTCCTTTTCTCGCCTTCTTTTTCTGTAAATATATTTCATAAAGTTCCCCTTTCTTCCTTAATGAGACTGATCCCTATGTTCTGTAAGTTTGTTGCTGTGGAATTTTTTTCTTTTGCTTTTTTTTAACTCCACACAGGGCAGTAATAAAACCTTGGTAGGGGCTATTGCAACGAGGAGAGTGTTCAGTGCGTGCTCTTGTAGAGCTGGCTGTATTCTCTGTAATGAATGTTTTAAAATGGATGGTGACTAAAGAGGTATAGTCCAGTTTGGGGGTTGGATTTTTTTGTCTTGCATTGCAATTTTTTCATTTGGTGTTGGGGTTTTAAGGAAGTGTGTCCTCCAAAACTTACTGGATAATGCTCCATGATTGGTATTTTGTGAGAAGTTGGATACAGGTGCTTATAGGCTATTATTACAGCGTCAGCAGTCCCAGCTCTTGTGACAGTAGAGGACCATATGTCATCGGTGGGATGCTAGTGACAGCTGTAGTTAAAGCTGTCAGAGTTTCCAGTAGAACCCCTTGCTTTCCTGTCATTCATAACTTCCTGCAGAGTGCAAATTTTCCAGGAAACCTTTATACCTCAAAGGGAAATTTTTTGGATAAGCCTGGCCAGTGGCTGACACATGAGGATTAAAAAAAAAAAACCAAACCAAAACCAAAACCCAAATCAACCAAAAATCAAGCCACCTTCTATCATGAAATCAAAAATATTCTTTTTTTGAACCAGCTATTTGTCAGGCTGCGAAATAGCCTGAAACATGTCGGGGACACCTCACATGGAAGAAAGCGGCTCCAGGGAAAACTGTTGGATACTCGATGGGGTTGGGAGGCTCTGACTTACTGCAAACCAGGCACAGGCAAGATGTTCCTCAGCCCGCTAGGGACAGGCTGGGCAGGGTGGGTACTAATAACTGCATGGAATTTTTACTTATAAATAAACAAAGAACCTCCAAATCATCCCCAAACAAAAATAATAAATACCCTCTCTGGCTCTTTGTCAGCATTATTGCAGCACGAAAGCTTGTAAAATTTCACCAGAGAAGCCACCGCTGCAAGTAAAAGGCAGCAGTAAGAAATCCCGTCTGTTCTCCTGCACTGCCTGCTTCCCTGCTTCAGTGCCGTGTAAGTTTAAAAGGCCACTTCCATCCCTACTCCGTAATACCCTTTAAGTAGCATTTGTGCATCATGACTGTCAATTACCTCATAAACATCTGCAGCAGCATCATTGTTTGGATAGCTGGTTCTCAGTATATATCCTTACAGAAGAGTAAGCTTTGCCTCTTATATCATTCAGCTTCTGCAGTTTGGGGTGTTTTTTTTCAGTAAGATCTATATAGTTGCCTATACTGCAACATGCCATATGGGTGTAGTCATGGTAGTGTGGCTTTTTCTACTGACTGCATTTTTATTTGTAACACTGCACTTTCCATAAAAGATTTTGGCAAAGGCAATGGAGAATCATAGTTTAAATATAATAATATTAATTTACCATCCTTTCTTCCCTTTTCTTTTTTCTTTTGGAGTTATAACTTAACAAACAGCCTCTAGTGCACAGACACTAATTTCTTCTTTGATAACCCCAGGAGATAACATTCTGGCATTCCTTAGTAAATTGGGCCTTGTAAAAACTATGCTTGGGTGGTCCATGATTATCTTTCTAGAACCAGGCTGTTCGCAGTCAGCACGGTTTTTTTCTTTAATAAAAAAATGCTCACTGAGAAATATGTGTCCTTCAAATCAATGCAATTTTAAATGCTGGTTAGGAAATAAGAGTTAGACTTACTATATAGTACTCACTTTCATTTTTAAACTATCATCGTTACTGCCTTAGACGCGCAAATTTGACAAATCTTAGTACTGCGTTAATACCTTATATTTATGCAACATCCCTCATCCTGAGGGATCCCTTCATGTTACTTGGAGCCTGACCAGGCACAGACTCATCTCCAGATCCAAATACGCACTTCCTGAGTGGTTCCTGTACATACATTAGCATTTTGCAACAAGTTCTGTGCTAAATAAAAAGAAGGGCAGAAAGAGGAGGAAATCTACCAAATACATGCGGCAGTCTGAAACATCAGTGACTACATAGTGGCACATGCTGCTTAATAACAGAGTTGACAGTATTACAAGCACTATGGTCTGCAGCTACAACTGAATGGGACCACACCTTCCCAGCGAGGACCACACAAAACCTACCTAACCAAGGCAATTAAAAACGCCAGGCAGGGATTTAGCCTCACCCTTTGTGGCAGGGAAAATACACGCATGCATCATACAAAATTACTTTGTCTGAGTGTGGTGAGAGAAAATTAATTTTACATCTGACCACAGCCTCTGGTATTACAATAGCTTAATATTTCTAACAGTAATGCATCTGGCAAAGCCTGATTCAAGTAGGCAGGAAAAGACAATTTAAAAATAGATACTAAGTATTCTCTACTCTCACAGACCTGGTTCACTAATGCCAGACACTTTCCATACTCTTTCTTTTTTAGCTCATCAAAGGTCTGCGGACCAAACTGTTCCTTACTCTTCTTTATGCAGTTACACTCAGTCTGCTGGAGAACATGAACAGTACCAAGCCATAAAAATGGCCCTGCTTATCAACGTAGGAAAGACCACAAGTGAAGGAAACCATATTTGTGAGCAATCCCAAAGATGCCCCTTAATCGCATGGTGTAATAATAACAGCAGCAACAATAATAATAATGAATGATCACATTTATAAAAATAAGAGAATAAGCAACAAAAATTGTATGTATCCTTATACCAAAAAAAACCCCCAAATTATTAACTGTATGAAATCATTGACTACTGCAGTCAATCACAAATTATAGCCACCTTGTGAAAGAAAATAATTGTTTCTTAATAGTTCTAGCAATGCAACACAATAGCTTTCTAACACTGACTTGTCTGAATAAGTGGTGTTCAAGCAGTGTACAGACTCACAGTTGCCCCAGTGGTATTTTAAAACTGAAAAGAGTGTTTAATACAGATAAGTGCTTGAGGCATTACAAAGGCTGAGAAGTAGCTCACCAGTTTAAAAAACCTGAGAGCCACTGGCTTAGGTGAAGAGCAACCTTACAGTTGAAACTACAGGAACATATGCAGAATAATATTTCCTATGACAGATTCTGGTTGGGTTGGTAGGATGTCTAAGCACCCCATGATTTTTAAAAACAGAAGTCCATTTTATGTTTTACTTAGAAACGTACCTTCTTGGCAGTTGCAGATCCATTGATATCATTTGTTCAGCAAAACATTTGCTTATTAATGATTCAGAAGGCAGGCCAAAGATTCACTTGGCAATTCTCTATGTCCATTATCCAACTTCAAGCTTTGCTCAAAATCACTCCGTTTACGAGCTCAGATGAGATAACCACCTACAACAGTATGATGGATGCCAGAAGTCCAGAGGTGCTCACTTAGTCATAAATGTTTTGGACATAATTTTTAATCAGAGTTAATAATATCCAGAGCATAATTCTAACAGTCCAACAGTTCATGGATAAGAATTGCAGAATTTATCAATAAATGTGAAAGTTCCATTTGTTCTATTACTCCAAGTGGGACCATTTTTCTATGAAATAGATTTCTTTTATGTGTCCATTAACGTAAGATTGGAAGGGATCTCTTGAGTCATCAAGGCCAGACAACCATCCAACTATCATAAGCAGTCACATCACATATTATACAGAGATTGACTGAACTGTGTTTTACAAGCAGTTCCATTTTTATTCCCACTAAAACTCTGGAGTTGCTATTCAAAACCTCAATAGTTTAATGTTTGAGGACTTTCTTTTGTCTTCTAACTTCCTGCAGTTTTTGTGACAGGTTAAATGTATTTAATCTTTTCTTTTTGATACTGAGTATAACTATCTCTTCTCCCTCCCTGGCATATGCTATCCTGATATGTTCATAGATATTCCTTTGCGAAGTTAAAAAAGCCAGGCTGGTTTTAGTACCCTCTCGAAACATAGGTAGTCTGCTTCTCTCCTGGTGGCCCTTCTCTGAACATGCCTTTGCTTTGTGTTCCCTTTTCTTGAATGTGGTTGACCTCATCTGTACACAGTCTTTCAGGTGAGGTCTCAGACATTGCAGTCATGTTAATGCATACTTATCTGCATTTTATGTGTCCATTAACGTAAGATTGGAAGGGAGCTCTTGAGTCATCAAGGCCAAACAACCATCCAACTATCATAAGCTGCCCATGTTGCACTGAGAATACAGTCATGCTCAGCATCTTGTGGTTGGTTTGCTGGAGTCTGAAGATACAAGTAAACACCATTTCCTGGAGCTTAGGGAGCTACGGGAAGATTGATTGACCACCATTCATCTTTGCACTCCTGTCAGATTACAGTGACCCACTACAAAGGTGTCCCGAGAAAGTGCATTAAGAATACTCCCTCTGCCTTTGTGGTGGTTTCTCTCTAGTTTAAAAACAAGCTGTACAATAACAGATAGGTGATGTTTCATAATGACTCCATTGGTTAACTATTTTGATGCTGTAAGTACAGAAATGGTGGAAAGACCGCACAACAAAAATATGCAGCCCAAATAGCATCTCCATCCCTCTTCCTTCTAATTACCAATGAAGAGGAGAACATAGCAGGGAGGAGTATATTCATTCAATCAGTTCAATCATTCTTGTATTACTTCTGTGGTGCCCTTCATTCAGAATGATCACAAGGAACTTCACTTAAACTAAACTCAAACATTTACCAAACTACAACAGAAGGAAAGCAGAATAAAACAAATTAGTCTAGTCAAGACTAGGGCTTAAAAATGCCAAGGGCCCTATTAACTATAAAAAGCTTACAGTGTCTCTGTGTGTACGCAGGCGCAAGCATGGGAGAGAAACGATATACGCACATGAAAAAAAAGGAATTAACAATCCATGCTGCTTCAGAGAGATTGTGCACTTCACTCTTGATTCACAAAGAGAACTTGCCTTAAAAGTGACCCACATTCAAGAATTCGAGAACTTCTTAGGCTACGATCCAGATTAACATAGGTAACAAGGCTGGCCGGGAACAGCTAAAATCTCTCTCAGCAATTCAATTACGATCCAGCGCATGGACATGTGTTTCTGCATGGATTTAGCGCTGGGCCTTATCCGTTGGGATAGAAAAGCATGGCGCAGCATTCCTTGTGCTCATAAATACTGGAAACATGCAAAGTGCAAATTAGCTGGAATTGGCAGGACCAATATCTGTTACAACATCAGATTAAAAGCCTGCAACTACTGGCAATTTTATGGATCATGCTGCGTTAACATTTTGTTAATGTTTTGCTAGGGAAGTAGGGAAAATAATTGTAAAACTTCCCTGTATAAATGTATACTTGTATCTTAACAGAAAGCTAGGGCAGAAAATCAAGGAAGGAAGCAACACAACCAGCTACAGACAAGCAACCTCCTAAAAAAACATTGAGGGCACAATCACAGACGACCATTTCTCTTCTTGTCTACCCCAGCCATCGTGGGCTGTTCTGCCCATGCTGGAAACTAAGAGATAAAGAGGGTAAAAAGGCTCTTGCGGGAAAAGAGAAGTGCTCAGGGAAGAGCGAGCTCCGGGGAGAGCAGTGGGAGGTGAGGCGACCGCCCCGACGGCGGGAGGGCAGGGGGGCAGCCTTCGGGCTGAGGGGCTCGCGCTTGAAGAGGTTTGGAGATGTCAGAGGCGAACGCGCTTGGGTGCGGTAAGGGGGGAGAAATATGATATAGTGATATTTCTGTTATGATACAGTATTTAAGACAGCTGAACCAGGTAAAGCAGAAGACCAATAAGTCGCGGGACAACAACTTTGTGGAGCTGTAGAAAATACACCCACGATTCGCTAGTGAAACTTAGAGATCACTGAGAAGGCTCACAAACGGCACGTTTCCCACTCACACATAAAGTTCCCACGCAAAAATGGAGGAAGAGATCATAAGCAATGACAAAACAAAATGGAAACTTCCCCCAGCAGGAGGGAATTATGTCTGATTTTTAGTTACCATAAATCAGGCAGTTTTAACAATAGCTAAGAAGGCTTCTGAGGCGCGGTAGTCCCAGAGCATGTTTCTATGAACACAGAGCCGGAATGAATGTTGCCTGGCTATTACTGTGAAACTGCAACCCTGCACTGTCGGCCAGTGTGGACACAGCTACTGTGCACCATCAGGAACAAAGCTGATTAAAGTACATCAAAGCAAACTAAGTATTTCTGCCAGGGGTACTTTTATTATGAAATAAGGGAGTGCATCTCTTAATAATATTTAAAATAGTAATCAAACAAATAAACAAACAAAAAACCTACTATGGAATAGCTTTTAAGCTTTAAAATTGTACCACTGTTTTTTCTCAGGGGTTGACTCTCTAGAACAGTCCTTACTGAGGTACGATAACCTAAGGAAAAGAATCCCACTTAAATTTAATTTTAAATGGCATCAGAAGGAATTTTGAAAATGTTCCCTGTGTTGCAGGGCGGTGGTCGGGAAGTAGTGTCTCTAAATAGCTTTTTTCCCTGGAAGAAAAGTATTGTTGTAGACTTTTAAAAAAACTTTACCTATAGTATTTCTTGGGTTTGCTAGTTCAAAGAAATTTTAGAATTTAGAGATTTAAAGAATGGGACAAATTTCAAACTTAAAAAAAAAAAAAATTTTTTTCAGCTATTGAAAGAATGTAACCAGGGTTGCTGTTAGCTTAAAATGCTGAATAGTCTCTATGGTAATTTTCAATGTTTCTTGTCACTGAAAAAAATCATATTTTGAAAAAAAAATCAAAATCAAACTGTCTAGAGAACAACATTAACCGGATTACATCCCTACAACTAATTAACAGCACAAGTAGTAAACACTTAATAGAGGCAAGCAAGTTACACAAAAGTGCAAAATGGCTTAACATGGATTGGTACATTTTAGGGTTATTGATGAAAACTCTGCTGACTGCCTGAATAATATAGGCCACATAATTTTATCTAGTGATTTTTGAATCAAAATATAGAAGGTACAAATGAAGTCAAACATATATCTATGTAAATGTATAGATAAATTTATAACTATGTCCATCTGGGTTTAAAGCCTTTAATTAACAGAAAACTTACAACACCTCTTGCTTCATCATTTTAGTGCTCACAAAGTAGAATTTACACCTTGTGAAGAACAAGCATAGAAGAGAAACAGTTCTTATTCTAGGAAAAAAAAAAAAGTTACATGAAATCATACTTCAATTAATTAAAAGCCCTGGTCATAAATCTGGAGGGGAAATTATCATGTTAATTCATAAAAAAAAAAAGAATTTCAAGGCAAGGCATTATTCTTACATGTATTTGTCAATCAGGAAAGATACTCTGCACAAAATTCCAGTGGTAGAAAATCACTGCTAAAACATCTTGGCTACATCAGATTCTCATAATAGAAGGATGAAACGTTTTTTGAATACACAGTTTCTGCTTTCATCGCACCAAGTCAAAATTTTCTGAAAACATATTGCTTCATAGTTATTAAAAATAAATCATAAAATGTACTACTTTCTCTTATTACAGATATACACATGATAATAGTTTGTTCTCTGTTGCATCCAAATCTTCAGGCTCAGTGACATAATCTTTTAGCAGGGTGTCTACTAGTTCTCAAATGGAAGACAGAGTGTACTTTTTTCAGCTGTAGTTACATTTCACAAGAAGTGCCCAACTATTTTGAACTAAGACATTGTTTGGAAACATATTCCATCCTTTTATAGAAACATGATTGCCAGCTAAAGCCACGCATATAACTATTATACAAGATGAAAAAAAGCACATCTTCACAAAGATTTTCCAATTGCAAGTGTCCCCCTTCCCATACTTATAAATGGTTGGAAATCAGCAACTCTTAAGTTTTCCCAAACTTCATTTATTTAAAAATAAAGGTTACACCCAGGACCAAGTCCAACAGTGAAATCAGCCATGTAAACAGGATGGAAAAATCAGTTATTCTCACATATGGAGAGTTATAAAAGGTATGTGACATATGGAATCTGTATTTCAGGTCAGTTTTGCTCTAACACTTTCTTTTACTCTTTTAACCTACTAGGAAAATGGTTTTCAGTCAAGGAAACAGAGATGAAAAAGAAAACCTATTGACTGTTGAATCTGAAGCCCTCTCAGGGCAGGATGTTTGTACCCAAGAAAGATGTGTTAAATAACAAATATGTAATGTGCATGGAGGGTAAGTTAGATAAGTGTGTAATGTGCTTGGATTAAAAAGCAAACAAATAAAAACTTAGAAAAATTAATCCTTGTTTACTGTATTATGAGAAACTCCAGGTTCTTTAATATTCTGTATATTCATCAGAGTAGGAAAATATGAAAACTAAAATTCTTGTGGGATGGGAAAACTGTTTCCTGCCCATCTCTGACCTCTCAGTGTAAAACTGCTAAGCGCTCTGGTTTACAGTACAAATATTTCTGGATATGGTATCCATCTGTTATGTATTAGTGAAATGTTTCTGATATTCAGCATTCTTTTAAACAGCACTATTACAATTTCATCGAGAAAGGTTAATAGCTAAGTAATAGTCTGACAGGTTTACAGTGGATGGTATTTCTGGAAAGAGTATTTGCTGTTTAGCATTTCTTAAGCAGAGCTGTTAAAATTTCAACCAAAGAGTTTTTGAAACTTCAGTATGATGTATCATATGTGGGGTGATTACACAAAGTATTACTCTTAAAATGTTTTTTCAAGGAAATTTGACTATTTTTTAACACATAACTAAAGGCTTTAAATGGTATGCTTGAGTTCATCGTATTTATCCATAAAGATAACTTGGTATCAGTTTTTGAAACAGTCCCTGTCTTGGCTACATCTTGATTGCAGGTCTTTATTTGCTCAGTAAATTTTATAGGTATAACCTCCTTACAGTAATGGAAGAGATGCTGTAATCCCAAGAAGTCAAAGAACACACAGAACGAGAAAGGAAATGAAAAATCCCAAACTGAAGACCTACAGGAAATGTCTGCTAAAACCAGTGAATGGGTCCCATTTCCATTCCAATTGCTTTCTAGCTGCATGCAATTACTGTGGCTGAATGTTTGCTTGCCAGGCTTTCCAATCTTGTATGCATGAATGATTGGGAAGTTGTTTCCCCAGACACCTATATACCTGGAGGAAAACGATACTAAGGTGCAGAAAGCTGTCCAGATGCTCCTCACCAGCTCCTGGCTCAGGGCTGAGTCAGAAACTCAGATGCTTCAGAGTCTTTCTGTCAGGATAAAGGTCCCAGGGGCTTGCCTCTAGCTTGACGTTTTCTCTGAGGTCCTTATAAAATCTTTAGATACTTGGCTCCTTGGCATCAGCAGCAGATTTTGGCTCAGCACACTTTTCCCCAAGCAGGCTCTCCCAACACCCTGGTGATGCCGTGGCCATGGAATTTTGATTCCCCAGGGGCATGGGAAAGGAGAGATGGTCCCAGATTCCTTTTCAACTTGTTCACTGTGAGGGTGACTGAGCACTGGGAGGTTGTAGAGTCTCCATCCTTGGAGACATTCAGAACCTCACTGGACATGGTCCTGGGCAACCGGCTCTAGGTGACCCTGCTTGAGCAGGGGGGGCGGACCAGATGACCTCCAGAGGTCCCTGCCAACCTCAACCTTTCTGTGATTCTGTGTGATCCTGTGATTCCTTCATGCCAGCCTGCACCTCACCCCCATTTCTCCTTCTCCTTCGTGTGTGTGTGAGTTCCTAGTTTTTGGCTGATACTGATGGTGGTGACTGGTGACTTTTCTCAATCCCATTAATGGTAATGGCCAATAAACTGAGCACACATGATACGAAGCCAACATGTCCAACCTCATTAGCTGCAAAACTACAATAACTATAAAAATATTCCTGCGTGCTGCTCTGCCTCCTCTTCTCTCCTCCAATTCTTCCTGGGGATTGGGAGTGCTGCCTGCCAAGCCTTTCTGCTCCAAGAAAGGCGAGGAGAGAGGAGGAGCTGAGGGAGACACTTCCCATTCCCCGTCTCCAGCCAAGAGTGCTGCTCCCTCTCTTCCTGAATGTGCCGGAACAGAGTCAAACACCTGCTTGTATCCACCACAGGGCAGCTCTAGGCACAAGGAGGCAAGCTGGATAACATTTGTGCTAGTACATGGACATCTCAAACCCAGTGGGGAGAGCACAGCAGAGGAAGGTCCTAGACACCTCACTGCCACTCCTGCTCTAGGGCCAGGGTAAGGACTGCCAGGCAGAGGCCCTAAATGGAGCAGCAGAGAGGACCGAGGAGAGAGGAAGTGCAAGATCCTCAGCACCAGCACTGGTCTGTCAAAATATCTCCGTGCCTTTGCTTCCAGAGCTTAGTAGTGTCATAGAAACTGGTGATGGTGAGATGCCTTTTCTGCATTGGTACTGTGAAAGAGTCTAGCAGAGCTGCCCATCGCTACCTCACTGGGTTTCTTCCTGAAGGAGTACCTTTTCTTCCAAGTTCAGGTTCAGCTGAAAATGAAGCTACTGTTCAAAGGTTTCATGAGCAGCTTTGGTTGAGGAGTCACCCCCCGCAAGCGGGCCTGTCTTTATGCAAAACAGCACTCACTCACTTTTCACAAGTTCTTCAGCAAAATGTTGGCAGGGCTGACAAACAAGTGGGAAATCTCACATGCAGGATTTATAATTTTAAACTAAAGAGAAACTTTGGTTTAAATGTACATATTTTTAACCTGGAAAGAAAATAAGCAGCCATGGCAAAAAGAAGAGTTCGCAGATAAACTGCAGTAAATAAACCTTATGTACCGAGAAGTCTGCCAGGATAAAAGGCACTCTGGAGTTTCACCACTAGATCCGGGACCGACACTTAAAGCACCGCGCGGCTGCAGAAAGGAGGCAAAATGAACCTCGCGCTGTTCTGCAATCAAAGCAACAGACCTATTTCACACAAAGAACCAGCTTATCAACCTAGACTGCAAAACCAATGTGATAGACCCACATATCAACTGTTGTGAAAAGCTGCCTATGTGCTTCACTGATTAAGTTGGCTGAATACATATGCAACTAATTGGGAAAGAAAATTCCAGCTGCAAACAAAACATATTGTCTGTCCCACCGTGTATGGCTGAATGTAAGCCATATCACAAAGCTGAAGAAGCCTTGAAAAATACTGAAAAAGATCACAGCTGCCCTCTATACAGCCATGTGCCTGATGAAAGCCAGCAAAGAACAACTACCTTCATCACTACAGGAAACAGTTTGTGCTTCTGTCAGAAGCACTCTTCGAATGGAAATTACACCCACCAGACTCTTTTTCATTACTGCTCCATGTCCAGTTTGCCTTTTCTGCCCAAAATACATATGAAAGGGGTCATCAGCAAGTTCCTGGCATCCTTAGGGCCTGACAATAAAGTTTGGGTGGTGGCACAAAACAGAGCTGGATCTATACAAGACTGGAGCCACTCTGCTCAGAAAGGAAAGTGCTGTGAAGAGCTACAAAATTATGGTTTTACTGGAGGAATTTATTTCCCCACTCACTGGGAGGTCTGAAGCCACAGGGCACATTTGACTCTCTGCTAAGTCTGGAGGTCGGGTATCCAGGAATACCTTCAATCAGGTTGAGGAGTGTGAAGATTTGAGACCAACGCCTGGGAGATTCTCGCATCACCGCTCTCTACGCTGGGTTACTACCAGTAACTTCAATGTTGTAACTGAAGCTGAAAATGAAAATAGCACTGTACTTTCTCCAGGAAGGAGAAGGAGCTGCCTAGCTTGTCCACATGACAAGCTATGCCAAGTCTGTTCTCCTGTCACCTTCAACTGACTCCTGTCACCTTCGGTTGGTTTCTAATGCCTATTTAATGCTTTGGTCTCAGTCTTCAAAAGCATGACTCGCATATGAATGAAATTTGACCTCTGAACCAAAGTGGTAGATGCATCCCTCTGCAGCAAGGCAGATCACAAAGCACAGAACAACACAAAAACTGTGCACAAAATATATTCTGATAAAGCCCACTTATGAAGCCATTTTCCAGAGAAATCTCAGTGTTATCTAGCACCTGACCATCTTACCGAATGGCACAAAACTTTCTTCTGAAAAAGCCTTTCCCCTCTAAGAGATGCTTGTTTCATGTAAACTTTATTGGGTAATGTCATGAGAAAACTGAATTTTTGCAGCCTGGGACTGGTTTCTTAACAACTTTTTGTGGAGGTACAACAGGCAAGCTTCATAGTCACACTTGTTTTCCTACTCCTAAAAATTATTCTATCAACTTCCATATGTGACTCTCAGTACTTCCTTCTCCTTCTACATCCCTGTTAGCCCTTACTCAAACCTCTCACAACACGCCCAGACTCCCCTCCCATCATAAACAGCCTTGTATCTTTACTCCAGACAATGTTTCAATGCTGAGAATCGAAACATAGAGAGTCTATTTTTATTGATTTTGTCTACTAAGATTGGTGTCTGTTAAGATTATCATTAGGATGGCCAACAACATAAAACATAAAATAGTATCCTTGGAAGGCCTCCCCAGGTCACTATCATACTTCCAAAATAGGAACTACAGGTAGGAGGAAGAGGTTAAGTCACTGAAAGTATTGTACTGATAAAATGTCAGTAATTTTCCACTTTCAAACCAAAGCATAATCCTGTCCAGATACAAAACAGTTTGCAGTAAAGAACATACTAGTATTCACCAAGAATCAGCTGTGAAATGGTCTGTGAGATCTTGGCAACAGGAATAGCATAGACAAAAATGTGCAATCCACCCTGGGGTGTCTTTTGCAAATGTCAGCAAAAAGCACTGTATCTCTCCCTTGTTACGACCTGCAGATACATGCGGTAATTATAATTGGACTTGACCCTGCCCCTTGTATTTGGTAAATGAATGTCAGACCTTCAGACAGAAGGAAGAAGGCAGTTGTTTGAATATCAGAGTGTTTCACAGACCTCCACCATGAGTATTTCTACCTATTGCATTTCTTAGAGCACTTGTCAGTAGGAAATGGTGAAGCTAAATTTACATAAAACCAATAAAAACCCCAGATAATTCCAGGAACTCATGAAAAGAAACATCAAACAAATTTTTAAAGCTCAGGAAGCACCATGTGTAATGGCTCATACATATAGCTGACAAGGTCCAGGTTAATGAAAATATTATTTTAATGGATAACAGCCTGAAATATCAGAAAAACCTTTATTCAAACAAAGCAGTCTCACCTACAACACAGCATAGGAACCCAAGGCATTTTAGTGGACAAAGAGTCGAGAAACAACAAGAAAGAATGAGAGTTAGCAGCAAGTACTGTTCAAAACAGGTATGGCTGAAACACCTTGGTCAAAAATTAGAAGTTTTAGCATCTTTAGAGTTTTTAGAATTCTTCTATTTTTAATGAAAAAATATAATTCCAATCCTTTTTGTTTTAAAAATACATAAATAATATAAAACCTACACATTTTCAATTATTTTTGTGTAAAACAAGCAAGTAGATGGTATAAATGCAGATTTTCTAGCATAAAAAACCAATTCTTCCAAAATCTGTGCTACCTTCTATTGTTAAGATGAGCTTCCATCTTAAAACTGAGATTCCACTTAATAATTTGCCTTCCTGGTCTCAGAGTAATTCACAAAAAATGCCATTGTACTGTGACACTATCTGATTGTAAATGTTTGGTATTTATTTCATTTACAACTCATCTGGCCATTCAGACCTCCTCAGAGTACAGAAAACAGAGTTGCATCAATAACTAGTGGAGGAAGGCAGAAGTGGAAATGAAGGAGATGAGAGTAATAATAATCTAAAGGTCTGTTTGTTAGTTCATGTAATCCGTCAGCTCTTTGATGAAACAGATAACTCTTCACTAACACGTTGCCTACACTTAAGTATACAATAACTCACCATTAATTAAGCTCCTACTTAATTTTCTTTTGATAAACTTTTTGTGTTCTCTGAGAGCTACTTTACAGAACAGAGCTAAAAAAAAGGCCCTTCCTACTTTCACAAGTTACTTCCTACTTTTACTAGTTACAATTTTGATATTTAAATATTAGATTAGCTTATTCAGGCTATATGTGGGGAGAACAGGCATTGGAAGGGGTGTTTTTTTCACAAATGGTTCTGTGCAGAACAAGGCACAGTAGGCGTAGGTGCTGGTGTTGCCATTGCATCTCAGTCTTACAAGCTGCAAAAGATCTGTTATGCTTCCAGACTAAAGCTGTCAATCAGGAGGGACTGCGAGAAGTGATGCAGTGTTTGGTGATGTGGACTAAAGTTCACAAGAGACCAACTGATTTGCTCTTGTGACCCAACACAAATTTGAAATTCCTGTCTCCAGAGGTAAAAGGTTAATGGAATAACCTATTTTTTCATCTAGCTCCCTACTACAGAACACCCTTTTAATTATTGCTATTATTTATTGATTTATAAAGTAACATGTAACATAAGGTACTCAGCAAGGAAATTATGAAGCATATAAAACACAGTTAAAATGATCAAAGAGATGTCTGATCTGAAAAGATCTGTGATGACAAATATGGAAAAGCACTTCTCCATCTTGGAGACAAACATCAACTTCACTGTGTCTGGTTATGCAGACACAGAAAACACACACGCACACTAAAAAAAAAAAAATCCATCTGTAAGATAAGAAAGAAGAGGGATTTTAAAACCCCACACTTGCTTTAAAAATGTGAAGACTGTTACATTAAGAGTCCAAATACTAAGGAATAAACATTTTAATTCTTACCATAAGTCAAATAACTGATCAGTGACCCAAACTTCTTTTAGTGTCCAAAGAAATCACTTTGATTATTTTAATGCAACAATAGTTGAAGCAGGATTTCAAGCCATATTGCCCTGGAGTAATAAACAGAGAACCAAACCCAAATTTTCCCCGCATCTGACTGGAGTCAGATGTGATGTTCCAACACTATTACCCATAGCAGGGCTCCTAAAGGGTGCAAGGGTGTCATGAGAAGTGGTAAGAACTGGAAAATATTAAGGGTGTTGATGTGTTCTCAATGCATTGCCAGTACGAAATGGGAATAGGGGCTGCAAAAGAAAAGAGTATGCTGTGATGGAGACCCGCTGTTGTGCTCCCCTGCATTCATTTGGCTGCCACAAGCATGTTAGGTGCCCCCAAGTCCGGTGTGCAAACACTACATGCTACCAGATTCCACACGCAGTGCTAAGGCTGCATTTGATGCTTTCCTAATGCAGCCTCGAGCCAGTAACTTCAAAGGAGCACATCAAAGCTGTTATTCACAGCGGAGAAGAGAGTATGAAGCTGGGTGGCATTTTTTTTCTCCCCAGTGAATATGAAACTTTAGGGGGCTTCCCAAAGGACATATGAGTGATTAAAAAAAAGGAAAACTCTCCTTCATATCCTAGGGAAAGGAGGGTAGAGGCCCCATAGAGGCAGATGGAGGAAGAAATGAAAATTTCTCTCTATTAATACATCTCCTACATAGCCTGCTATGCTGCGAAGGGAGGGGGAAGGGTGGGAGAAAAAAGAACTAAGTTTCATCTTTGTTTCATTGGTCTTTTTTTTTTTTTTTAATCTGAGTCACAAAAGCTTAAAATGATGAAATGAGCATGTGCAGTCTGACTGAGATAGGAGACAGGCAATTACTGAAACTCTGTGCCACAATATCAGCTGCCTGCTGACTTCTGCGATTGAATTAAAACTATCATAAGAATAATGCAAGGACTTGCCCTTGTCCTGCTTGTCTATGTGTTTATTTAATTTTCTGTCCAACTGACTCTCAAATAAATTGGAAACAGCTGCCATTTTTTTGATTCAGTAGCTCCATTACCCCCCAATGACATCATTCTGGGCACGCTCACCAACAATAGGTCATTATGCAGCAATTACTTTATTGATTTATGGAAGTTTTTAAGCTCCACCAGGAATATGCACATTCAAGGAAAAAAAGGACTTTTCATTCTGCGCTCTTGTAAGTAGTGAGTTGCTGCACTAGGCAGGGATAGTATTACGGACACAAAATTGAAATTTAGATTACAAAGGGAAAAGGAGGAAGCCTTTTTGCTATTGGTTACATCACCAAAAAAAAAAAGATTTCAGAGAAGGATCCTGCTGTGAACTGATGTTTAGAAACCATGATTTAATGTGGTAATTAAACATATGACGCAAGTAAAACTGCTACGTAATAAGCTGGCAACAAAAGTATGCAACATTTGCTATAATCCACCCTAATAAAAGCTCTGATGCATGGGCTCTTTGAGGTACTGCAAAACAGATTTAAGAATTATTATCAAATGGAAACATTTGCTTTCTTCTATTCCTATCAATATATTAGATCAGCCATCATTTATACATTATACACAATTCTAAGGGAGGAATGCAAAAATCATATAAAGCAGATCTGATCCATTATGGTCTTTCAGCCTTTAATCATCTGCTCAGTTTGAAAGCGTGGAATTTTGAAGACGACCGACACTGCAAATTAAGACAATTTGTCATTTTCTGTATTCAGAAAAAACCCTGTTGGAATACTCAGGAAAAAGTATTGCTGTGGTTAATAAAATAGTGGTACGCAATGAAAAATTTTATAATCTTTTGAAATAGAATGGACGTTAAGCTCTGTGTAACATAGATATAGATATCCCTTTTATGAAAAGTTTAGAGGTGGGTGAATCCCTGCAAAAGCTGTGTCTGAATGTGTATTTAAATATTTGAGTGAGGCTCATACCTATACATCTTAACATTTACTTCTAAAACTTCTGTCCTTTGCTTTTCTTTTCACTAATGTTTGGAGTCTAAAAATGGCCCGCTGCAATAATCAGTAGGGTAACTAGGATTTTCAAAAATCTAGAGGAATTGGGTGCCTGAGCATCACAGTATTTAGCAAGACCTGAGTGAGTTACTTGGATATTCAAAATTCACTCTTTTTTCTCTTTCTGTTCCTCACTTTGATGCTTAAAATGTTTCAGTCATCCACTGAGGGTTAAGAAGCCAAATCATGTGAGTCATGCACAACAGAGGCTCTGATCTTCAAGGGCAAATAGGTGATAGCAGCAGGTTCCTAATTCAAAGGATGACATATACAAACCAGCAACATTTCTGCAATGATTCCAGTTCCTTTTGAAGACCTGGCCATGCTGCATAACTGAAATGTACAACTTATGATCGTCATATAGTCAGATATTCTTTCACATTAACTTTTCTATACCAGTTGCACATAACAGACAGAGTCACAGAAACTAGCCTGAGCTTGTGAACGATTCATAAAGAGAAAAAAAATGGTTGGATAATTTAATTATAATGAAAAAAAAAGTGATTTTTAGAAAACACCTCAGGGAAATGTCTTCAGGTCTGCAATCATCGCCATGAGGGTATATTTCTGTGCTTAGCAGACTCTCATATTATGACTTGCAGGACTGGGGCTTAGCTGTAGATTGCCATCACAAGTGCTTTGAGAAAGTATCGGAACAATATTTGTGAATTTTTCTTCATTTTATGGATGCATTTTACAATCAAGTCATTTCATTTGTTGTGATATGTCCAATGTCCCTTTCCACATCACATACATGTTAATATTTGAAAAGTTGGGTGTTTTTCAGCAAAATGATCCTGGATGAAGGAAATATCTTAATTTTTAGGAGGCCTACTTTGAAATGCAAAAAACCCTAAACAGCTCATTAGATCTGCTGGTATCACATTAGAAGGAACTACATAAAATGCAGTAAGATATCATGATTAAAATAATAACATATCTCTATTTGATCATATTTTTGCATTTCACACATTAAAATAAATATAACTGAATGATCACGACGTTCCATTGGCATAAATTCAACTCCTTTTCTTCTACTTGTGACACACTACCAATTGCACTTTAATTGAAAAACATGAAATTATGTGAGACGCCTTTTCCATAGTCTGATTATTCTTTTAAATTTCTCTAATACAGCTGTTGTATCTTACTTGCATCATCATGAAGAATATGTAATGAAGTCAGATACAACACCCTTTTAGTAATGTGCCTGTAAAGTACTTGAAATACAAGCCTGGACTCTATGATGTCCACACAGTGGCCATGCAGTTAAATGACCTGGTTGTGTGCTTATGCCATTTTTACCACGTTCAACACAAATGTGAGATCTCTGTGTGGCTCCGGTGTTGCATTAACAAAGTCACACCAGCAAATTGCATTACACTGACCTTTTTGGTTTTGTTAACTTTGCCAGACTCCTCCTGTTTATAAGAACAACTTATGAGGAAAGACCTATCAAAATTGACCAGTCAATCATCACAATAATTAGCATTTAATTCATTTAAGTAGCACTTTCAATAACACAGCACTGCAGAGAAGTTAAAAAGCCAAAACAGCTGCAGAGAGAGCGCCTTTCACACAGACAGCGAGGGACCCCAATTTCATTTCTTCCCCCCGTGTATCTCCCATGGGCTGCGTGGGAGGTTTTCCTGTGTGTGGAAACTGTGGTTAGACCACAGGTATTGAAATTCAGATTTCTCATTCTGGTCACAAAGTTGGTCAGCAGTACAGAAAAACAGTACAGCAGGCATTGGCTCGCACAGCGGCGAATGAAACAAGAATGAGGAAGGGTACAAACTGAACATCTCTAACACTCCCACCCCGTGGTTCTCCTCCAAATGCTGCTCCCAACCCCCCGAGCACAACTCTTGCTGACTGCATGAGGTGAGACTCGGCAGCTCCGTGAGCTCCGGGCAAGTGGGGTGACAGCACCGTGCCGAACCGCAGTGGAGCTGACAACGGATCAGTGCAGCTGGATGGGAAACAGGACAAATCTGCTGCGGACCCACGGAAACGGAGCGCAGGGATAGGGCAATGCTGGGTGCTAAAATTCCCCTTCGGCTACTGGAAATCCTTCAAAGCCAGCAAACTGGCGTACTACCAAAACCAATTGCTAGTGCCAGAACACATTTCTATGGTAAATCAAGTGACAGATTTTGCAGTCATACTGTAAATAATGCACCTTCTTCTCAAGTGGGGTGAAATGTAGTTCTACCGAAATTAATAGCGTTACTTTGATTTATAGTGGCTGAGAATCTGGTTCAGCATGCTAATATCTCCATTGACACCTTCTGGTTTTAAGTTCTGACTCCTCAATTTAGAAATGCCACCTGGAATTATTAGTAATAAAAAGGAAATTCTCTCTCTTCCACCATTCCACTGGTATTGAGAAGGCTGCAGAGGTTACAAAACTACACATTTTGTGCCTTTACAATAAATAGTTTTTCTCATGAAATGGACATTCTTCTTGACAGTAGAGTGACCAAGATGAAACCTTGTGTTTCAGCCAACTGATGTAATTACACTTTAGTCAGTGGTACAATGTTAAGCCTCCATTATATCCCTGTGGCATTTTTCTATCTTAAAGCTTTAGGTAAACAGTCCTCTCTATCATTTTTTATCCCCAAAAGGCACAGTAGGTAAGAGAGGCAACAGTTAAATGAATTGCCTGCCGCTACAAAGGATCAGTGCCAGAGGTAGGATCAAAAGTCATGAATTTCTGGATCTGCTAACAATTTCTCTGTGTAATTATATTCACCATTTACAGATATTAAAGATATGTAGATGTTGAAAAATGACAGAAAAAAATAGCCGCCTTCTATAATGGTATCTGTGTCTGTCCCATTGTTTCTATATACTTTCCAGGAAAATACATGAAGATACAAAGGTGAACAGCCAGTTAGCTAGATAGTTATAGAGACAGCCAAGGGATGCATTAGCAAAAATAATCACTGGTTATCCTCAACAAATGAAGAATTAAATTTTGCTCTTTGGCCTAGGCAGCCTGGCTTTCAGTCCTATGTTTTTCCTCTCTCTCTTTGTACAATTTCCATTTGCTCTGGATGCTTTCATCACCTTTATGAATGGGGTTTTAGCTTCACAGTAGCCTGTGAGGCAAGCCTACTTTCAGAATTAGGAAAGTAAGGCATGGCATATTTTCGATCGTAAATCACAGAAGCTGAGTTGCAAGAGAGACCCAGTTTTCTCGCGTGCCAAAGCAGCGCTCTGTGCACAAGATCATCTCTTGCAGCTCAAGAGCACCACAGGTTCTCATGTATGAGAGGAGTGAACCATGCAGCACCCAGCTGAGCCCTCACGGGTACAGCAGCAGCATCTTGCCTTTGCGCTCCCTGCTGCCTTTCCCATGCACAAGGCTACATACAGAAACACGGTATCGCAGAGGCATCTCGCTGACTGTAAAAGTGAGTCTGAGATCCAAACTGTGGACAGGGAATTCAGTCTGTCCTGCTCTGAACTGGAGAGCCATTTGGAAAGACCATGGTACCCTCTCCCCCAAGGATGACGCTGGCTGATGCCGGCACCTCTCCCTGGGCCTGGGGTTGGACACCAATCCAAACAGAGCTGTGCTTTTTCCTATGAACCGCCAGGACCGTCACTGGTTCTGCAGCCATCCCTGTGGCTGATATAGCTCAGATGTCACAATAAAAACTGATATATGCAAATTGGCAAAGAGTGTTT
Organism: Astur gentilis; assembly: GCF_929443795.1. Lineage (NCBI taxonomy): Eukaryota > Metazoa > Chordata > Aves > Accipitriformes > Accipitridae > Astur > Astur gentilis. Next base: position 10,940,936 of record NC_064897.1, on the reverse strand, counting down.
GCTTTTTACCTTAAACATAGTTTTTCAGCTGAACTTTGCATTCTATAGAGATACATTTTTGAAAAGCAGAACTGAGCATAAAATTCCATTATTTAAGTGGCATATACTAGGTAGGTATGGTCTAAGAAACCTGGCTGTAACTTACTCTGTTTGTGGTTTCTACTTTGTTAGACTCTGTGGAGCCATGAATCTATCTTGTCCTTAAAAAACTGAAAGAGGGGGCCTTTAAAATGAATATAATGCTAAATTTATGTGCCACAGGAGCAGCATATCAAGGCCTCTGTGCTGATTAGACCCAGATGTTGGTAACAATGTTAGTGTTATGGACCAACTGCAGGTGTGGGAATAAATCCCTTTCCCTGGGACCCTCAGCAATCAGACCAGTGGTTTCTTCTGGCTCTCAGCTCACAGTTTTCAATTAGCACTACAATGGTATTGTTGTTCTCCAGCATTAGATCATATGTCATGTAAATGAAGTTGAATATACACTTTAACTTGACAAGGTGATTAAGGCCAAGGATACATATGTTCACTATTATAACACGATCAAGGTTAAAAAATAATAATAAAAAAATAGTCCTGACATGCCATAAAGTTTTTATTATTTTGGCTTATCAGTAGATTTTCACATTTTACTTTCATAAAACAGAACATAGTGTAAAGCAGGGCTAGACCAGAATTTGAATAAAAGGCAGACAAAAATATCGTATGTGTAAAATTATATATACGTGTGAGTATAATGCTTAATTTTGGACTTTTATATTTTTATGTGACAGTCTGACATCTGACAACTTGGATCGCTCTTTATTTCCTTTCCCAATTTTCTGTCCACTCTCCTTATCTCTTCCTCTTTCATGTCAATGAATAGCGCGTGCACAACTATTTCCAGAGGAGACAAAACCGGGATATTCCTGAAAAGCCATCCACCTCAGAGCAATGAATCCAGCTCATCAGTGCCAGAGGCTGTTTCCTCTATCTCCTTTGGGTTTCATGATATTTAGAACACCACCATGGCTCACTAAAACATATTAAGGACTCTATTAAGTAAAGGGGCCATACTCCTCTTCCACACATGCATAATTCCCATTAATGTCAATGGCCATTACCTTTGCAATGAAGAGTGCAGCCACTAATATTTTTCTTATATGTTCACTTTCATCAGGTTCTCTGTGCCAGAGCTGTGGGGCTGCACATTATTCAGTGGTAGCAAAACAAAAATAAAAGGGAAAGCCATGGAAAAGTAAATTAAAGGAATGACACAAACCACCATAGAGACAGGTTCTGATTTATCGTTTGCAGGGGAACAAGATGATTTCTCTTTTCTGGCAGTACAAGGGAACTGCAGACACAAACCCATTAGGAATACAGAAACTGTAAGAGGTCCCCAGGGTTATCAAGTCTTACCAAAGGTTATCAAGCCTTGCTTGGTGGTTATCTTGCCACTGTAGGCCACCACAGAACAGATATGGGACCTATTCTGAACTCAGAACAAATCACAGAATGATGGGACCCCACTGCCCCCACAGACCTGATGAACCCCAACACTGACAACTACATTTGCTCTCTCAGAGGGTGGAGCTCAAAAGCTCATCAGTTTATTACTGATGAACACAAGAAGGACTATCAGCTTCTCTGTTGCTTGCTTACACTTTGGCAGTTGGCATTGTAGGTGCCTTTGAGTATTGCTGGCTAATTTAACATGAAATCACAAAGAAAATGTCCCTGAAGGAAGTGCACCTTGGTGTGAGAGCAAGACGCTGCAAGTCTTGGATGCTATATTCTGCTCTGATCCTTTGTTATTCTGCATACGTCATGACCTCCTCTGTGTCTCACCTTCCAATAAAATGGATACAATAGCTGATGAACGGAAATTAACTTCTTGTACTTTGACCACTTACGTACTTTTCAACCCAGAAGCCAGAAAAAACTGCATAGCACAGGCCATATAAATATTCAGTGAATAAAAGTGATTCTGTGAACTTCTATCAGTAACAAATATTTTCTATACATTGTTTACTTTACAGTAATTCTAAAACATCTGTTGTGTCCACCTGCCTTAGGTATGTCCCCTACTCTTGCCTTAAACTTTTCCTGAAAGGTCTTTGGAACAGAGACTGCTGCATCCAAGGGCTGTGACATGATAAAGAATGAAGTACTGAGTCTCTAGGTTTTGCTGTTATATAGCTACATACTACTGCTGCTATTAATAGATTCATGGTTTTGCATCCCAACTTTTGTTTCAACAGCACTGAGAAACATGTATTCTACCTATAAAGAGTAGTAATTCAAGATGGCCAGAGAAAAGTGAGTCTAGTTCATGTAGGATTTGAGAACACATTTCTTTTCTGCACAGATTTGAAACAAAACCTGAGAAAACTCATGTATTTCTCTATGAGGAGGAGGACTTGCAGATCCTAGGAAGTCTGGGATTCCTGACTCAGAGTCAGAGTGGTGAAGAACACAGCACAGAAGTGGCAAAATTAAAAGAAGAACAAAAATCCCAGAAAGACATCCGAGCTAGAATCTTACCTGGGCTTCATTAGAATTTACAGTTCACCCCTGGAAAGCCTTTGAATTTCCATGAGTTTAGGTGTATTCCAATGAAAAAAATGTTGACTGACCTGTTTCAACTATTTCTGGCTATAAAAATAGTAAGTACTACTCTACAGTGATGAAGCAACCTAGAAACTTGCCTCATACAGTTTTATCCACCCTGTATTAACTCAGGACACTGGAAAGTCCCAGAATAGGCAATGTGGGAAAAAAAGAAAAACTCCAGCATTAATGATGAATAAATGAGGATAGCCCAATGACCACTGGCATGCTCATTCACAGGTGACAGGTCTCAAACACACACTCACACAATGTCCTGTTTGTGGCTTGTATGCCGGAGATGCTGTGCGAAAAATCATTCACTCTTATTAAGAAGTACTGCCTTTGTAACAATGTCAGCATACATTAACTAGAGCATAAATGTAAGCAACATAAGTTAGCAATGATATGTAAGATTTAACTTATAAAAAGGCTTCAGAAGTTTGTAGATTTTGAGGCAGGAAACCATAAACTTATTTTAGGGACAAGGTTCTCCCTGCTCGCTTTATCTTCTGAATATTCCCTCAAATGGTGTGCTCTGTATGCCTAACAATTCTCCTGAACAACAATTAATCCATGCTGACAAATTTGTCAGATGTATTGGAGTTATTAGCCAAACTTTCAACAGGTTACTCCCAAGTTACCTGAACAGGGGTCTTTGTGTACAGTTGTAACAGTAAATCATAATAATCAAAGTGCTCATACTGGTATATAATAACTTCTAACTCCTATACGGAACCTTTAAAGTAATTCAAAAGTTTCAGGGGAGAAAATAAAATTTGGGGGGAGGGAGGAAGAAACTATCATAAAGATACAAATATGTTCACTTAATATGAGCAACATAAAGAAGAACTCATAAATGGTCTGCCTAGGAAACAAACATATCAATCAAGGAATAGTCAAGCTTACTAAAATCTATGCAGCACAGAGGAATACAAAACACTAAACAATATTTTGATCCTATGACACCTCTTCTATCTAGTGATTATAAATGTTCTACAATGCTTGCAAGAAGGATCTGTCTTGTTTTGGATTCCGATAGAACAACGTAATGTGCAAGATAAAATTTTCCTCTCATCCACACGCTGACAATACCTCCAGCTCAATGACCCCAAATCCTGCATGCAAGAGAGCAGTAGGAAGGCACCTGTGTAGAGGAGAAAACAGGGGACAAAGACCTGGTCTCAATCCAAGGTAGAGAAATCAGCTTTCTGCTGTATGTGAAGAAGATGGGCTTGTTCCAGGAACTGTATCTCAGAGGATCCAAGGCTTGTCTCACCTCTCATGTAGCTGGATATGTTCTTTGAACTGGGGAATGATAAAGGAATTTCTACATAAACTTTGTCTCCTGAAGCAGGAGTCGTCCTCCGGGACTTCATCCTACCAGCCTTAAAATCAGACTCAGGGTCAGAGGAGGCGGTACAAAAGGTACGTATATTAAGATCAAATATATCTCCAGTAGCGTGGCCCCAGTGAAACATAGAAACACAACTAGAACTCTTAACATAACTTCTGGTCTTTGTCTTCAACCATTCCATCTTCCTTTTGTTACTTTACTCACTACCCTAAACAGCGACACACCTTTTAAACTTATGAAAACAGTGACCGCAAAGGCAAAGTTAAAGGTGTAGTAGTAGCATGAAACCAGTAAAGGCCAAGCTAACAGAAGTTTATTGTAGCAGGCATTGATTCATAGTTGTTAACCACTGTGAATAAAATATAGACAACAAGTGTGCCACTTAAAACTGACTAGGTGTGCCATTTACCCATTGATTGGAGGGAATGAAATCAATGGTGCGGGCTCTGCTCCACAGCAATCACACCACAGACGGAGGAATATATTTCAACAAGGCACCAATTAAATGGATTCTTCTGTTGTTATAGCCCCATCATGATCTGAGTGGGTTTGGTTCTGAGTAAAAGCAATGGGCCTGTGTTATCACAACCTATTAAAAAACCCAGCAATCTGTAATTTAGATCGTTTCAGTGCAGGTGTCAAAGCACAAAAGTTAATATGAACTTAGGATATGTAATAAACTTAGGCCATGATAGTCCTGTGTAGTTATGTTTCCAAGCTCTGCCTCCTATTAGCAAGGCAAGCACTGAGGAGCAAGGCCAACCCTTGCATCTTAGGGAGGACAAAAGACTGGAGAAATTGAGAAGAGACTATTATCCTACTGTTTGCTCTCTGTTGACAGGAGGTTAGTGAGTTCAAAGGGAAGTCTGTAGAGGCAAAAGCTCATTTCTCTTGTTATAAGAAACTCCCAGCTCCTTCCCACTCCTCCGCCAATGGTTTATAATGAAAAATGTAAGAGTGGTTTAGGCACTTAAAGACTTCTTCTAAGTGTAGGCAAAATACCTTTCAAATTAAATACAAGTACTCAGATGCAAGCCACCAGCACAGCAAGCACTGTAAACAATACTTACATAGAGTGGGTTTAATGAGTCATATATCAAAGAACTAGAAATACCCACCTCAAACAGACCCCTCATAGTAATCACTAAGCTCAGTGGCTGAGCTGTTTACACTAAAGGCCATTCGTTATGCATGCCCTAGCAGTGAACAATAGCAATATTATGCTGAAATGTTGAGTAAATCTTTCCCACCTTTCACCAATACCTTCATGAACCAATGAATCCATGGGGATGGATGGCATTATTCCACAAAGTATTGTGAAAACAGGCACCATTGTTAGACCCACAATACATTACTGATAACCAAGTAGAGGCAGAGCGTAAAGGAACATATCATTATTGCAGGTGAGGAAAAGAGAAGTGTTCTGCAAACACATGCAGAGCAAAGAATACGCTTTTTGTGCTTCTCACTCATGGTTAAAGTATAACTGATTTTCACATTTAAGCAACAGATTTCTAAATATAGCCTCGACAAACATCTGCCTTTCCTTCACTTTCCTGTCTGTTTTTGGAACAAATTCTGACCAATGCTAGAATGAGGAATTTAAAATTAAACGTAGGATGCTTGAAAAATTGGATCTTTTTTGAAGCTCTATCTTACTCGTACTGGGAGATCTAGCCTGAAGGCCAACAGTGGCTGAGGTTGGAAGGGGAGTGGAGGGAGGTGAAGGAGAGAGGGGTGGAGACGAAGGAAGAGGATGAGATTGAAGTCGCTGCATGGATGTCTTGTTAGTGCAAGAGCATCCCTCGCTGGCCAAGAGGAGGCAATGACCTAGAATAGGTTTTGCCTCTCTTCTGGATGAAATACTAGTCCTGAAGCCACCAAGAGCAGAAACATCTTGAGGTGTAAGAATATGTGTTATAAAAGCACGGATGATATCTGAGCAATTACAGACAACGAAGGATTTCTCTGCCTCATATTCATGCCTCACACATTACCTGTGTTTATGCCTGTATTAAATGCAGAGAAACACATGAATAGAGTATTTCCATACAGATAACACACATATTTCTAGAGAGAGTGAGCATACAGTTATTTCTATTTAATCCAAATTACAGAAATTTCTTTTTATATGTTACGTTTAACTTAAATCAATTAATCAGGTAAGGATATAGCATGATCTAGATTTTGGCAGTTCCCATGGGATGAACATTAAAGCAGTGAAAGCAGCTGTAACAGCAGTTCTTACAATTTAATGCAACTGTTCTGGAAACGAGTATACACATCCCACACTGTCTATTTGTAGTCTAGAGAAGGCATAGAAGTAGGAAATGTAGATAAAAAAGGACTCACTGTCCAGTCATGCTAGGCACCTTACAACCACATGGAAAAGCAAAGTCCCTGGCTAACAGAGTTTATAACCTCATTTAGGACTAGCTGTAACTTACAGTAGACCTCTCGACTGCAGTATCCCCCTCTGTCATTTATATCTATTGGACATATGTGCTGAAAGTGAACATAAAGTAACCACATCTTACTCAAATGTCATACACCCCTTAAGTGAAAATTAACAAGGCCCTGTGTTTATTACAGTGGAGCTTGCTAAACCTCCTTGGGTTCAGGGTCAGTTGGTGTTTCTTTATGAACCCCTTTATGAAAGTTTTCAGTGCTTTATAGCTCAGCCATTAAATTTTGCTCCAGGCTGAAGCTTCTCACAAAAGGTTTAATTCCAGAAGCATTTTTTTTTTTTTTTTTTTGGTAATATATTTTCAAAGAGATGTCTTTGGTCATTTTTAAAACATAAAAAGAGTGAAAAAAAAAAATTAATTGGTTTTAGGCCGTCTTCAGGGCTCGCCATAATTCAGAAACAACTTAGAGTTGGCCATTTTTGGTGTTTGAAGCTTGTCTACTGAGTTTGTACTGGGACTTTTTATTGAATCTCTAATATGCATTTCTATAAATAAGTAGTCCTACACCTTTTTATGGTTATTACAGTTTGTTCTTCACCCCCATAGGCTGAAATACTGCTTCTCTGACTCATACAAAGTAATCCGTATCGAGTATGATAAGTGGTTCTAGGCCTCCGTTGTTAGAGATTGAATTCTAGAGAACTAAACCACCTCTGCTTCAGTTAATTGTGCAATTTTAGGATGTTCTTTACATTTCATGATTTCATAGAATTTCAGTAGTGTTGAATGGTGCATGGCACTTCCATATTTATGATGAAATTAGTTCCTGCCCTGGCCACACTGGTGCTTTTATTCCAGTTCTAGGAAGATGAGCTTGTTGGCAGTGCTGCCTAAAACCAATCCCTCTCAAACTGCCCTGCTATGAATGATTTCTGCGTGTTTCTGGCTCCTGGAGTCAGGGAAGTTTACGGCTTGAACGTTTAATAACACCCCCTTCATATGTGACTAGCAAACAAACCGAGAGGCACGGCTTGTCCTTGTGAGGATTGGTGAGCTTCACAGGAAGGGGACTGGGACTGACGTTCGGTCTCTGCATGCTGTGTGACCCTCCCCACATGACTTCTTCCAAAGAGCTATAAATGAAATCAAGACACATTTGCAAAAGCATCTATGTGACTATCCACACTGAAGAACTTGAGAGCGAAAAGTGCTGAAAGTGGTATCGAAAATCTCCACATGGCTGACTTCGGCTATGGATCTCGAGAGCTGTGAAACCCCAACAGCATGCTCTGCTGCCCCAGTCCTGGCGCAGCTTGTACATCCCTCCCTCACCTGCTCTAACAGGGCCCTAAGCTAGTTTTAGTGCAGAAATATGTGTCTTTAAAAATGTTTTAGTTTCCTTTTCTCTCATCTGGGAGCCAGCCAAGGCCCGTCTTCGACTGGGCTTCCCCACCCGGGGCCCACCTCCTCTCACTACAGACTGCTGCCCCACTCGGACCCTTATGCCTGCCCATCCCTCCTCACTCCTCCTGTCACCTCCACAGCTCTCTCCACCAGCTCCACTTTCTCTTTGTCTCACAGCTCCTCCTCCCCAAATCTCCCCACCCCAGCCCCACACTCTCACCTGAAAGAATCAGTGTGCCACAATGTTAAATGCTGATTACAGGCAAGAACAAGTTGGGGCCAACTGATAAGTAGTAACTGCAACACGCAGGCTGTGCGTACCTGTGGTTACCATGATCTGAGTGCATTTATCATGCACCAGCTGGTACGGGGCATGCAGAGAGCGTGCACTGTGCATCCTGCCAGACCAGCGACATGGCAGCTTGATGGGAGGAGATGCCCTGCAAGCATGAGTCCAAAGCTCTTGTGCGTGTTATGCCTACCTAAGGGTGACCCTGAGCTCACCCAAGCTAGGAGGGTTACACTTAAGGTAGTTAGCATTGCTATGCACATCATCTGATTAACACAACGTGACTGATATCAAATTAAAGGAGCAGCAACAAAGAAAAGTTCCTTGTAATTTATGATAAAAGGAGAAACAGATGTTTATAAAAAGACAACGGAAGCAAGGAAAAAATAAAGAAATAAACTTTCACATGGTCTATTTTTGGTAAACCTCTGGGGCAAAACTCAAGTTTAAGCAGGAAAAAAATATCTGTGGCATATTAAACTAAGATTTATTAACATTGTTAGGACCGCCAGCATAAATACAAACCCGTACTTTACCTGTAAACTTAAGACTTTTATTAGATGGTTTCATCCTAGAGCTGAATCTCTCTCCACAACCACCCCTTCGGGCCATGTCTCTATCTAGTGGATTCTTTCTGTGGAACAGCTCTAATATATAGCTCTTGCCATCCACTAATCACAGCACATCCTGATTACTGCAACATTCTTTTCTCTGGCCTTGACAAAAGCAATCATCCTCATGTCCATTAAGAATATGCCTGGCAAAAATTATTTTCTAGCCTGTTTCTTTTAACCATTTCACTCCCTCTTTTCATTTTCTTCTGCTGGCATCCCTTCCCTAGTACCTCAAATACAAAACTACTTGTTATTTTGAAGGAACCTCAGAGCTGATCTCACTCACACTTCCTATCAGCTTTTCTTCATTAATGAGTTGTTTACTCCTGTCTGGCCTATTAAAATTTCAAACAAAGGCCTTCATGGTTTGTCCCATAGGTTGTCCTCACAGTCTTCAAAACAAACGGCTTTCACGGTAGTAAATAAATATAATTTCAGTGTTCTTCTTCAAACTTCTCCTTAAAATATTCCTTCCCTGTGAAATCTGGAAAAACTTATCAATGGTTAAATTCACAGTGTGCTGAGACCACCATCTACCATGCTGACCTATATTGTCCCTTGGTTTCCCTGAAATACCCTGAGTTATGTCTGCAGCCATACGTTGTCTCTTGTCTTGGGCTCAGATGCATCATCAAATTGCCACAGCTTAATGAGTACCACGTGTTAGCTGAGCCAAAGTAGTAATTTGCATAGTTTTAAGCCACTGCACATGCAAGTTAATGCATTTTAACTTAAACCTCAGTGAAATGGGTTTAAGAACATAAGTTTACATTATGACAGCAGCAAGTCATCGTGGCAACTTGTTAGACCATTGCAACTTAATCATGTGTCTGGAGCTTTACACATTGAACAGTTTGGAGCAAAACCTGTTTTTTTCATACATCCATGTAGCGTTTAGAGGTTCTGTCCAGAACAGAGCTTCTAGGATTTACTACCATGAAGTGAGTAACTACAAGATATGGCACTACATAAAGACAGTGTTGTTATGAGAACAGCCAGATGCACTGTTCCTGAAGTGGACTGATCTGCCTCTGTTCTTATGACAGCTCCCTTCTCAAGAGCTGATAACACATTATCACATTGTTCAGAGGTTGAATGTTTCTCTCTCTACACATAGTCATTTTGACCATGTATTTGACTTCCACATTTACATCTTGCTCTCTCCTTTCCTGCAGTTTATTTCCCTCCCTCTTCTTCTTCAGTACCTAAACCACATCCTCAACATACTTTCTCCTCTTCTTCTTTCCTCCACCTTTTTTAACTCCTTGTTTGTAGCAGCAGCTTTGGGAAAAAGAAACTGAGGAAGTGTTTTTCACCCTCTAAAGCTCTTGAGAGTTGGTACTGCCAATGGACAAGGTAACACTCTCCTGGAATAAAAAAAAAACTTTTAAAAAGTTTTTTGTATTGGAGTTCCCATTGTTTGGGTCTGAGTTGCAGTCGCAAAGTCACACAAGACTGTGTGGCCAAGGACATGTCAATAAATAAAAGTACATTCTTTCACTGGTGATACTGGAGGCAACACAGGCAGAAGTTGAGGACATGTCTCAATAAGACCTGCTGAATAATTTGAACATATTAGAGGATAAGCTTTTTTGTCAATGAAAAAGAGATAATTGTTATGCTTCCATTCTCCCATTCCACAAGTGCTACCTTCCAGCTTTTCTGCCTGGTGTATTTATCTCTCTTCTCTGCCTGTTTAAGCCTCAAAACTGCCTGCAGCAGGAATCCTGGGCTGCAGTGGTATAAAGCAGTATATCTTTATACATTATCCAAGTGGCCAGGGAGAGATGAGAAAGTTAATGATTCATCCCTTGATGAGCTGGAGAAGATATGAACTGGCACATTGGTTTTTAAATAAAGAATTTCCTCCATCAGCAATACAGGCTTGTACAAGCAGCTATCAAATACAATTCTCAGAATTGCTAAACTGTCTTTGGAACACAAGTCCAACTAAAAGTATTATTAAAACACGTACTCTCCTAAATTTTTTAGCCAGAAAATGCAACCAGAGGTTCTGAATGCCTAAGGAAAAACATACGCACATGTTCAGTTTCAAACACTCTCAGGAACAAAATAATTAATTGTCTCTGCAATCTAGCAAAGCACGCATTTAACCCTCTGAAAAGCAAGAGGAGCAGGGGAAAGGAAGACAGGCAGAAAGAAAGAGGAGAGGAATCAGCCTGGCACAGTTAAGTGATTTGCTCATGAAAAAGATCAGCAGCAGATTTAAAGAATGATTCAGCTTCCACTGAGTTTCACAAAATGAGCTTAGAAGCTCCAAGCATCATTCTCAAACACAAGGAGTATGTGATCCTTACGTACCTACATAATTGGTTAAGAGTTCTTTGCATAGTACACATAGTTTAGGCCAAGAATGAAAGACTACGGGGTTAGTTATTGAGGATCTTTTTCCAAGATTACTGTCAAAAAACAATACTGAAGCAAACATTGCAAGAATACAAGCTAAATCATTGGCATTCCTGCAAACAGAATAGCCAAATACTGATAACACTGCTACTATGGATTTCTATATTCAAAAAAACCCCAAACCCTAAAACGTGATCATGGTCACAACTGTTGCTACAATCTGCAATGGCAGGTGGAGGTCTAACAGGTTAAAACAGAATGTCTAAAATGTCACTAATAGCTATACTTAAGGAAGTGGATTGACACCTTAAAGTCAACAACAAAATATCTACTGATGTCAAAATACGTAAGTTGCGTTCTCACTGGGTATCTCCAAAACGCCATAAAACAAATTCTCATATAAGCCATAGACCATTCCTGCCCAGCTGAGGCTACCTGGGCTATTATGGTGACAGAATCATATTTTGGAGCTGAATTTGAACCAATGTTACCTTTATCATGCTGCTCGTTGCTGGTACCTAGGCCCATGCTGAAAGCCTACAGCTTGGCCGGTCTGTGTAGCACTTTCTGACTGAACCAGTGAGCATGGATACAACACGGTCATCTCATTTGTGCTCTGTTCAAATACTGAGAGAAGAAAGGGGGTCTCATAAGGGTAGAGACTCAGTGCACAAAACATCAGAGACTCTCATTGCACAGTCCAACCCACAATCAGCAGGACATGGATTGGTTTTACAGGTTCATGTGTAACATGGCACTGGTTTCTTTCTTTTGCAGTTCCCGCATTACAATTCCTGTCCCAAATAGCAACTGGACACAAAATTGAATTATTCAAACATTTTGAAGCCTGAGAAATACATAAGCCTGGGCCCCACACTTCTGAGTTTTAATAACTTTTGCATTTAGATATTTATTGTGTAGCAACCACCACCCATGTAGTAGGCTGAGAGGTGTTCCTAGATCAAGGACCCCAGTCTTTAGAAACATTAAGATCTAGATCCTTCCAGCTTTATCAATATTTCCTTTGAGGAGGGGTAGCTTTGGCTTTTTCAGGGGTTGATTGACTTTCTGAGGTGACAGAAATCTTGTTATTTTCCACACCAGTTCACCTAGGTCTGTTTGTACTATAAGAGACAACCCCTCTAATTACACATTTTATATTTTTCTAAGATTCTAAGCCAATTTGTTTCTGCAGAAAACTGTATCTTTAAATTGTGAAAATCACTCCATAAATTCTGAGTTAGAACAGTCAAGGTCTGATACCTTATCTGTGCTCTTACTGTGTACAAGGTCACATCATCAGCATGTAGATGTACAGAATATTTCATGAACTATACAACGTCGACAGGTCATTAATAAAAACTGCAAAAGTAAAAGCCCTCTAATTAGCTCCTGAGGTAACTTCGCATGTAACATTTTCACCTCAGATTCAACACCATTAAACAAAATGACTGGTGTTTGCTCCCTAATGTAGCCAGAGAACCATTCTACTGTAGTTAAACTCAGCCAAATTGAGGGAAACTTAGATAGCAATATGTTGTGATTTATTGGATCAAAGGCCACAGTCAAATCAATATAGATAGTTCCAGCATAAAAAATTATAATGTATGTCTATAACAATATCAAGGTTACCTTGAAAAGAGCAATGTAGCAGGCCAAAAACATGACTAAAATAGGGTCAATACATTATCTTTGAAAGGAACACTCATTAATTTTTGAGCAATTGGGAAAAAACAGAGAAAACACAAATAGGTTATAATTAGGGCAGTACAACAGGGTTACTATAGCATCATTTAAAATGGTCGGTTATCTGAAATTAGAAAGTAGATATTATAATAAAGATCCAGCAACAGGTTTGAGAAGAGCTTACAGAAGGTATTTAAAGAAACACAGGGTAATGTCCCCAATGGCTAGCACACTGACTAGAAGGTGGGCTGAGAGCAATGAGGCCATGTTTTTTCTGGACTCAGTTTCTCCACTGCAGTACAGATGACTGAGAGAACATTTTCATGAGCATTTTGTGAGGCACAGTAAAACAGGTGTTATCAGATACAATAGGAGTGTAGAAGGCAAAACAGGAGATTAAACCATCAACTCTTTCTCCTTATTTAAAAAAATGCTTTTGATATGGGAAGGGAGGAATGCAAGATTAACTCAGTGACACAGGCTGGGTTGAAAAGGAGTAAATTCTTCTTCCTGCATTAACTGCTTGTGATTAGGAACAGCTTGCTAATCAGAAATGAACTGCTCCGAGGTCTCCAAGGCTTCACCTCTGCTAGGAATTAAAACAGGGCAAAGGCACGTTCAAAACATCAGCAGGCAACATGCTCTGCTGTTAGCACGCTCCCTGCCACAGCTTTGGCCCACTAGCATGTCCCATCTGATATCTAGGTACACCTCATGGGGTAGCATGTGGAAGGATTATTTCCTATTGGCATCGTGGCTTGTTTTATTTAACGGTTTAGATCCACCCCTTGAGTCCAATCAAGCTAAGTGGACAGAGCAACACTTTCCCTGTGTGGAGCAGGGAGAACTCTCTATTGTAAATAATATGTTTGGTAAATGTCACCCTTTCTTCTGTTTGCAAATTGCCACTGACCAATTTTTCATTAATGTGTTTGTTATTTGATCCTGTCTGATGAATAGGTTGTGAAAAAAGATATTTCAGTCTATGTTCTGGGGGCTTTTTGGTGAGCATATTACTGTTTACTGTTTGCTATTTGATATTTATAGTGGTTGGTCACCCAAAATACATTTGCATTGCTTCTGCTTTGTGGATTACTTGAGAGAAAGAGATTAATGAGAATTTGAGATGGCCAGACAAACTAATCCAAGTGTGAAGAGATTAGCATGCATACCCATGAATTACATTCTGTAACCATCCTATAACCTTAAAGTCCTTAGTGTAAAAGGTATACAAGGCCTTTTACATCAGTACCTAAACTTGAAAGGCATGTTGACTATTTAAAACAACTGGAATTTATTTTAAAGCCAATTAAAAACCAAATAACCTACTTCACTCTGATATAACGGAGACATTAAAACTGAAATTAATTAATTTGTGTCAGTTTATAACAACAGTAAATTTTGACACCTTTCCATCAGATAACTTGAACAATGTGAGGTTTTATGTTTTTTAAATCTCATAATCCTTCTAAAATGTAACATGAAAGAAGCTCGGGCCCAACGTTTTCACATTCCCCTCAGAGGGGCAAGTTGCCAGTCTTTAAATGAGACTGTCCCTAAAATCACACCCCAACTGTTCCTTCTGTCACCCCTCATATTAAAGACAGGTTATTTCCACAGAGGGATGGCGGTCGTGAACATGGAGCAAAGAAATGGGCATAGCTGAAGGTATGGAAACCTCAGGTCTCATCCAGGGTCTCATGCTGGTGTCCACCCACCATGAGGCAAAAAAGATGAAGGAACAGAAAGGACAAATTTTCTTTCATGTCAGTGACTTTTCATGATCGTGAGGCAAATTTATCAAACATCTGAAGAGTTTTTCAAAGGGTGCAGAGTCATTGCTGGGTCCTAGGCAAAGTACAGTAATGGAGAGTGTATTCCTGGGAATCATTCTGCAGCAGCCCATAGAGTGTTCACTGCAAGACCTAACGGCTCTTTAGCCAAATGTGTTTTCTTTCTACTTGGGCTTAATAACTTTCTTAACAAGTTTCTTTGTACAACTGTATATGAAGCTGGTTTTTTTGGTTTTTTTGTTTTTGGTTTTTTTTTTTCCCAAGTGGTAATTGCCCAAAATATACTGGAATAGAGCTATTATCACTACCAGTGCGGTTGTTACCATACTTCCTATAATATCCCAATATCCCAATAATATCCCACGACAGCGCTGGTCCTGAGCACTCAGGCTGTGTGTAGAAGTCAATAGATCTTCTTCGTACTCTACCATGGACCTGCCAGGTGGTGGTCTTTGCCTTATGTTCCCCAGTTCATAAATGGGTAACAAAAATATAACCCATCCACATAAAATGCTTTCAGATTGACTGCTGAGAAAGCTGTATTTCACTCTTGCATTCATATGATTGGACAAAAAGAAAATAAAATTTATATTTATTCTAATTGTTTAGCCTAAGTAGGAAACATGGAATAATAGTACTATAAGAGAAACTCCTTACGGTGTTAGTCAAAACAGTTGAACATTACCCAGACATCATTGAAAAGTTACCTTCTTATATCTGAATATGAGATACATAGAAATAAATACAAATTATTAGAACTTACCATAGGTGTTATATTTGATGAGGAAAATGCTGAAAACACAGGCAATAAAAGTAAAATCATTTGTTAGTTGGCAAGAAATTATTTCTGCATTATTACAGTATCAACTTATTAATCATATTAACAATTTTCTACTATATTTAATGTCACGTAAGTTCTAGACTAATTGAGTCGTCAGTGTTGTCTGTGGCAATCGTAAGAAATACTAACATCTACAACTAACAGTAGAAAGTTAGTGGATAACTTTTACTTTGAGAGACGATATGATTGAATAGTTACTACTTGACATGCTGAAGTCTTTTCTTACTAAATTTAATTTAGACAGTGACTAATGTAGTCACATGTAATGTAGACTAAGCAGCACAAATTTTTGGACAAGCAGGTAAGTAAGGGTTACACCCTGCAGGCAGCTCCCATTCATGTGCTTGTCCAACCTGAAGTCCATCTTCCATGTCTCCATGGCTATGGCTACCCTTCCAGATGCAGCATAGGTGTATCTGTCTACACAAGGACAAGCTCCAAGGTACCACCCAATGAACACAATACACGACCTAACCAGATGTCGGCCATGGTTTCTGTCTCCAGATACTGTTAATCCGTACTAGATTTAACTGAGGGAGAAAGGCTTATAAGTTTCAGCCTATCAATCAGCCCCGTTTTACCTCATGTTTTGCAGACATGTTTTGATTTTGATGGTTGACTAATGAATATGCACCTGTATTTACTCCAGAATTTGTAGCTGAATGTTATTTAATAGGCACTTCAATACTTTCTATTCAAATGAACATACTTTTCTATAAAAGTAAACTAAATGTCAGCTCAAAAGATGATTAAAAAGGATGCTGAAACAAATTGTAAGTTGTTAGTGAACATGCACAAGGACTATAATCTCTTCCACTGAACAGCTTTTTTTCCTTCTGGAGCTACTGAGATCCAGGGATCGTCAGTCTGACTGTTTTACTTATGAGAAGAGACATTCTTACATGCTGTCTTTTCAGTTGCCCAAACTGGACATCTGATTGATTGCCAGGGCCCTAATTTCTGCTTTAATTGCTAACAGAAGAATAATCTTTAATATGGATAAAATTCTGAGCAAAATTAGAAGACAATCAAAATACACCTAAGAGTGGTGTACTACTACTGGCTCGCATTGCTCTTTCCAGCAGAAGACACATTTGACAATGAACACAAGATCTCATATGTGGAGATGATAACAGAAAGTGTCTACAGACTTGAAGGAATTTAAGCAAGAATTATATGTGTGGAGCAATGCAGACACATTGCAACAATGAGATTTAGCCACAGGAGGCAGCAAACCAAATGGTAACAGGTTAGGTGGAAAAGGAGATAAACCAGTTTCACCTCAGCTGTCATTTGTTCCTTTTTTTTTTTTTTTAGTTTATAGCTGAAAGCAAAGTATTCCCGTTATTGAACACCAAGGGCCAGTTCTCTTTGTTTGGATGAGCTGAGCCCAAGTAAAGAACAAGGCATTTAATCCAACAGAAATACGCAAATAAAGAACTGCAATATAATATACAGAAGAAAATATTGTGTTGCTTTCTTCACCTAGATCTAAGCCTTCACAGAAATCTGATGATCTTATTTAGTCCATAGATTAAGATCACAGCAGAAATGTAATAAAATTACAATAAAGGTTATGTATCAATAAGGTGTCAGTTGTGCATAGGGATGAAGTATTCTAGTCGTAATTAAATTTTAAATCTAATTATAATTTGAGGAGTCCTTTTAATTACATTGCAATATTTTGCTTTTGTAGGAAGATGATTGCTATAGCATCTTTTATCTGTAATTTTCTTTTAATTAAAAAATGTAAATAAATCAAAACCACTTACTTAAAATATTTACATCTTAAATGAAAACAAACAAAAAATGCAGGAATTTCTCCATCCAGGTCTTATCTACTGAATCACACCTAGGTGTACTTTTCTTTTTTTCCTAATGAAGTGGTGAGTTTTACATTACTACTTATTTCTTTCATATAATCAGAAATGGCCAAATTACTTTGGCCAAAGGAGAAAAAAGAGCTTCCTCAAAGCAAAGACTCCTAGACAGGAAAGATATCAAACCTTTTTTTCAAAAGGTGTTGGGACTGTAGGGCATCCTTTGAAAAGCTGCTGGTTGCTTCCCTACACTGAACTCCTCTAGCCAGTCCCACCAGACTCAACTGTTCAATAGCACAGCAAATTCAGGTGCCTCTGCTTATTAGTACTTACAAGCCTCCTTGTGCTTACATTTTTTTGTCCTCCTTGTGTTTCTTTGAAGCACTTAGTCATGGTCAGCTTATATCACCTGCCTGTGTGCTAACTTTGTGTGTTGGTTTAAGCAGTTCCTTTCCCACCCCCCACCCCCGCCATTAGGCTTCCTGATGTGATGGCTTGATAAGAAAAATCTTTCTTCTTGGCCTTCATTTCTCTAAGTGAAACAGGCAAGTGTCCTTTAGTCTTTTAAGACAGAATCTCAGTTTGCCTAAGCACCTCCTCCAGTTTGAGTTAGTCTTTCCTGAATAGAGGACACCAGAATTTTACCAGGAGAGACTAAGATACTTCAGGCAGATTCCCCAGGGCCTCTGCAGTGGCATAGATCCTTCACTGTTCCTATAGCAAATACTTCTCTTACTACGTATTAAGGCCAGTTTTGCCTTTTCCATAAACTCCTCATATAGGTGGCTTGTCATCCAGTCATTTCCAGGTGACAGCTAGGACACATGCATTTTCTAACGTTCAGCTTTATTCCATCTCTACTACATAAGAACTCAAGATCTAGTTCTGGCTGTAAGATATTTCTGCTGTTCTTTTTGTTTCCATCAACAAGTTTCATTGCAACATTTAAAATTATTTAACCAAATCAGCCCAGCACTTGTAGAGGAACTCCATTAATAATTTCTCTCAACCTCGACCCCTCCTCTGCATCTCTGCTGTAGCAAATTCCTTACTCAGTTGTTTTAATCTACTGGAGTAGATTCCTTACTCAGTTGTGTTAATCTACTGTTCTTTTGTTTATCTTCCTTTCTCCAGTTGAAAAAAAATGATTCAAAAATTTTAATGAAGCATTAACTACTTACTGAAGTACTAAATATCAGTACAGATAGACTGAATATACCACTTTTCCTTTGCTTGGAGGACCAACTATTTTATGAAAGCAAGCTATTAATTTAATCTGACATAATCTATCTTTTGTAAACTCGTGTTATATTCTATCTCGTTTTCTATTTATCCCACATCTTCACTGTATTCTACAAACTCTGCTTTAAAGACTGACTCACAACTGATGCCAGAAAACGAGGCTTATAATTGTCCAGATACTCTTTTTCCTACTCTTAAATATATATGTATATTGCAAATATGTATGTAAACACATATGTGTATATAATTGTGTATATATACATATATAGTTACTCTCTTTTCACACAATACTGTCCTGACTTGGCAGCTGTTTCTGCCATGACACATGAGAAATCAGATACCATTTCTTCAGAGTACTGGAGTGGAAGTTATCTGGTACCCCAACACTTGAACAGGTTAAACTCTTTGAGCCTTGTCACTTTCCATGTGATAATCTCTATTTTCATTTCCATACCTTTGTTCCTATTAGCTGACCTACCTTTGCTTTCCATATTGAATAATATTATGCTAATGGTAAAAGACAAATTCTTTACCCTCCTTTTGGGGCCTTACACTGTTTTTCATCTTTATCCCATCCTATTGTAGATTAACTCTGTTTTGTCTTTCCCTAGTCTCTTCCTAGTTATAAGCTTGGGTAAAAAAACCCTAACTATTTGTTTTAATATTCTTTGCAAAGCATACTGTAACTTTACTACTCGCAATTCTTGCTTTATCAACACAACTCCTGACCTTTAAGACATAGTTTTTGTTGCTGTTCACTCCTCTCTTTCACTCCTCTTAGGCTTTGCATTTTTCTACTGTACAGGTAGTCTGGGCACATTTTTTGTCAGATAATGTTCCCCCTTTTGCTGAGATAAAAAATCTTAATAGATTTTAAAATGTGGATTAAATTCTAAATTTCTTCTGTATTTAAATCCATAGTTTCTCAGTCCAACTCATTTAAAAAACTGTATTTATCAATTTGTCTTTTTTAACTGAACCTTTGAACCTTCACTTATCCTGCCATTTAATTTAAATTCTATCAGTTCATGGTCACTCTTTGCAAGGGTTATTTTCCACCACCCCGCTTCCCTCAAGTCTAAATAAGTATTGATTCTCAGGTGTTCAGTGAATTTTGTTGAAAGAAACAATCTCCCACTGTATTCAGTCATAACTAAACTTTATCATTATTCCAAGGATTTGATCTCCAAACTAGCAGTTCATCTGTTAGTCCATAATTGCTAGAATGAAAACAAATATAAGCACCACTTTGGAAAGGATTAGGCACAGAAATTAAATAATTCCTTTAAATTCACGTAGACTATTTACATGTATTCAGCCAGTCATATGTATCAGTTATTCCTGGATCATGACAGTCTTGTGGATTTGTGTCTTCTGGACAAACCAAGCAAATAAAGTCTTCGTGAATGTGCAAAAATGTGTGATAAAAAAGTGTGAGCATTTGATAGTACATTCAGACAGGTCCTTGGATCATTCAGAATTAACAAAATGTGATCTGATCCTTACCCAGAAATTTTCTTCATCGGTAATAGCAATGGAGATTGCTTTTTCACTTCCATGATCTGTAATCTCTGTGCAAGTGAAGAGCAGCTGGCAAAGAACATGTATTTGTGTTTCTTAATCTATACATTTGTCACCAGGAGAGCAGGGAGGAAGCTCTAGATCTGCTCCTGACCCCGACAACTCTACTGAAATAATGGTGCAGGAGGGTTGCAACACGGCAGGCAGAGGAGGCAGGCAACATAATCCACATTAAACTGTGTGTACTCAGAGACCTGAGAGTCACCACTACATACCAGCTGTCATACAGAGATTTCTTAGGCTGTGGGTATATACCCAGTTTATCAATGTTGGTGACACTTAAGACATTAATGCTCCCTAGCTGCTTGCAGCCATTATTCTTCCAGTGGTGACCAACCCCAGAGCAGACCCAGTGGTAGGAAATCTATGAGCAGTTCTTATTTGTTTCAGCACAGATTTAGACAGATTAGTTTAATCTGCTGATGAATACAGTTTGAGCTGACCTTGCTGAGTCTGCACTGGGGCTGACTGGGGTGCATTCACACATTGGCTTCCCAGGCAAGACTGTGAAAGTGAGAGCTCACAGCTGGTAGGCAGCCTCCCAAGTAGCTGGGAAGCCCGTAACATATTCACCACACAGATGTTTGCAAAATGAGTATCTATCTACAGCTTTATTTTCCAGAGGAATCAACCACAAGCTGCGGAGGGTCTGGGGTGGGTATCATCGAGGCCATGCCCCTTCTCTGTAGGTTCGACCCTCAGATGTGGGATACCTTACATGCAAAATGAGAGGGAGGACAAAAGTATCTGTACATCTTGATGCCCCACCTAATCCCTGGACTTCAACATATATATGGTTCAGACTCCAAGGAAACACAAAACATCCTTAAGTAGCTGGCTTAGTAGCCAGTGGTCATTAGAGTACAACAGCAATCCAGGCTTGGCTTTTTCCCTCAGACTCTTTATTTGAAGTTACAAGAGTGTAACCTACATCGGATAACTGCAGTGTTCTACTTAGATAAATGAAGTTATTGGCTCAATGCCTATTAGCATTACCTAACAAAATCTTAATTAGGCTAGAATTGCAAATATTATTGAAGTTCATGTTAGCACATCAAGTGACTATTGCCAGACAATTTTTTTAATCAAAGTCCCAACTTTCATTTTAACAGTTTTGGGTTGTTAGCTTTTACCTTTAACTTTAGTACTAACATTCTCTAATTTTCAAGTATAATTTATGTGTCTAATGCAACATTATGTCATTGTGCAGTGGTGGTCTACGTAGAACCTTAAGATTATTTTAATAAAGTTCTTAACTAGGACTCTTTTTTTGCAGGCAACTTTTATAACAATATGTGAAAATGATGTCTTCACATCAGCAGAAAGAGATTATAGATTGGCATTCATATGCAGTATGTGCTTTGAAGGCATTTCTGAAGCACTCATAAACCACTGGATCACATGAGGACTTTAAAAACTCTTCTTGTCTTGAATCATCCATAAATTAACACTTCTCTATTTACAAAGTCATCCACAACCAGCAAAAAACTTTACTAGCTGCAATAGATGTGTAACAGAATGAAAAGAGCCAAATAACTCAAATATTTGACTTCTACATTTTGTATACGTTGATAGCATTTGGCCTTGGAAAGAGAAAAGAATAAGCCAAACCTGGACTTTCTAGGTCAGATTACTAAGTTTTTCAAAAAGTCCAAATATCTGACCCTGCATTACTCCCTCTTCTAGGAGCAGCTTGCTGATGGTGGTCAGACCTGAAAAGCAACAGCACTATGTTCTTCCTCAGCACAATGCCATAGGAAAAAAACGATCACAATTATTTTTGGACTTGTTGGAGCTGAAGTAGTTGCCATCGCTCAGACGTACCTCCCACCAAAGGTCACCAGCCACCGAGGAGCTTGCACGGTACGTGCTTCTCACCCATGGCAGCGCACAGCCTGGTGCATTAACAGAAAGTGCTATAATCTTCCTTTTACTCCTGCGCATGGAGAAGGGGCAAAGACAGAGCCCTTTCTCCCAGTGCAACCACTGCGGAGGTGACCTCCCACAGAGGCAGGGGACATAGCTGGGGAGGGAAGGTGTTTTGCTGCCACAGCCACATCCAGCCAAGCTGCTTGACCAGAGTCCTGGAGCAAATGCAGCCAGAAGGACGTTTAACAGTACCACAGTCACTGTCGTACTGAGCTGAGTGAATACCACTGCCATGAATGTTTTAATGGATAGTTTAAGGTACAAATGATTCTGAGTGGGATCCTTTAAAAACATGTGTGGTGTGACATCCCCTTAAAAAAAATCCTCCCAAGATTTCACGTGACTTCAGCAGGAGCAGAATTAGGCCAAAGCCAAACACCTCTGAAAACCTGACCTTCGCACATGCTGAGCAGGGCAGGAGTGGAAAAGGAGCAGTGTTTTACATTTAGCATGACCATTTCAGTGCCAGTTTGCTAACACAGTTTTCTAAAGATGCTATCTTTGCGGAGCTGAGCTTGCTCCCCCCCAAATTTTTTTTTTTGCTTCTTTTTTTTTTTTCTGGTTTACTTTGGGGGTTTTTTAAAGTGACTTTTTTGGACTGGAGAAATAGTTACTGTAGTGCTCTTTTGCAACTTGGCTCTAGCCATCGTCTCTGGGTGATCGCAAAAGCTTACGCTATTTTGCAGTAACTCCCATCCCGATTCACAGTATGAGCGCGGCCCTCTCGCAGAGGAGCTCAGGAGTTTCCTACGCTAATTGTACCCCCGCCAGTTGCCGATTTCCCCGCAGCAGCACAAGCCAGACTTTCTTACAGGCTGTTAATATTTTCCACTCCAGTACCCGGTGCCAAATTCTCCCACGGCTTGCTACAAGTTTCCTGACAAGATACGCTTTTAGCACGACATAGAGGGGATTCACACAGGCAGCCGAGGCCGGGCTCCCGCCACCCCGCCGGCTGGCCCCAGAGGAGAGCCCAGGCACCAAGGTGGGGCCCGGCCTCCTCGGCCTTCCCAGGGAACTCCCCGGCCATGGCGGGTTCGCCGTGTGACTGAAATCCAAGGGCTGCCCGCCGGGGCCCGCAGTCGCGCCGCCACCCGCCCCGAGGCGCGAGGACGCGAGGTTTCCTGGGGAAAGCAGACACGGGTGCCGCCGGCAGCCGGGGCGGAGGGGGAACCGGGGCACGGCTCCAGGCGAGCAGCGGTGACTAAACCGTGCCAGACCCGGAGGAGCCCAAGGGACACGGTGACTCAGAGGCACACCTCTGGCTCCCTGTCCTTCCCCCATGGAGGAGGGCTGGCCACAAACCGCGGCGCGCCCCCACAGCTCCCTGGAGGGGGCACAGGCCGCTGCAGGGCGTCTGCGCCCAGAAATCCCTCCCTGGCCTCCTCTGCACGCGTCTGGAGCTGCCGCCGAGCCGGGCGGCGGTGGGACACGGGCCAGCCCGGGGGCAACGGCCTTGTCCTGCGGGGCGGCTGAAAGGAGAGCTCGGAGCTGCACCAGCTAAGGGAGCCCCGCGATTAAAAACCGACCTGGCTGGAGCAAGGAGGCAGCGGAAACTGTGTCTGTGCTGGCCAGGAGGCAGAGAAAGGGACACGTTGTTGCCGGTGCTTGAGAGAAAAACAGGCCTGACATTGCACCAGTTTTGGGGGGCTCCGAATGATGCCCAGCAAGAACCGTATGACCGCCAATAAAGGGGACAGGCAGCATGAGTCACCTGAGTCCACTCATTCTTACTGTAACACAGAGGACAAAGAAAAGTTAAAAAAAAAAGGCCCAAAGCTGGTTTTGGAAGTTGTGTTATTATTTTCCCAAGGAGGCTGGGCAAAGCAGCGACCTGCCTGGCTGTCGGCATGGGGAAGAAGACGCCCGGCGCAGATGCAGGACTTGGAGGGGGGATGCGGCAGAGGGCTGCCTGCCGCCTCTGCCCTGCCCACAAGCATCGCCCAGTCAGACACGGCCACGATTACACCGCTCCATGCAGAAGAGGTCAACCAGCTGCCGCCAGCCTCTTGTCAGCCCCAAGCCCCAGGGAAGGGTGGCAGAGGCAGGCGGGAACATCCCCAGGAAGGGCATAAGCTTTGCTGACAATGCTTTTGATGTTGCAAAACTTCAAGCTCCAAGGCCTGGAGGTGAGGGATGACACGAGGACCTATGCTTTCGGTTTCTTATATGCTAGATTTTTAGCCCCAAAAA
This sequence comes from Astur gentilis, assembly GCF_929443795.1. Classification (NCBI taxonomy): domain Eukaryota; kingdom Metazoa; phylum Chordata; class Aves; order Accipitriformes; family Accipitridae; genus Astur; species Astur gentilis. The sequence continues at coordinate 10,916,820 of NC_064897.1, read as the reverse complement.
GACCAAAAGTGTGATTTACAAGTATGTTGAAAGGTATGCACAAAAAAAGACAAATAAATACACAAAAATCCCGAGCTAACCAATGCTGTAAACACTCGTGACTTTTAAATTGGCCTTGAAATTTTTAAGTGGGTCAGTTTCTAGTTCTGACTTGCAGCTCTTTACTTCCTAGAGTTAGTGATACCACATACCAAAAAAACACCTCAGAAAAAGCTGTAGCATGTAGTGCCCTCATTCTTCTGCTAGTAAACAGAGTGTTCATTTTTAATAAAAGCAGTAAGAAAGAACAGCACATCACAATGAAAGCAGTAGGTTTGCAACACTGCACGTGCATTTTCGCAAGACATTCCCATCTTCCTCTGTCACTGGCACACACACACACACACACACACACCACATCACACCCCTGAAGCAGGGGGTCTTGCCTGTTCCCTTACAGATGCAAGCCAGGACTGTGGGGTCCACTAGATCAGCATTTAAGTGGAGAAAAATGAGCTCCGGGAAGCGTGGTACACTCCACCTCTCTTACACAGGAGTAGTCAAGAGCAGGTACGCAGTAGGTAATGCATACTGTTGCATGTTTCCCCAAAATTATGTATTTCTTCATGTATCCTGCATGCAGCCTAATCAACACAGAGCTGTTTCCTGGTCTGCCGCAGCCTGCTTGGTTCAGTAGTTCCCACAATACCGTAAGTGTCAGTTTATCTTTGCTGGCTACAACTCTTTCAGTCTCCTGCCCTTTACTCTCCGCTCACAGATCTCTTTCCCAGACAGCTACTATTTTCCATGCAGCAGAAGCAGCCACAGTCTCTCAAACATATTATGAGTTTCCCAGTACCATTGTCTCTGTGTTTGCTGCTGCTTTGGAAGGGCACAGCTTCTCCCCACTTGCTGATTTCCCTCCAGTCTTCCAGACATCATCTCACATAATTTTGCCATGGCTTTACTGCCCAATCACTTGCCAAACCACTTGTAGCTTTTTTTCTGAGCTGCTCTGCAGAGATTCTGTGCTTTGGTTCTGTACATGCCTCTCAGCGTCAACTTTTTTCCCTTGTTCTCTACCAGCCAAAGATTATCCATATAAAGCAATGTAAAACACACCATTAAAAGGCCTCCTTGCCGTAGTGTTCCCAGTTATTTTAGCTTTAGGCTTCTGTCCTGGGTTACTATAATATTTTTTTAAGTTCATTTTTCCAAGATCGAGTCCAAAAATATCTGATCTGACAGGCTCTGGTAGAACACTGCAGAAATACCTCCACAAAGCTCAGGAGCGTCTGCATGATTTACAGCTTTTGTTCCCTGTTTAGTTCAAAGTTTGGAAATGCTGCGATCTAAGCATCTGACCCCAGCTGTTTTTTCTAATTTGGTTGACAGTCCTTTTTGGCAGAGATGTGCCATCTTCTCAGTGCAAAGGACTAGACTGGTTCTTTAAAAAATTGACAGGTAGAGTGACACCCCCAGAAATCAGGTTACTCCGCACGTAGAAATATTTAAGGAGTAGAACATGGTAGCAATGTTTGGGTCTGGGCAATAACTAATTCAAGACCCTAAAGAAAGAAGATGTGCTAGCATGAAGATGGACCAATGGCTGGAGTTGAGAAGGTTACCTAGACTGTACAATAGAAAGTTTTACAAGACCCTGAGCCAAACTGAGCACGAGAAGTGATGCTCATGCATTGGAGTGGTGGCATGTAAAGCTAATTAACACTGCTGGTGGTAATGTTGCTGTCCAAAAGGCTCTGCACTGAGCCATGTGGTGCACCACTTCTATTTCTGCTACTCTAAAACTGTGCACCATACCCTCAAGCTCTCTAACTGCTGAGATCCTCAGATCAAGTTCAGACATTTGAATTGAGGGAATAGGCGATGGCAAAGGGAATGAACTGAGAGGACACACAGATTTTATTTTCTCAGGAATAAAGCTTGGTTTTATGAAGCAAAATGAGGAAGGTGGAGACACAATGTCATTTCATGAAGGGACTAAAATAGAAGACAGAGCTGGGCAAGAGACCACATGTTAATCTCTGAGCTGTTAGGGTACTGATCTTAGAAGGGAGGAAGCATCCAACAAGACCTATATTTCAGTATCATGTAACAAAAACTACTAAGCTCCATTAATGAGCAATCTCTAGAGTGAAAAGGACCTGGTGTCAGGTTACGACCAAGGATTTTATTGGACTGTAGGATCATTGAGGAACATATTTAAAATCTTGATTAATTTTTTTAAACTCTAATTGTGGACTCTATTTCTTTTGACATATGTAGTTTGTGTCTTTGAATAGGTAATATGACATATTTATGTGTGAGATTATCAATTACTGTGTGATGAGTGATTAAATTTATATATTCAAAACCTGATTGACTTTCACTGACTGTTTTCCATTTAAAGAAACCCATGCTTATATGGAAAGCATAAATCATCAGCCCATTCTTAAAAGGCAATGATTGCAGAATAATAATTTATAATAGCAACATTAATATCAATTATTCTGCCTGTAAGAACAGTTCCCACATATACTAAAATATGAACGTGAAAGAGGTAATAACTAACTAAGATTATATGTTCTTTTACTTGTGATTGTGTTTGCAAAGACTTAGGCACTAGCATCTATGAAAGGGGCAAAAGCTTTCTATGGTCCCATCTAGCTACACTTCTGACAATGCAAATATTACTCACTTTGAAATTTTACCACTAGCTACACTAAATTCAACATTGTGTTGGTTCGCTACCAGTAGCTCAGCTGGAATTGGAGAAAGATTGCAGAGGGAGAGAATCCAACAAAGAACTTTGGATAGGTAAAGTAATGCAACAGAGTCCCAGAGAACAAACTAAATCTCTTGTTTTCGGAGCAATAGGTAAAACAGATGTGCATATAGATAATTCGCTAGGATATTTTTTTGTTCTTGCTGCTAAGATTAAAAAATACTTTGGGTTGACCAGACATTTAGGACAGAGATTTCTGAACGATGAGAGAGCTGTGGGGTTTTCCCCAAGGACAAGTGATGCAAAAGACCTAACACATAAACCAAGACACCTACTGAGAGTTTCTGCTTAAGGCTAAGGGTCAAAGGCACTGTCGTTTCAGTAGGTTTAGTCATTAAACTGTCTCATGTGTCATTTTCCTCAATTTTAATCCTTATGATTTTGAAGGAAAGCTTGAAAACATGAGATACTCATGTAAGATTTTGCCACATCCCCATATATAGAGAGCCCTAAACAATTGGGCAGATGTCTTTGTGAACCTTACATTGATCTTAGCTAGAAGACTTGTGTGATCTCCACCAATGTTTTCACACTGGAAGACCTTGGCAGGGCAGAAGATAGTAGTGGAGCAGGCCTGATCAGCAACTGACTGTCAAAAGAGAAGCCTCTCTTTTGACCTCTGAATCCTCAAAAGAGAGGTTTCTCTTTGTGACACATGATTGCAATGCAGAGATAAGAGCACTGAGAGGAGCAATACCTCACCTCTGCATACTAGGAACCCTAGGTATCTGTTGGTCCTGTCTCTCTCTTACTACCCACCATTTACCCCAGTGCTGTCACAAGAGGAAAAAAGGTAGGCGAATGATCCCAGGCTGCTGAGAACCCACTCTTGCAGGAAACCTTCCCAGGTAACGTAAATGGCCACAGCAGCAGAGAGGGGAGAGCATCCTCTATCTCAAGCAGCCTAAGTAACTATAAATTACTGCAGATACAGCCTGTGGTCATTACTTAGTCCCTCTTCAAGTAAAGCTTTCCTTGACTTGAAGGAGGGAAGTGCTCTGATATTAATGGAAGGTATCTGAGAGAAGAATATACCCCCTTGGCTTGCTATGATCATATTGGACACTAACTTGGCAAATATGTTCCCAAACTTAAACAGCTAGTTTTAGCAATAGAAAAGTACAGCCAAGAACCATGTTGGATTAAGAAATGAGTATGTTCACATAAAGTAAGAACTGACCTAAACTAGATCATGATATTCTCTGAGATTTGTAAAAAAAAAAAAAAATAAAAAAAAAATTGTTTTTGTATGTCTCTGCACTTCAACACTCACTGTAGAGACTGCAGTTATAGGTTCTTTGGAAATGCAAATTAGACAACAGTGCCTGATTTTGCCTGGCACAAGGAAGGGAAGCGCTAAAATATTTTGTGATGGGTCTGAGCCAGAAGTCTAGAAGACTAGATTTAAAGCTAGAGGTTTAGATCGATCTTTAAAAGAAAAGCTATTGTCACAGATTTTCTATTCCCACTGAATTCAGGGCATACTGAAATCTCCTGACAACTGATATTCTCTTGAGATTTTCTATCTCCCAGTTTCCATCGAGTTTGTACAAAAGCGCTACCTCATTTCATGGCTAGTTTTAAAAACTTGCATAAGAAATATGAGACCAAACCACAAAGTTTGGATAGTGATGTGTACTTTCTGCAAGTTTGTGGGGGGTATTAGGATCACAACTGCTCTACTTTGAGTAACTCCCACTAGGGCTGAACTGAAAAATAAAACTAGGCTTATCTGCAAACACTGGAACAAACTCTGATCCAAGTTACGTCCAACAAAATAATGGGGGGGGGGGGGGGGAAGGGGGGAGTGTTGTAATTGGACTGTTTCCTCTTCCTCTTGGGACTACTTAATAGACATACCTCTATTCCATCACTGAACATTTGGAAATTAATGTCCATCCATTTTATAATGCTTTTCCAGCACTGCCCTATACTTCTACGTCAACATACATATTTCTATTCAAGAGATCATTACTATTATTTTAAAACAGATGGTTTGAACATAATCCACATAAATAGTAGATTGGCACTGCCAGTCATGATGGCATGTGTAGAAAAGAGCTGGCTGATGCGACAATATTTAAAGATTAGCAGTCTGGGACACTACAAATGACAGTGTCTCTTGCCACTGAACTTAATGCTTGTGCTATGGCATTCAAATAAAGGCACAGCATCCATCACGCCAAGAGGTCTGATAAACTCACAGACTAAAAAAAAAGTTAAGTTTTACTGTAGGTATCTACTGAAAACAGTGGGGGGTGGCATAGACCCCTCTGTGGAAAGGAGGCATGAAACTCACACTCCTTCCTATCCTTGTGTTGGCATCAACAGATGGAGGGCTCGTGAAAATCTGTGCCCTGACCACTTCTGTTAACATGCCAGGCATGGCTTTGGCTTTTTCTCTGGGACACTAGGAAATTACCATTAATATAAAATATATAATTGTTTAAAATTACCTATAATCAGTGTCCAGTAGAACCTGTGAAAACACTGCATATTTTAGAAGCGCTCTTGGTGTATGCGTGTCCTGCAGCTGACCCTACCACAGCTGTAACTGTCTCAAGTTGCAGCTGATCAGGAGGAATGCGACATCACCCCAAGCCATCAGTTGTGTCCATGACACTTCATCAAAATACCCACTTAATAGCCCACATCTCTGCTGTCTGGCCAGTTTATTCCCTCTGCTTGTGTTGCCATGCTGACTCATGTCCCAGTCCTAAGCTTGTGCATATTAATTCAGGCAGTTCTCTTGGGTCTGGCTTGCTTGCAGGCATGTTAGGTCTTCTTGACCAACCTAGGTCCAAACTTCTCCTAGCTACAAGAGCATCTAGGACCTGGTTGCATTTGTCAGTAGGTAGTGGATGCATGTCCAGCTTACTGTTTTGACACACGGGTCCTTATTTTGGCTCCAAGGGCAACATTCTCACTGAAGTCAGGGAAGAGAACTGAGACCCATGTGACACCCCGTAAATACTAAGAAACAGTAAAACCAGCAAGGCTGTCAGTGTGGCTTCCATTGCTGGTTAAAGAGAGGGGATAATGTGCTAGTTCAAACAACAGAGCTAATAAAGGACACATTTTGAATTTCAGTAGCTAGTCAAAAGACCGAAAGCTTCGAGGGCACAACAAACCCTTTGAGGGTTTACACGTGATACACATTCACAAGTCATGAAGTCTGCCCACAATGCTTGTTTAACCACATGACACTTCAGTAGAACAGCCAGCTGCGTGTTCAAAGTGCCACTGCTGCTTTCCTGGCCATGCACTGACATGCCTCAAGGGTACTTGAGGGGGTTTACCCAGGAGCTAGGGAAAAGAAAAAAAAAAAATAAAAGAGAAATTGGTTGAAGACTTAGCTTGCGGACTCCTAAGACCATTACAGCATATGTGGAAATGTAAAACAACTTCTTGCACAAGCTGTAACACACCAACAGAAAAACCACTTAAAACATCTTCAAACTATCAAAGTCAGAGACGATTTGATAGAACTTCACAAATCCCATAATCTACTGTAAGTAGTAGCTAAGATTTTGGCTTCACCCATGTGTCTGCAACTGGGGAAGAAGCAGGAGGATAATTTATCCAAGTCCAGGGTAATGAAGTGTTAACAAAAACCATATGAAGTTATTACTACAACCACAGGCTGCAGAATGTGAAGGAAAGAGGATCTCAGGAGACCCACCTATTTTCAGTCATCTCCTGCTTCATAGTTCATCAAAAGGTGTTCACCAAAACAGGAGGCAAGCAACAGAAATTAAGTGATTCATTAGACCTAATGAACAATGCTGATCAGATCATCTCTAAAATACAGTCAGCCAACATTGATATATACATACTTTAACTCATTCTTCCCAACTTTATTAGGTACATATGTCTACAGCAGACACAAATGAAACATTCTACAACTAGGCTCCAAGCCAAAAACTAATTTATTCTTTAATGTGGTAGTGATTACTTGGTGGTTCCTTGAGCAGAGATGACAGGTCTGAGCTAATGGAGTTGTACTGTAAGTTAATATAAATCATGACAGAGCAATTAATTACAGAAACCACTGCAAATCCCTTTGTTAGTTTTCCCCATCACCAGAAGGATTTAATAATGTTCATTTTGCTAAGTTCCAGTGACATTTACAAGTCTTAAACCATTTTTAATCAAATCAATATCTCTGGCTGCTAAATTTAGTTGTGCTTTGCTAGCAAGTCCTGGAATGCATCGATACTAATGTTTCTTACCTTCTGTTCAAGTAAATTGTACTGAAGCCCCACACTTCCTCTTCATTTGTTTACATTGAGTAATTGGGATTATTTTTTTAATGAGCAACATAAGAAATAAGTGCATCCAAAGGAGTTAGGAGACAGTGAGCTAGACAGATATACAAATATCAGTGCTTATGATGCATATCATGTAGTTGAAAAATTTAAGGAAATTTCCCTTAACTGGCTGAAAGCACTCCAAACCAAAGAACTGTAGCTTGTTTGGGAACCAGGGCACCCAAACAGAGCTATGGGTAAGCCCGTGTGGCTAATACAAAATACAGGGCACAGTGACTTCTTTCTGTCCCTGTGTGTTCTTGGATCTGTTACCTAAGAGTCCAAAACGCTTGAATGACACCTCATTTCCATTTATCTCTGTGTGAACTGAACGCATACCTAAATACTGTTGAGGACTGTGGGTGGTGATCTCACACATTGTTTTGCACGGGAGAGTCTCTCTTTCTCTGTGTCTCATATTTATAGCTATAATCTAGGGATAATCATACTCTGTTTGTCATATCCACTTAGCTTTTAAGTCCTTTGAGGTACGTGTTATCAATAATTTCATGTGCATAGTATGCCTAACAAAAAGGGAGCTGTGAGGCCAATTGCATTACAAAAAATTACCAGAAATACCAATAACAGTCCTGTATGATTGTATCTAGGGACCTTTTCCAGATAAGTTACTGTACAAGACTGAATATTTGCAAAGCAGTTTGAAAAGTGTCATTACAAACATCAAGAACAATTAGGTCCAGTCTGTGTTTTCCTAAAATGGTTTCAGTTTTGAAATGAACTTTTCTAAGATCAGGATTAGAACCATTATCTTTTAGCATGGGTTTTTTCATTTACATGTTTTTTAATATTATTGCCATCAACACCCACCCCCCCCCCCCCCCCAAAATACAGCTGGTTTCTGAATTTTTCAGTAAAGATATTTAATTTTGCTCTGCAAAAACAAAGCACAGAAATTTACCAGCTCTGGATTGTTATTTTGCTCTGTCCTTAACAGCAACAACAACAAAATCTGGAGAGGTTTGACATTCTGTTGCATTTAGATCAGTATCTTTTTCTTCATACCTAATGAACACATTCACAACAATGGCTCTCAGATCTCTGACATCCTCAAGGGACTACGCATAGGTCATGGACTCTGAACACCAGCACATCAGCATGGAATAATAATAATAATAAAAAAAATAGGAAGTAAAACTTCAAAGTCGGTGCTAGCTGCAAGGTTTCTTCTTTAGAAACCTTGTAGCAAGTTCTACGTTATTTATTTCATTTCAAGTACTTATTTCATTAATTTTGGTGAGATTCAGCAATAATGTAGTAATATAGTTCCTTGGTTTATGACCTGTGTGCTATTCCCCATAGAGAGGAAAGAATTGTTGTAGCTTTTTTATTTTTCATTTTTTCTGCAAGCATAAAAACAAAACAACAAGATCTAAAGAAAGAATGGGAGAGAAGAAAGAAAAATCCAGACTTTAAAAATAGAATTACTCCCACTGAGGTTCAAAGGATGAGCTAAGCCAGAGTTCCTCATCTGCACTTTCCATTAATGTTGGGTCTTTGTGTAAATAGTATAGATTGGCAACTAGAGTTTCATTTCTTTTGTTCTTCCTCTGGACAATTGCTTTCCATTTTACCTCAGATGACACCAAGTCATTGTGACAGAGGCCCCCAAGACCTTGCTGTGATTCTGTAATGACTTAAATTCCCCACTTTCCCAGAGTGCACTAAGACATCAGGCTTTTATGTCTTGAGCTGCTGCATTAAGTCCTAATGGAAAATTTCTCTCCTAACTTAAGAACTACCTTATCCCCCATGAATAAACAATGACAGCATATGGATCAAGAATGACCTCTAATACATCTGTCTTTAATGGAGGAATCACTGTAAAAATTGATTTCCTTTCACCCTCAAGCAACAAGGTCTTCCCTGTGCAGAATTAAACACATACAAAGCATAAGATATATTCAAATGCAGAACTGCAAGTAGAGGCATTTCATTTAATATGCAGCTATGCTGGAGGCTCAGACCAATCTGAGATTCAATTTGCATTATAATTCTAAAAATAATAATTCTCTAATGAGAATATTTGAGTGTATGTAAGTGTGCAGACATAAAATTCACTCTAGAAAAAGGAAGACCAAACACAATTGATTTTCTGTGGGGAGCTTAAAGGGAACTTAAAGATGAAAAACAAAACAAAACACCGAAAAAAACCCATACCAGAAAAACACACCACCAAAACTTAAAGGAAATCAAAAGCTGACCTTTTTTGAAATTTGCTTAGTTGCCTGTGTTTTCTGAAGTAAACACTGAAAGACATCTGAGCAGGGAATATATTCCCTTTTGTATAAGGACAATATACATGGCATAAGCATGATTTTGCTATTATAGGTATGGAAAAATCACGTTCAGCACGTTGTTGGCTAAACACAGTCTAACTTCAGCTAATTACAATCCATATTACCATGCCCATTTTAATCATAAACAGTACATTTCCAAATCCACACTAAAACCAGGTTGAATCCTGGACTGGATCCAATAACATTACATCTCTTACGGTTTTGTAAAGATGCTAGAATTTCTCTGCAGTGTACAGGAGCACCTATTTTCCAAGTTAGTATTGCACTTACAAAGGGATAGATATTAACAGAATCAATATTTGATTATTGGGTATTGCAAAAAAAAATAATGGCTTTTAGTCTTCTAGTACTAGTAATTATTATTATTGTTGTTTACCCTTCAGTCAGGAAAAATGTAATTTCTTAGAGAAAAAAAAACCCTCTAATCTAAATTCTGGAAACTATTCATACCCCACCTCTCTTTTCTGGATGGAGAATGGACCAAGAGGCAAAAATTATTGCATTTTCTAGATGTAACCAGTAAACAAAAATGAATTGAAATATCATATCCATCTAAGCAGCTACTTTTTCCTATTAATATGATACTAAGTCCCCTCCTTCCCCTATCACAGCCTATCAACACATTGTAAAAAAATAATAAAATATTACTACTGAATTATCAGAATACTAACTAGGACTAATAGGTTTCCTTCTCCACACTTTTCTAGGATTTGTCCCTCAAAATATTGTGGAGTAAAGTGTCAGCCTATACTACAAATTATTTATATAACATCCTGTTTGTCTAATAATGGCTTCAATTTTAATTCAAAGTTTATATGCACATGCAAAGAAAGCATGATGTCTAAGCTAAAAGAAGAAAACGAAAGGTGTGCTATTTTAAAAAGACTTAGGAACATATCCAGGTTTTAAATGTGGCCACTCCCCGCAGCAGTATACCCAGTTCAGCACTGAATTTTTAAGCTAAATATTTAACTTGATAGAATTCAAGGGTATGTATGTATGTGTTTGTATAGTAGGTAGAGATACTCTTGTTTTATCTCCTGTATGCAGGGTTTTTTTTAATTTGAAAGGCATTAATTTTCTTTCAAGATGCTCTAAGGACAGAACATGAACTCTCGGGCTGCCTTGGAGCTTTTTTTGCCTCCTGTGAAAATTCTCAGAATCTCATTCTGGGAAGATGCACGGCCAAAGCCTTTCACCCTCTTCTCACCCTATGCAAAAGCTCCGACAGAGCAGATGGTTTCACAAAGACATCCTGCCATTTCCACCATTGTTTTTCTTTCTAAATGGAAGGAATAATCTGTATAGCTCTTCTTCCAGTGGCAAAAAGCTTAAATTAAAATTCACTGCCATACTGCCACACAGGTATAACATCAAACACAGCTAGGCTTCCTGGTCTTTGCTATCCCTAAGCTCCACAATTATCCACCCTCCCCTACTTCCTTAGGCTCCTGCCCTGGTCAATATGAACTCCATGCTCCCTACTAGAGTCATGGATCATCTTCTGCTCCCTCTGGCAGCATCACTTGCAGAGAAATGGGAAAAAGGAGTTTGTGGTTGCTCAACGACCCTGAATAAGCCACTTTTTCCTGACTGCCTAAGCATGCAGAGCAGAGCACAGCCTTGGGTGCCATTGAGAACTCTGGGCCATTTCGTATTTCGTATTGCTATAGATATTCCAAAGTATGTGTGGAAGACCTTGTCAGTGTAAAAACCAGACAGATAAAAGCATTAACATATAGATCAGATATCAGCCCAAATAAACCCAGACTGTATTCATGATGGATTCATATGGCCACATCTGGGGTGAAAACACCAGCCAACACAGCATGTAGCTGTAAGGAAAAAAACAGTATTACCTGACTTCTTTCTTCCTTTTTTAATTCTTGCATTGTATTTACTGCTTCTTCAGACACACTGGTAGCTGACTTGGGCAGCAACACGCGGGGAAGTATTTTGAAGGTGTTGGCGTTTGTTATAGGCTTCATTGTTTGATACTTAATTTGTTTGTGTAATTTCCAAAAAAGCAAGCTCTCTGTTGTCTATATTTCCAGTAACCTCACGCTCTGTATTTGGACTTAACTTCTCTATCAGCAATTTCCACATATCAGGTCTCCTTGCTCCTCTAAGTGAAGCTTAGGATTAGATTTATCAGCTTGATAGCCTTATTTTCTAGATGATGCTCGGATGCCATAGGGATGGGAGTATCATGACTATTTAAAGGCTTTTAAGTTCTCTGTGGCAATGTCTGTCATTTACCATATATTTGTGCAGCACAGAGCACAGTGGGCTGCCAGCATAACTGAGACCCCAGGCAGTAGATGAGAAAAGGTTTATAACTGGCCACCAGTATATGTCTATCAGCAAACTCCTCTTGAAGTGGCAGCTCACCGTGAAATCAAAAGGGATCAAAGCTGGCATTCAGCTCTGGCTGGTGTCAGTGCAAAGAGCAAAGCTGGGTACAGCTGCTCCATAAGCAAAGGGTGTTTGCAAAGAGACATCCACAGGCTCGCTGTGCCAACACTGAACACATACGTACCCTACTGAACAAGGAAAGGTATAGTCCTCCATGCTACCAGCCCAAAGAAAACAGCACCAGCATTTAAGGAGGTTTCCATAAAAGCACTCAGCAAAGGGTAGGATTACAAGTTAAACTGATACAGACCCGATTCAAAGCCCATTTGAGTAATGGGCAAGAACCCCATTCATTTCACCACCTTTTGGCTGGTTTTGGAGGTAGCTTATAGTAAAGTGAATGGCGAAGAACTGTCACAAAGACAATAACCACTCAAAGGAGGAAGGAACAGACGTATTTTGCATGGTCAGATCAAACAGATTCACAGCTTCATGGCTGCATTTCTTTCTTAGTATTGCAAATTGCCATTTCTAAATTACAGTACTTTAACATCTGATGGGTAAGTTTTCCTCCAAATAATAATATTGTCTACCTGAATAAGTTGCTTGTAATGAGGTTTACATTTTAACCTTACAATGCCTTTTTTAATTCAAATAGTGCTGACCATTGGAGGGAGTTGAAGAATTCACATATACTAGAAGATGGTTTGATTAGAAGTGGTTGTTATATTTTAAGATCAGAGTGATTCCTTCTGCTCCTTGCTCATTCTCCTGCATTCTCACTTTACAGGAAGCTCATTAATAGATCAGTTTGCCCAGTTTGTCATCTGTTTCATTATGCAAAATACATACGTTTCATTTACCTTTCCTGTGGAAAAATCAGTTAGCTTCAGCTAGATAAAATGACTTCTTTGGCTTTCTTTTCAACCCCTGAACAGCTCAAAAATCTCTAAAATCTCAACTGGTGGTAGAATATCAGGGAACCCTGATGTGTGCCAATTGCAATGTAATGATCTTTATGTTCACATTTAAATGGGAAGTGCAATAGCTTAGAAAGCTGACCACTAGGCAAACCTTACATTGACCTGAAAGGAAAATAAAATAGTTTAAAAGCTCTCTGAACATTATCAAAAGATCTATTTGACATAGAAATTAAAGAAGGAATTCCTAAAATGGAGCTTTAGTTCCCAACTCATTGGTTTTTCAATATCTACGGGAATTAAGTGGAAAAAGTTTTTTTTGGTTGCTTGTCTTATTTTTTTACTTTACTATGAAAAGTTCCATCTTTCTCTTCACTAAGTAGATCAGAAACTCCTAGGGCTATGGATCTGCTTCAGTATTTTTCTAAAACAATGGAGATCGCATCTGACCAGTTTCTAATAAATGCACCAGCACCCTACAGAGATAGTATATTCTATTTATTTCTATTTCTTGGAGATGCACTGCAGACTTATAAAGTTGTATAAAACAGTATAAATTTTAAAGAGTGACAAATTCATTCCCCCTAACTTAAGTTCAACGAAGCATTTAAACACGTGGTTAATTTTATGCAAGCATCTTTGTCCCCCTGACTTCATAGGAACTAGAAGGGACCTCCAGTGTGATGAAGTTCAGTCCTTGCATGTAAGCTTAGCATCCTGGTAGCTTTGATAATTTTATTCCCTGATAAAGGTATTTAAGAGTTTTGTTGTTTAAACTCTTGGTCATGTTAATAAGTATGTATGAGACAAATTCATTGTGCAAATAACCTCTATGAATTCAGCATGAATTGCTTGCCTACTTGCAAGACCAAGGTTCAAATGGATATGACAATAACTGAAAGACAGGAGAATACTGAAGTGGGGAAGGACAGAAAGGAGTCAGTATGTTTACAAGTTCACTTAATACATCTATAAGTTAATGGGGCTTTGCCACAACCAGAGAAGTGAGTTGTTGTCATATGAAGCCCCTATTAACTGCAAATTTATGCATTGATGAGAGTGGTGGAAATAGGAACTGCAGGACAAGCCCCGCTGCCAGTCGTGTGCCATCTCACTTCCAGGGAAAGTCATAGGAGAATGCAGGATATGCACTGCCCAGACACATAATGGTAAAATTATATCTTGTGTAAGGAAAATAAACTCTTAAAGTATACTGCTGCAGAAAAACTATACAGAGTGATAAAATATTAGACTGAGTTTTTCTCTTTTCAGCAAACCATTAGATTTCTTTCACTTGACTCTAGTTTCACTCTCAGTCCTGAAAAATGGGTGTTTTATAGAATAGTGTATCACAAAAAAACAGCTTCATCATTCCAGGATATTTAAGCTACACCTCAGATCTGCACTGTGCAGGGATACCAGAACAAGTTTTCAATGAATTCCCTTGGGCAGCAAACAGATGAAAGCTCTGCCCAGAAGAATATGCCCCATTTCTGTACAGGATAACTAGCCATTAACATGTATCAGCAGACTTCTTCATCCAGGCTACTGATACCTCAGGAGCTGTTTCTTTCAGCGTCACCTTAACTGCCTCTACACTTGGCCACAAAGACATACTCCATAGCTACATACAAGAGCAACCCATATGTGACTTTTTCCATTTACATAGCTTCTTACGCAGTCACAATATTGAGCACCTCCTGGTTAGATGGAGAGAAGGCAAACATATCATTGTCTTGCTTTTGTTTCTCTCTTCTAACAACAGAAAGCTTCAAAAGGAAATTTTGTCTGACAGCTTCCTCACTTTGGTGGGCTGAAGTTCTAAGCTGAAACTCATGATTGTCGCTGGAGTTGTAAAGATAAAAGAGCTATGTACTAAAGAAACCAGAGAAAGAACTCCATTTAATTCCATATGAGAATACGCATTGTTCTCCTGAGGTTTGTATGATCCATGAAACTAGTGCAAAGTTCATGTTAGGATTAGACTTCCATAAGGTTTTGGAAAAAAGCCAAATGTTTCAAGATGCAATCTCTTTATTTTTTAATGGAGAGAAGATATTAGCATGACCTCTGGGACTATGCAGATCATAGGAACTTGTTCAGTAAACTTCAAACATAAGCTTTATGTATAAAGGCATCCTTGCCTGAAAAGCTTCAGGTGATGAAGAACTATTACATCCTTACATAAATTGTTGCAACAGCTGACCCTCTACCATGAAAATCTCCCCATTATTTGGTTTGAATTGTCTAGCTACTGGATCTTGCAGTACCTTTTCTTCAGTTATTTTGTTTTGTTTTATTAGATTAAACAGCTATCTCCTAGAAGTCTTTTCCTTATGCAGATGCTTAAAGCCAACAATTACCCCTAGCCTTGTCCCAAATAACCTGATAGTTTATGCTTCTGAAGTTTCTAAGAGGCATGCTTTCTGGACCACTTTTTAAATTTTTTCCAATTTTAGTGTTCCAGCTGCAACTGTTTTCTTTAGTCTCCCTAATTCTGAATACAATGACAATTTTACATTCCTACTCCTACATAATGGTTTTGGCACATGCAGCCAAAGATCATTTTGTCCTCTTTACTCAAGTTTCATTCTAGGAGCTAATTTTCAATTATTAATTCTAAAGACTTCTTATTGCTGTACTATCCTGCATACAAACCCTTAACCTGTAAACATGGTTTACATTTGTTTTGGACAAATGAATATATGTTTAACAGTGTTAAAAGGTATGTTTGTTTAAATGTGCCCATTATGTCAAGCAATCCAGACCTCAGTGTAACAGGTGTCCTGCTTCCATTACAGCCTCTCACTTCACAAACACTTGTATTATTAACAATGTCAGCCAAGAGCTGTTTTATGTTTTCCAGACAAAAGACACTGACTAACCAGATATGACCTTATAAATGTCGTCTTTACGTGACGATTCCTGGTTTTGATTCCTTTAGAGACAATTTTATAAGATTGTAATTAAATACGGATGCAGTTAATGTAACTCAATATGACTTATTTTAAGTTTTTACTATTTTTTTGCACAAGTATGTCAAATACTTAGAATAATTTTTATTATATCAACACAGCTACATTGTATTAATACACAAGAAAATTAAGAGAACATCAGGTATGCTTGAGGAAACATTTTCTTACATACAGTAATTCCAACAGGCAATAATAAGGCACCTATCATTCCACTCTTGAATAGTAATGTCCACTTCAACTTTTCCACATTTTTTTCCAGGATCCCTATCTTAACTAGCTGGCTTAGGTATTCCAATTTATTTTTTTCTTAAATGTTGGAACAACATTACCTTTTTTCCAGTACATTTTGCCCATCTTTAAGGACTAATTCAGTGTCCACAATCTTACTTTAAGCACCCCTTGGCCAATTCTTTTAATAAAACTGCATTAACTTATTCAGTTCTGAAGATTTTGAAACTTTTCATTTAAACCATTCCTGTTTAATCTCCTAAATATTAGCTGAAGATATTTCAGTATTGTGCTAAAATATAAACCTGCTTTTTTCCAATTATAAAATATAATATCTATTGATTACATCTTTATGTATATTGCTAGAAAATGTTGTCATCTTTATCCAATAGTGGGCATATATCATTACTAAGATTTTATTTGTTCTTCATGTGCTTTAGAAATACTTTCCTGGTTTTGGTACCTTCTTGGGCACAGAGGGGTTTTTTTATTGATGTATTTAGTTTTCTCTGCCAGTTGATTTTATTTCCTAAATGTTGGTTTATGCTCACTATGACGAGTGTCTCCTTTTTTCATTTGCTACATGCTGTTTTGTAGGTTTTTTTGATTTTCAGAGGGGGGTTGTAACTGTCTTCACCTCCCTTTTCAGCAGGACTTTTTTGAGCCATAGAAACCTTTCTTGATTGCAGAGCTGGGTTTTTTTGGCATCTAATAAAGCATTCTTAAACAATTCCTAATTATCATGCACATTCTTGTGCTTAAATTTTTCCTCCCACTCAATTTTGCTCATGATTGTTTTCCGCTTTGGGAAATTGGCCTTTTTAAAGCACCAAGAATATAATACTGTTTGCACAAAACAAATAAAATTAGATCATGATTGCTTGCACCTAGGCAACCATCTAGTTCAGTGATCAATTCATCTTTATCTGTCAGAATATGTAATTAGGAATGTCCCAACTCGGCTGCAGTGCCAACACTACTACTTTTAGAAACTTACCTTTTGGAAGTAGCAGCATGAAACTTCCAACACACACACCACAAACTAATACAACAATTCTTTGTAGGACAGAGAGGTGTTTTAAAAGTTGCCTCAAATGCTTCCTTTCCTTCATCTTGTGATCTGTAACATAATTCCCTTCTTCTACATAATCATGAGTGAGACCCTCATTTCTTAGATGTTCACAATCTTTGGCCAAAAGCTGGCAAACATTAACATGACATAATGAAGTAATACCTAAATTGAAACCGTAATCAGAAAAGACGCCCTCTCTGGTTTTAATTCAGGACATGAGCTAAATATTTTGGTGACAGATCCTAGCACAGGGATCCAATCCAGCCCCTCTAATACAGGGTTCAGTATTCCAGTTTTTATTCATCATTTATTTTACCTCCAAATATGGGAAGCACTATGGTAAGTTTTCTTTGTCATCTTGAAACACAGACTATCTGAAAACTGAAATTATGTACGTTCTTCAACCAGTGTCTGCTCTCAGGGTTTTACGGAACTTCCTAATCCCTTAAAGACACATTTCTGCATTCCGAGACTGTCATTGTGTGGTTAATATTCAGTATATTTTAATGGAATCAAGTCAAGACAGAATAAAACCTCCCATTTTCCATAGAAAAATCTAAAAATGTATACAGCCCTAGCTTTCAACTTTGGGGTTTTTCAGAGAAACTTTAAAAATGCATTAGAGAGATGATCTTCTGCAGCATCACCTATTTTACAAAATAGTTCATTTGTATTTTTGTGGACAAAATCAAAGAACGCTAGATGAAGAAATTTGACTCTTCTTGTAGTTTTAATTCTTGGTCTTTTCCTAAGTTTGTGTTGCCAAGGCATTAATAATTAAACCACAGAGATTGCATAAAAACAGAACGCCCAACTCATGAAAAATGCTGAAAAGCCAAAACTTTGTTCTCCCCCACCCCCGCCAAGACAGCTTCAGCTTGGAAATTCCAAAATGTTCCCAAGGTAGGAACAACCTGAACCAAAGTACACTTCTCAGATTTTTTGGCTCCTGCTTCCCCAGCTGGCAAGCTGCTCAGCTCCCTACCTTTGGGGAAACATAGAACCCAGGTAACAACACTCACTCCTGGGGAAACTGGTAGACCAGAGGAAGGGTAACAGGCAGCTCCCTCACCTAGCTGGCAGGCACCAGCCAATACGAGGCTGGGGGGAGCTGCAAGCGAGGCAGCCCACCTGGCAAGCTGCAGGGTCCATCCCAGAATTTGTCATCTGAAAATCTGGAGATAAACTATTGACTGGGCTGTAAGGTTGGCGGAAATCTTGCTATCATAAATTGTGGCAGGGGCAAGTGAATAACATATGCACAAATGTAAACAGCTTGAGTGATGAGGCAGCTTTTGTTTTAAAGTACTGGTATGCAGAGAAGCTCCTGTCCCAATGACCTCACAAAACGCTGCAGCATCTTACATTTGCCTGAGGTGCATTTATTATTTATACATAGGTGTGCACAGATCTTGAGCATGCCATGGTCTGTCTTATGTCTGCCACCCTCCCAAATGAATTTTTATTGTAGAAATCATTCAGAGTTCATCACTGGTGGGGAGCCTGTTCATTGAAACTCATTATTGTTCTAATGAATTACACACGAGAGCTGTAAGTGATTACATTATAATAGTCAGACTCAGCCATTCAATGAAAATTTAATTACAGAGTACAGGGACATGACAAAAAATCCATGCCTGTGTTCTGGAATGCAGCCTCCCCAGCCACAGCTGACTATTGAAAGTCTTCATGCAATTATACTCTCTCTTAATCACGCCCATTTTTTAAGAAACGAAACGGGAACTGAAGTACACAGCAGTTGTAGCAGCTCCCCTGCCTGCCCCTCCGCTAGCAATTCTGAATATTTTTTGGTCATTCTTTAGGTGATCCACATGCCCAAAACCTGAGAATATCCCAATCCTGATAAGTAGAAAGGATGGGATCCTGCAAGCCTGATGTAAAGTAATTGACAGCAGCAGAGTTACACCAACTTACTGCAAACGAGGATCCACTCTTTATGGTCATAGAAAAGGATTCAAAGGCACCCTACTGGATATATTTTAAAGCACTAGTGCAGAGACATTGCCTTTGGTCTCCTTTTTTCTTCTGTAAAACACCACATAAATCAATGGATTACTGTAAGTAACTAGTAGGTTGCTTTTTCAGTAGGGTCCGTAGTAGGATCCATGCTAACACTTATGTCTTGGTGCTAATAACAGTGCCTGATCGGCATGGCTCCCAGACATTAATCTGGGGCTCTCTGAAGGAGCCCAAAGCCCTCCTGAAATGGCTTCTCCTCCTTGACTGCCAACTCCATTTTACAACCAATGAAGAATTTCCCATCTCCACTGCAATAACTTGACTACAAACCAACACTATGTGAGCATCAACCAAAGCATCCTCTTAGCAGGCAGCTCTGTGCTGAAGTAGTCAACCACCAGTGTCACATTATCCTTGACAAGTAACATGAAGAGGTTGAGGAAGGAGAGATCTACCATCCTGAAAATAATCCCTGAACTGAGGGTATTGCACTTATATCCAAGAAACACGAATTTGTTTCTTATACAATAACAATAATAATCTCTCTGCATCAAACCAATCCTTGTTAACAATTGTGAAAACAACCCTCACCTTGTATATACGATGCTCTGAAGTTACTTCCTAAATCACAGTCACTGCTTCCCTATTTGTGCCTCTTTACAATGCCGTTGTGAAAGAATAAAAGCTGCTAAGAAGAATTTTTTAATTTTTCCAACAGTTTTGGACATCCCCTTTGGAAGTTTATGGAAGATCTTGCTGGAGAAGTGTAAAGTAATTATTGACTATGTCTTCTTGAATATCCACATCATCCTTTTTTCAGCAATCTTTATAAGATGAGAAACAACTTCACCTTACACTTGAGGTGCTTAAGAGAAAGTCCTTTTTGTCCAAGAGATTGGGTAAATGGGAGAATAGGGGTTATAACCATGACAAACAGAGCCCCTGTTCCCTTCAGCGAATCATTTACAAGTCAGAATTCCTTCACTTGCCTTAAAAAAAAAAATTACTCTTCACATAAACTTGAATTGTTGCTAAAGTTATACTGCAGTCTAATGAGATAATATAATTACTAACACATGCCTCCGAATCACATACTGTGATTAAAGCTGTGTATGTTCCATGAGCGCACTATGGAGTGTAAGTCTGATATTAGCCGGTCAGTGTTATTAAAATAGAGAGGTTATAACCTGCTAACATAGCATCCTTGCTGTGTTTTCAGTTTATTCTCTTTTATATATGCACACAAATGCCCTCCCACACAGAGAGTTCACATTAGCTATGTCTGTGGGCACTTTAACGGTTAGAGTATTTGACAACACATTCACATTAGGAACATTTCCCAGTGGCGTATCAATGGTGTTCAAAATTAAATCACATCTGTTTAACGTTGCACTTGTCATAGTCTGCAAACTACAAAGACAAATTTACTGCATTCAAGTCACTATGGTTTTACCTAAAGAAATGGGCACACCAGAAAACATCTGTAACCATGAGTGACAATATAGACAGCATCTGGATGTTGGGAGGGTGTTACTGACGTATCTCATCATCAGACCCCCTTGGAAAGGGCCTTCTATATTTTGCACAAAAGTAGCTGAAAGCCTGTGCCTGATTCTTGTTTCCACCTGATGTGTAATTATAAATAGTGTGTTACTTTAAATACCAGAGTTTTAAAAAGGACCTATTTTTACAAATTAGTTTCCGGTACTTACTGGATGTCAGGGGTATATTGCAAAAGTCGAGACCAGCATCACCCAACTCAGCTAAGAGCTGCTTTAAAACAGGCTGGAGGTTTCTAAGGTGGCTGGGCTTCAGCTGCAGCTCTGCTGTGATCACTTACAGATGTGAACTGATTTAGGAGGAGAATGAGGAGGAGGTTGTTGGGTTTTTTTCCATTTCCAAGTAAAAGTGAAAGTATTCATGAAAAAATAAAAGCCAACATAATATTTTTGCCTTCAGAGAAAGATGGCCAGATCTGGGATACTCCTAAATAAAGAGTTAGGACCTAGTGATGGCTGACCCCAGGTGAATTTTTCACAATACCAACACTTTAAGAAACATTACAGATAAGCAAGGAAGAGGACATCATCAGGACTGTTATTTGTAGTTCCCCTTGCACGGAAGATCATAAGACCTTGCTGGGGGGCACTAGCCTTTCTTCCCATGGTGGCTGCTAGGATTCTCATTTCCCTGGTGCCCAGGTCCTGCCATCTCAGACCAGTCAGCTTTCTCATCCACTGCCTGGGGACCCACCCAGAGCCCTTCTCAGCTCTAAATATGTTGCTGAAAAGAAGAAAGAAGGATGCTGGCCAGGGTAGAGAAGGAGTATAGGCAGTGAAAGCGAAGGGAAGTGGGAAGGTACACAGGAGTCCCTGAATGAGAGACAGTTTGGCCAGAGGCAGAGCAGGGCATGAAACCAGCACCGTGACTATTATGATCCTACCAGTACCCGATAGCTTTGGCATTATACTCATGGAGCACTTCAATATTGCCATGCCCCTGCTTTAATGCCCGTCACATTTACTTCGTGAGAAACCTCAGAGGATGGCAGGAAGATATTAAACAGTGCTGGATACACCACATGCAGATGTTAACAAAAAGCCCTGGAGAGAGGCTCCTCAGAGAGGGCATGATTTGGTAGGTGTGCGGCACTCTGCCAGAAGTGACACTGATATTTCAGTCCAGGAGAAAATTAGTCTGGACCCAAAAGCTGGGACCCTACGGCAGGATTTATCACAAGCCACAAGACTTGTTCAACACTACATGCTTTCTAGTTTCCTCTGCTTCTATCCCATGTGGATGCTAGCACTTCTGCATTCATCAAGTGCAGATTTTTCCTGGTGTCCTGATCTCCAGCTTTACAATCAAATGACAATTAAAACACAGGATTCCTGGCTGCTGGTTCTCTCTTCTAGCCCAAAGGATGCCAGAGTCCACATACTCAGCTCTGTGGCTGGGACACAGTTGATAGTTTGCTCTATGACTGCCATCCATAACACCTGTCAGAATTGGTTATATTTTGGATATCAGTTGGATATGTTAGGTATCTATGTGTCAGGCAGCCCTCATAAAAGGCATGTAAAATAAGGAGCAAATCTGTGGAATACTGAGTAAGCTGAAATCCTAAAACTATGGTCCATGTGAGTGGTATACAAGCAGAAGTATAAGTACACTTACATGAATTCAATCCAGTGATACCACACAGTATAAAAATATAGAAAGGGTCTTTCAAGCTATAGAAGAAACTTTTTGTATCAGTACAAATAAAAAAGTATCCCAAGCCTGCCTACACTGTGTCAGTGTTTATCCAACTTGAGAAAAAGCAAAGGTATGTGGACTGTTAGAATAATATTTCCCACTATCATAAGGCAATCTTAAGTTTGGACATTTTTCATATAAATAGGATTTTATAAGTTGGTTATGATCCAAACCAGAGTATTTTAGTAAGTGAACCTCTTCACTTTATATACTAGAGCAATTAATTATCCTTTTAACAAAATTGATTGTAGCAAGAGCACATTTTTTCCCCCAAGGAAAAAAAAAAACCTACAAAATTTTAACCAATTAAAATCAAGGAACTAATAAAATCCAGCAGCAATTAACATGCAAAATGTTTTGCTCTTTTAATATGATTTGCTCTAATTCTATTTGAAAAAGCAATACAGAGGAAGTAAGTTCTTCGCTATATCTGGCAAGGAAAGAGAAATAAAAGAAATAAAGAAAGAGATGAATGAAAAAAGTTGGGTTCTTTTAAATGTAGATTTGATACAGTAGTGATAATTTAACTTGGTTCTAAGTACACTGGGCAATGAATAGCCTCATAAACGTGCTGGGTAAACTCTGAGGATACAGCAAGGAGCCATTTATTGCCTTGTAACTTCAACAGCAAAATAAAATTATCTCCTAAATAACGGATTTTCTAGTTGCACTGAATTATTGTGTAACAGAGGGGCAATAACTTCCCTGTATCTCTCCCCTGGTTACTAGTAAAATGAACAGCATGAATTAGTTCCAGGTAATGTTAGGTGTCACTATTTTTAGCAAATTCAGCCTTGAAAACTTTTCCAAGTTAACGGAAGTGAAAGCCAGGCTGGATTTGGGGTGCATTCATGTGGTTTCCAGGAAAAACATAAAGCAATTGTTACCTCTGGATGAGACTCCGTATCGAAATTCATCTATGTATCCCCTGGCAAAGCTGGCAATTAAGCTATGGGACACCACGGGGTAACAAGTGATGCTAACTGGAGACACCCAAGCGTCAGCAGCTTCTTGGGGTTCACTGCTGGTGCAATTCAAGTTCAGTCTGACAAAAATCAATCTGAAAATTTCATGAGATTTTTACCAATTCATTCTCTGATCTGTCTTTATGTCAGATCTCCGGGGAGCACTTGAGAGCTGTGTGGGCGGACGAGCTGCCCCTCGGAGGTGCCCAGGGTGTCCCCCACAGACCAAGAACCTCCACAGCTTCCCCAGCAGGTTGCACTCAGTTGTAGTGGATGAGGTGATCAGATAAAGACTACCAAGAGACAGACGCAGGGGGGTTCTTTCTGGGGCGGGGTGGGGCAGGGGAAGCTGAAAAAAGCCAGAACTGATAATACAAGAACTCACAGATTACATACATGGGCATATTAAGTTCAGACAGTCTAAATGTCTCTAATCAAGGTACTCTCCTCCTCCAACCATTACCCAGTGATACTGAAGTATGCACTAATGAAAATAGTGTTCTCACGCACATTTCTGAGCTTCAAGCAAAACGTAGTTCAAGTTTTGGAAGAAGATTTATTTTACCTAAGCTATCTCACCCTAAGTTATCTGCATCTGCCAGTGTTTTTACAACTCACTAATATTATAACTAGGAGTTAACCAGTCTTACAAAATTCCATATATGGAAAATACCAACAAATAGCATAAAGGGGTAGAACAAAACGTTCTTTGTCAAATGCAAGTTCAAGTTTGCACTCAGAAATACACAAAGATCTATAATAATAATATTTATCTATCACTTATCTAGTATCTTAGACATTTTACAATGAAACAAACAGATAAATTAATTCCCAAGTTACAAGAGTAAAAGAGTCCAAGTTAGTATAAAACCATAAATAAAATCAAGATATAATGCCAAAAGCTTTCTGGAATGGAGATGTTTTTTATTTCAAAACAACTAATGCTGTGTTGGTTCGCAGGTCAAAAAGTCATATAGGCAAAAAAAACCTGGCAAGACGTCAAGTGCTCTTGAATATGCCAACTGTCCCATTTCTTTCTTAAAGGGATGAATATTCACATAAAACAATTTTTGCACTTTGAGGTCTTCTTGGCAGCAGAGGGAATTGTAGGCCTATCTGAATAAGAAGGTAAATCAATAAGCAGGTAACTTCTTGATGCTGGGAATGAGCACACAGATTGGAGGGAATGCAAATCTAATTGGGTTTCCCAAGCTTCAAACACTGCTATGTGAACAATCACCAAATACACTGTTTTTTTCACATGGCCTGCATGGATTCTGGAGAGAAAGCAAGGCAAGATAGGCAGCATAGGTCTGGTAGGATAAGGGAAAAATGCCTAGCCCGAGGCTTTGGCAAGAAGAAAACCATCTGTGAGCTGAATGTGCTGCTTCTGTTCAAAGGCTCAGACTCTTCCCTACATTTTAAATATATGGCAATTATGCTAAGAAAATACACTGACTCCATGACACTTTTTTTTTTTTTTAGCCAACTAGAAACTGACTTCCAAAGCTCCAAATTATTAATTAGTCTAGGAAGCAAGAGTATAATGTAGTCAGAGACCACAAAAAATGTCTAGAAACAAGTTCTTTAAAAGCCTGAAAGCTAAAAACTACCGCTCATAAAATTGAACTCCAGCTTTGCTGGAATTTCATGGCACTCTCTCGGCATATCACAGTTCCTTACATAGCTGAGTTTTCAGGTGCCCTTCAGACCTTTTCTGAAAAAGTAAACGGTTCTGTGGGTAAGTAGTGACATACAGGCTTCTTCTTGGCAGTGAGATTTGCCAAGTAAAGCCACTGGATAGACTTAAGACCCTCCAAAAGATGAAACGCCTAATCAAAGTAAAAGTTCAGGCATGACACAAACAATATTATTAATTATGTTGGACAAGCTCTGCCAAAAAAACAGTTGAGCAGGGGAGAAAGGCACAGAATGTAAAAGAGAAAAAGAGACAGAAAGAATACCGTCCTGGAGATACCCCGCCAGCATCTGCCAGAGGGACTAGAGAAATAGCCAGTTTGGATAATGGCCAGTACCATCTGTGTAATATCTTATACTATATGAAAATGAGACCCAAACGGAGGCGCTTTACTTCATTTTAAACCAGGAGCTCTCCACTCCACCTCTGATTTTGTGGAACATCCCCTTCCAAACTTCCTTTGAAAGTCCCAATGCAACAAAATAACACCAATTTCTTACCAATAGGAGAACTTTGAAATAAATGAATTGGACAATCATTTGATGGTACATTTCAAATTTTGAAGCTACAGAGATGAAAATGCTTAAATCTGAAACACAGCTGTTTCTGCCTCTTATAAAGACTCTAAAATTATGGATATCCTCTTATTTAACAAGTACATCCATAAATGGGTGCTATCAATATGGTCAAATCGGATAACAGAAAAAACTCCCAACATGTGATGGGAAAGTGCATCTTTTCAGTAATTCTGTTGAACTCAATGCTTTTTTTTGACTCCTTAAGTTAATTGTAGCAAGTTCTTTTTTTCAGTCAATGAAAAATGTGAAAGGACAAACATATTTTGCAGAAGACAGAAAGACTCTTTTGGAAGGAGGATTAATAAAAAAGAAAAAATAATGCATTTACTTTTTGTTAGTGGGAAAATGAAAAATTGAATGGAATCAAGTCCAGTGTGTATCAGCAGTGCATTTCTTTCTGAAATACTTGATGAAGCACATAGATCGCCTTACCATAGCTATTATATTTTGTCTGGTATTCAGCATACCTCTTAACTTCAGGAATTTGACACACACATCAACCTTCTGGAAATGTTCTGAAGATTTCAGAAATGTCCCCAAAGACTCAAGACTTTTGACTTCATACTTACATCCATTAAAATAATATGTTTGCCCAAGACATTCTTGTTGGAAAGTTGTAGAAATTTCTATGCCTCATTTGAAAGTTCTTGTAGGACTTAATCCAACAAGGCAGTCAGAAAACTACAGTAGAAGGACAATCAGTATGAGTGCTTATCAAGTCATTTGCTCATTCAGTGAGAGCACCTCTGATGGCTTATTTTGCCACAATGTACAGACCTAATAGAGCAACCTTGGCAGAAAATAAAGGCTCTGAAGCTCTGTGAGGAGCCTATACTGTCCTCCTCTCGAAGTTCAGTCTTCCATTTCTTCAGCATCCACCTAAGTCTGCTAGGGATATTGCTCCCTCCTAAGAGATTTTAAATTCTCCCCTTTCTCCATTTTGGCCTCTTCAGACATGCCTGGCTCCTTCCTGCATCAGAGATTTGTCCCTAGAGGAACAAACTGTGTTGGGCACGTTTAAAGTGCTTGGTGCTGTTAGTATACTTAGCATGCTGGTGAGTTGTTTTTTCACTGGTATTTACAAAATAAGACTATCATGGCAGCTCTCAATGTGAAATTTGAGCAGTTCATATCACTGAATCACTAGTCAAATCTGTTGTTAAGTACATTATTTCCCTTGAAAACAGAGACAACTGAATGAAGTTTGGCTTGGACAACAAGGTGCCGTGAACGCTTTCAATGTCCATCTTGTAATTTTCATCCAGGGAATTTTAATTAACATTTTCTGAATGCAAGCTTCTATGCTAGCTAGAGCCTTTGACTTCCCCCAACGCCAAGAATTTAAAGTGCATTTCTTCCACATTGGCTGGAGGTGCACATAGATCATTGCCACTAGAGTCTGCCAATTTTTCAATTTATATTGAGCAATTCTGCATTCTCAGTTCAGTAAGTGACTTGAATAATCCTACTTACGAAAAACTGCTTCTCTGGGGAAGTCAAATAAGCGAGTCTGTACAACATCCTCCAGGTAGCAAGTCAGTATTATGCCTAAAAACCATATATATATGTATATATGTACATATGTATATAGGTATGTTTATATGTTTATCTATTTATGTATATTTACATGGCCCTCATTAGCACTCCAAAAATGATGCAAAGTTCACTGAAGTCTGTGGAATAATTCCTCTGTGTGCCAAATGCAGACTTCAGGTAAGCTATTGGAATTGTTCCAGATTTGAAATGCATCCACTTGCAAGTGATATATGGAAATCTGAATCACAGTCTCATAAGAATTAATAATTACACACACTAACAAAAGTCCAAGGATTGTGAATGTTATCATAGATTCTCTAGTTAGAAGATCATACCTAGATACTCTTACAGAACAAAAATACGTGGTAAGAAGTTCACACATAAGTAAATTTACTCCTTTGTCATAATGCAGTTCAACATATACAGAGGAAGAAATTATGTATTTATAAAGAAAAGCAATGTGGTCACTGCCAGTTTCTAGTTACCAGTTCAAATGAAAAAGCTGAGCAAGTTAATACATGAACTTCTCCTGCCAACCAATATAAAATTGATTATACCATGCCAATTCCAAAATGCAGATTAGACACTCTTATTGCTGTTCTTTGCCTGTGACATTTTATCCAGTTTTTAATCTCCTCTTACAACCTTATCTCAAGATTCAAATCCTGTGCCATTTCCTGTCCTCCTTACAATCTTTTCCCCTGGAATAAGGTTTTTAAATCCTTCTTTTTTTCTGAGAAAAATAGCACTTTACCTGACTCACTCTGACCTTTCAGTGTTCCTAATTTACTTGGATGGACAATTTCCTTCCCTACTCTTCTGTCTTTTTAGCAGGCTATGAGAAAGTACTGGAAACAGCAAGCCCTTATGGGTTGCCAGCACTTAAAAAGTTAATGTGCTGTTTTCTTCCTAGAGGCTAGGTAGGATGGCTGAGCCCACCATCATCACCAGGACACCAAAACTGTGCAGTCCTGATTCCCTGTTAACCAAGGTTCCAGGAAAAAAAAGTCCCCTAAATATTGGATCCAAAAATCTAAAAAACAAAAAATTCCCATTAAGAATAAGATATTCCAATAACTGTATTGATCTAGACAGAAAGGAAAACTCAGTATGAATCAAAAGGCATCTATCATGGCAGTTCTGTGATATCATTCAAGGCACAGAAAATGTAGATTGTCAGAAAACCAAAGCATATGAATGATTTGCAAAATTTCAATATGTAGTAAGTTAAAACCTTATAGGCCACTTCTTAAGCACTTTTAATGGACTGTTAAAAATAACCTAATAAACCATAATATTTTACTTTCTCTGCATTGAAAAGTGATCTCCCTCAACATGATTTTCAACATGAGAAGTTAACTATAGAGAACTGGTCCTGCTCTG
Organism: Astur gentilis; assembly: GCF_929443795.1. Classification (NCBI taxonomy): domain Eukaryota; kingdom Metazoa; phylum Chordata; class Aves; order Accipitriformes; family Accipitridae; genus Astur; species Astur gentilis. The sequence continues at coordinate 10,888,479 of NC_064897.1, read as the reverse complement.
GGTTACTAGATTACTATGGCAGGTAAATGGTGCAGTAATTAAGAGCCAAACTTCGCCTCTAGATAACAAAATGCAACTCCCAGTGAAGCACACAAGAAGCTTTGTGGATATTAGATGACTAGATTAGATTACCCAAGAAAGTAAAATGTATGTTAAAGGAAGATGGATGAACATTTTTTCTAAGGAGTTTACTGTGGGCAAGACAAATGCTTAGCAAAGCCCCTGGTAGTCCTGTTGATTTCAGGGAGCATTAGATGTTCCCTGGATCTGAGAAATACATTCAGTCAAGAACCCTGTGGAAAGGAAACTAGGAAGAGATTTTGTAAACTGTATATTTGGGTTAGTTAGGTTATATATACACTCACTATGAAATAAAGACCTTTGCTTGTCTTAAATAACAAAGCTTATCAGTACTGTCTTTTCTAAATCTTTTTTCTATTATATTTTCAGATTCTTCCTTTTGGGATGCTCTGTAGATGTTTGCAAGCTGTCAGGGCTGCTGCAGAGGATTGATCAGTGAGGCGTATACAGCAGCATAACGTACACCCCACGGCCATCACCTTCCTCCCTGAAGCTGATTATCCAGGAAAGAGCCCGCAGTTTTTTTTTTGTACAAAAAAATAGACACCTTTGACATGATTCTTTTGTAACTGCCTTTCCAGAAGAAAAAAAGATTTTTCATAAACAAGTTTGCAATTAAAATTCTTCCGAATTTTTAGATATTGAAATTATAGCATGAATATTTCACTGACATCAGCTTTAAAAGGCAAAATAACCCCCAACAAAATATGCTGAGAGTTTAGCCACCATAATTATATTCCTTAAGGCATTTATAAATACGTATAATATCTAAATATTTATCATGAAATTCTATATTTTAAAAACTTGTTTTATTTCTCTTAAACATACACTTCCCAGTTTCCTATTTTTCAAGTATGCCTATCTTTGCTCTATGTTGAAACTAAAGAAAGAAAAAAATTCTGCACTCAAGTTTTTCTAGTTGCCAATAGCTTAACAATATTTTTTAGCTTTTGTCAGGCCCAATTTAAGGTTTCTAAAAGAAGATTGACTTTCACAAAATGGATCTTAGGCATTTTCTGACATTCAGCCATATTTTAAGGGTTTCTAACCAGGAGACAAATCCAGGGATACTGAATCTGTAGCCACTTCAGCCCTTGGTAAATGGGGGTTAGTGAACGTGGCCACCTCGCTGTCGTACAGCCCGCCAAGGAGTTCAGGATCCTGCACTGCAGTGTAGGCAGTGTACTCTTTGTTACCATCAAGTTTTGCTGATCATAGCACTGCAGACAAGGATCCAATTAAGCCAATAATATTACTTCTTTCAGACATCCTCATTTGCCTTTGAAAAGAAATTAAGAGTTCATCCGGCATCATTAATTTTCTATCCTGTGCTGCTGAAAATAAATGTGGCTTAGTGTAGGCTTACCCTTCTGAGTCTACTGAAACTCTTGCTAAGAGAAGTATGGGACTTTATCTCAATTCATCTTACCTGACTCTGAAATTAATGACAGTTGGCAGTATGAACATCTCACAGATATCATCCCTTATCATCTCAGCTTTTGGACCTCAGGTGAAGACTGTAAAATAACAAGTTTCTCCATCTAATGAGCCTCATTATCGATGGATCCGAGATGCAGGAGGAATATAAAAAAATGAATGCAGGCACTGTCGTGTCAGTAGATGAACTTTACAGGGTACTAAATCTACACGCGGCGCTAAAAATCTCTCAAAAAATTAAAAGACTTGCCTGCTTAGCTCTGAAGCCAACCCACCCTACATGATGGAGCGACAGCGAGTAGCACCACACAAGCAGAAGTGGAGAGCTTCATGCTCCAACGCTGCCTGCTCAGAGAGAGCCGCTCCGACAAACACAGTAAGCCTAGCTGTGATGGTGGATGCTGCTGCGAAAGCAGCAGGGCAGTGCAAGCGCAAGGCAGTGAAGTGGGGCTGATATCATATATTCAGACTTGAACAGGATTTCTGGGGCATTTCTGCTGCGGCGTGTCAAGGGATTAGTTTAATTCCAACTCTCTCCTGACCCAAACTCTTCTTCACTCAGATCTCATCCTAAAGATGTTAATAGTAAATTTCTGTAGTCGGTGGTGAAAGGTCTCAGAGCGCACCATGGTACTGAGCCTGCCACTGAACGGGAAAGGGAGAAGAGGGAGGAAGGAACACCAACAGGCAATCGCCTGGAGCATTTATTCAGGATGCAAAATATCTACTAATGCCTCAAGCAACAGAGATGCATGTTTTGTGCTTCCAAAAGCTATGCTTGCACAACGGAGGGGAAAAAAACCCTGGCAGATGACCTATCTGACCTGGGGCAGAACCCCTTGGGTCTGTGATGAGTTACTTGTTCATCCTGCCTCCCTTGTTGGGGACCACCAGCCCTCCTTTCCTACCCCCCTCCTAATGCACTGACCATGATGACCAAGGGACAAGGATTTTGGCACTTGCTGCCGGAGTGAGGGCTGTCCGTGCACGCTGCTGCTATGGGAGGCAGGGAGCAGCCACATCTGAGGAGCTCAGCGGTAACCTGCAGTGAGTCCCATACCCCGAGATGGCCCCTGTTGCTGCCGAGGCTGGATTATACGGATCTAATGCGTCATACGTGCCAGGCATCGCACAAGGAGTCCAACAATTTAAATTCTGCTAGAAACTGGGGAGAGCAGAGAGAGGCTTTAACACAGATCCTCTTCCAAGTGTAACCCGACGGGCTCACCTATAACAAAGGAAGTATAAACACAGAAACAGCGGTGGAGGAATATTGATGGCAATAGAAACCATATAGCAGGGGGTATAAGGATGCAATTAAAAAGAAGAATCTTTCATGATGTATTTTCTGATATCTTCAAAATACAAGTTGATCTGTAAGGGTGGTAATTAGAGTTCTGACACTGGGAGGATGAGAGATCTGAAAACGCACATGGGACAGACTCCTGAGACTCAAACACTCATCCTAATTAAAATCTATTATTACAAATCAGTATTTCCTTTTTCCTTTCTTCAAAGTTACATCAATTTAATAAAACAAGCAGCAGAATTTCGAATGTTAATCAAAGAGATAACAGTTTCACAGGACAGATCTTTAAAAGTCTCCCTCTTATACTTTCACAGAGAAGACTGGAGCTGAAAAAAAAACCTGAAGAAATGTTTTCCTATTATTGCTTAACAAGAAATAGGCAGCTAATCAAAAGAAGATGCAGTAAAAACAAAAATACACAAACCCCCACATCTGCTATCTCAATAAGGTATCAGAAAAATCCTCTTCATTTTTGTGTAATGAGACAGCATAGTTTAAAACACAACAGAGTAAATTCGCAAAGCAGCAAGCTGCTCTAACTATACAGATCCTATTGACTCTACGCTGGCCACACAGCTAAATCCCTGAGTGAATCTTTGACTACATATCCCTAAAGAAGATTAAAGGTGCCAGCTGATCTTGATGTTAAAGATGTGGACTGCCTTGTGGAAAACCATATAGCAATAAAAATTCATTTTCATAAAATCATAAAAGTTAAAGTAACATCCATCTCCCTTTCACAGAGGATCATTCCTTTCTGTGCACCAGAAGAGAATTTCTCTGGGGAGAAGAGAAAATTATATTTTTAGTTACAGGCCACAGACTGAAAACTGACTTTGTCACTCTGACCAACTTTGTATGCAAGATCTGAAACTAGGATTTGTAGGTAATAATTTTGCAGCTATGGTTAAATACCATATACAAGATAATTGATGTGCACTGATCTAGCCTATTATCAGGTACCGCAATCCTGCCAGACCACACTACTCTGCTTGCTTACACTCATTTGTTCCTATATGGTAAATGTAGGTTATAACAATGCTTGAATGTAAGGGAGATTTGCTCTTTGAGAGAAGGCAGAGATGGCCCATAGGTGAGCTGTTATAAAGCACTGAAATAAAAGTGATAACATAGTAATGATTTCCACAGAAAAACATATGTCAAGAGAAAAAAATGAAACAAATAATGAAAGAGATGGTCTTCTGGGTTTTTCACTACCTGTAGGGGAATATATCTGGTAGCCTTTAAAGATCTTATCATTAGCTTTTCACAAACAGAGTTCTGCATAATTCTGCTTTCAGATCATTCCAGGGAGCTGTGTAAATATTTTCTTCAGCATGAGTTTTTCAGTGAGCTTCACACTTCTGAATTTTACTTTGAATTTTGATTTTAAAAAATCATGAAGAAAACTAATTTTCCACTTCTGAAGGTTACCTGGTCTCACCTGGAATTGTGTAACCAAAACTATGTCAAGCTCTATAGCTTGTAAATACTTTCAACCATTTGAGATTCAGGATTGTATTAATATGTGGTTTCATGCTTTGTTGTCAAAGTATTACGTGGTTCTGTGTAAATAATGTATCAGGGTTGAGACAAGGAAGAGGAGTTCTCAAATCCAAATAAATTATTTTAGGACAAAACTCTCGGAGGAACCATGCCACGTGGCTCAGATTAATAAAACATACAAACTTTCACTCATTTTCCAATCTGAAACAATCAGACCCCAAACTATCCTGGCATTTGAAGAAAGTTTATCTAATTATTCATGGCTTTGGAGGGCCTTTAATTATTACAGAACTACAATCATTTTTACTTATCTTTCTCTTTTATACCAGAGAAACTTGTAACAATGCGCTAGCGGAAAAGTTGTTCTTGAAATATATTTTAGCTAGAAGTAAGAAAATATTGATCACCTCTCTAGAAGGTACACTCTCCTGTTATCTCCAGCCTAGTTTTTTTCACCCGCGTTTCAGGTACATTCAGCCCTACTCTCAAAGAAAATTCAACTCTAATCCCCAGATCCTAAATAGCAAGCACTAAGTATTATGCTTTCACAGATTAAAAATAAGCAAATAAAGGGAAGGTGTCAAAACGACAGCAAACAGAACATTTAAATGTCGGTCTGCTACAAAATTGAAATGGTAAACAAATATTAAAAGTGGCACAGAAGCTGCAGCCTTCTCTCCTTCACATAAGGGCTGCTAAATTACTACACTGCCCAATCTCGAAAACTGTTAAATAGAACTTCAAACTAAAAATAAGTGCTGCCAGAAACACTGAATTTTGGAAAGGAAAATGAGTCCAACGTGTAAAGACATTTTCAAACCCTCCCACAGCTCCAAGCAGCTCTGCAGGCTGAGTCCCCGCTTCCCCTCCCCGGCTGCATCTGCACCCCGGGGGCTCTCCCTCCTCCTGCCCTCCAGGAGGACGTGCCCCGCTCACCTGCCCGGCCACCACTCTCCTCTTGTCCATCGCAAACCTGGCACGGGGAGCCCTGGAGAAGGAAGGTGGGGGAAGGAGTGGCATATCGAGACCCACGGTCAAGCGAGGGGCAGAAAGCAGGGGGATGGAGACCAGCCTCGGGTGTGCAGACGGCGAGCGGGGGCTCGGGGAACGTGGTGGGGAGCAGGGGGTGCCCGCAGGGAAGGAGCCGCCCCGCACAGGCACCGAGTGGGACAGCCAGGCCTGTGATTCTGCAACTCGGTGACTTTCGGAGGAAGAAAGGGTGGGAGGCTTCCACCCACGTACTTTTTGTTTCCACTCACAGACCTGCTTGTTTCTTCCCCTTCCACGTTTGTCACCCCTCCGGGGGCAGGTGGGAGCAGGAAAGGGTGTTAGGCTGACCACGTTGTTTGCTCAGCCGCGTGCCAGGGCACGATGCTTTTCAAACCTGAATGGGGTAATTTGTCAGGTATCACTTGTTTTCAAAACAAATGGGAAGTTCCTCTACGAGTAAAATTGTGATAGCAACACTATGGATTAATTTTTTAATGAAAAAATTGTATCGGGTTTTGGTAACACTACCAAAACCTTGCCACATAAACCCACTACAAAAGTATATGTTGTGGGTTTCGGAATGGAAAAGTCTGCTCGGAGGCAAGTCTTTTCCCCTCCAGATAAGCACTGTACTGCATAGAGCCTTCGCTGTCTGTACTCCACAGATCATATCTTGCCTGATGCCAACATCTGTATGGTGAACATGAAGATTTCTCATTAAAATAGGGCTGGTAACCAGGGTGGCCATTAGTTCTCAAGGAATTATTTTTATGGTCACGATTTTGTCAGTGGAGAAGCTGACAGGCAGCAGACCTGAGGCTAAGGCAATGCAGGAAAACAGCTTGCTAGTCTAAAACACCCAGACAGAGGGATCCAAGCCCAGACCGCCCGAACTCTGCCATTGTCTCATGAGGGCAATGAGAAAGAACAACAGCTCTTTCTGCATGCACGGATGAGGACAGACAGCTGTTCTGGGTGTCTCTATTAGTAAATCCTTGCCCCTTTGATTGCAGCCTTCTCTTTTGTTAAGCAGTTACCAGCAAGAGAAACCAGCTGGCGTATTTGCTACTGGTGTGTTTCATCAAAGCCACTGGGATTCCAATAGGTGCAGCCTTGCAGTGGCTCTGGTTCAGAGCACTCTGTGCTGCTCCTAGGCTCTTCCTGGAGAGACCTCCCCACCTACCTGCAGCTTTTGGTCCCTTGGCAGACCTGCTTATGAGTCAGTAACTTAATGTCCTCTTCAGCACAGAATTTTGGAGATCCTTAGTTTGCCTCAACCATGAGCACCAACAGTTCCCTTTAACGTACATCTGCACACAACACATCCTTTCCATTCAAAGCATGGCTGCCAGGATCACCTTCTCTGCCCAGAATTCAAACCATGTTATTTCCATCTTTAAACCTCCAAAACAGGAAATCACTTAAACATATGATTAACCTAAAGTGTGTGCTTAAGGCCAGCACTTTTGAAATTCATTTTCAATGAAGCATGGTAGTTCAGCTTGTGCCGGATGGCTTTGCAGACACAAGGGCTGAAACTTTCCACAAACAACTGCTATTTTACAGCATGAGTCCAAATACCGTTTGGGTTTAGGATTAAGTCCTCACTATATTAAATACATTTTTAAAATTGCCAATGATTTCAACAGAACGAATGTTTGGGGTTTTTCTTTTAAGTTGCTTGCTTCAGAGAGAAATATTTTTTCTCCCCTTTTCTAACTAAAAGTTAGGAAGCAAACTAAAGCTTCTGAAAAGATGAGTAAAATATTCTTATTGCTTGTAATCCACAGCCACTACGTCAGAACATGACAGGAGTAAGCTATATGATATTCATGTTAAAAATAGGGCTCAACAAAAAAAGTAAGCTTTTCCTCACAGTGAGTTGGCAGAGTTTGTTCGCCACTGACATTTTTTGGAGAGTAGTAGGAATAGCATTGGGCTGTATATATTGTACTGGTCAGTAACCCCCTGGTAGCACTGGGGTGCAGAGTTCATTTACTGTTTCACAAACAAAACCCCATCTGTGACCTACTAATCCAATATTCCAGGACTCGGTTCATAAAAGAGTAGATTCTCCACATTAACTCTTCTTCTTAAAATGTTTCCATCTGTGAATCTCTGCTCATGGAGAATGCCAGTTACTAACACTGTACTCTGGCAACCACAGCTCTAATTTCTGCAATTCCAGCTTTTCAATGCTTTAAAGATTAATTTAAAGTATTAACAGAAAAGAGTTTACAATTAATAAGTGGCGGAGGCAAAAAGAGAAGTGAAGCACATCCCTAAAAAGAAAACATTTATAAAATGGTGTATACACCATCACTTGGGCATGCTGAGTCTCAAAAGTAATGCAAAGAGACAGAGTTTGTTTTCCTTTTCTTCTGCAAAACTACAATGAAGTGATAATGACCTCAGGAGTGTATGTGTGTGTTTATTCCATCTTTGGCCCATTTGATGTGGTTTTGGCCTAAGGAAAAGCTAAAGGCTAAATGTATTTTAAGTGGGCTAAAACCAAGATAAACACATGTCCCTGAGGTCATTATTTCCATTAGATGACAGCTTGCATAAAATATCAAAAGCATTGTAAAAACAGTGTAAACTTTAAAAAATATATTCTTTCGTAGGTCAGCACATCTTTTAGAAAGTGTATACTGTTTCTAAGCAATTGTTTCTTCTATTGTCAAAGTTCCTTCTTCAGGGACAGAGAAACCAAAGTTTATTTGGACTTTGGCTATGCATGAGATAGTCTGGGCTTTGTAAATCCTACACATAGCACTGTAAAATGCAAACAGTGTATCCAAGCAGCAATCATGCTCATCATGCACATAATAACTGTGTACATAGAAATATCTATCAGCTACACTACAACTTCAAAGATTTGATCTACATGAGGAAGATTGTCAGTGCTTTAGAAACATGCTAGGACTTGATTACGGGTACACAGCAATTTAATAAGATTTGTGCCTGGTGTGCACAAAATCCATGTTTGTAACTGAGAAAATGACGTTAGCACAGTTTTGTTTTCCTTTTTGGTACGTATTTTGAGGGGAGTGATGATCAGTGAGCCAAGCAAGCTGTTTGAAAAAAACACTTCTTCCTCCACAGGTGAGTCAGAGGAGCAGGGAGCTCTTCCCTGGTGTCAGCGCTCCAGCTTCCCCTGCAGCCTCAGACTGTGCTAGCAAAGTTTGTCAATACAGGGTTTATCGACTCACACCACACACACACACCCCCTTTTTCTTCTCAACTCCCCCACATACAAAACTGGCATGCTTTCTATTGCTTGCACTTAAGCAACTCCATCCTGCTGATACCCTTAGAGTGTTTTAGTGGATCACAGTTTGAAAACTATTTTCTACATAGAAGATTAGTGATGGAAAGATTCACTTTTGGGGAAAAATAACATTAAAAACCCTGAATAATTCTTTTTCTCCCTTTCTTTTTAAAGCCCTAATTTGTAGACCCTGTATTTACCCAGAACTTCTTTTTTTCTCATTTTCTGCGTTCTGAAAATCAAAAAGGAACCCAAAATTTTACACTTGTTTTCTCTAAATTGCTTTGCTGAAGCCAGGGTTGAATTAAAACCTGCAAGTATTTCACAGCTCCCAGCAACTGAAGCAATTTGGGAGGCATTGTGCCTTCGAGATGTCAATTATGCTGCAGTCAATTTACAACTTCTCTTTCCCAGCCACTCATAATAGAAAAAAGTGAAAAGATGAGGCTTTTATCAATGAGCATGTCACAAGACAAAAGTACGGCTGAGTCTAAATCCACACCTGGGTTTCATCTGTTTTCAGTCTGCCCCCTTCTCCTTAGTCCTGTTAGACTTTAATGTTGTCCACAATGTTTCTTTTCTGTAATATTATCAGTTCACTGTTGGTTTAGGCAAAATGCAGTAATTTTTTAACCTTCCCTGAGTGACATATAGAAGACCTTTCTGCACAGGGGGCAGGAATGCAAGGAGAACAGACAGCTTCTAACAATACCATCACTTTGCTCCTGAACGTAACTTTCCTAAAATTAGCTTTTTGTAACTTTTTGTTTGCAATAGACTGGAGGGCAGTAGACCATTTCAGCTAAGACTAGTCTTCCTTTTCTTTGGATTATTCATCCCTTCAAAGATGACCTAATACTACTACACCATACTTTTAATAACTTAGCTCTTTTTTACCTGGCATTAGATAAGTGACTTGCATTAAATATGTGGATTAATTTGTGTAATGACTGAAGAGCTGTGCTTTTTGTACTTTTATACAATTAGAGAATATAAAAGCATTGTTATGACTGAAACAGCGGTTGGGTTCTAGAATGAATTTTAGGATTCAGATTGGAAGATTATGTGAGGGGCTTAGCAATATGACAAACATTGCTAACATGACCTTAAAAGGCTTAGAGCAGATTTCAATTTTGTCATTCCAGGAGAAATTTCTTCCATTATTCTTTGTTACAATCTGCTGAACTCTTATTAGCCTCAGTAAATCAACATTCACACTGAACTGGAATGATTTGCATGTAAATCTGCTATTGTCGCTTCATTTATATGGATACAGTTGGAACCCTGTTCAAGTAAGCAACAATTACGGTGTCCATTTTCACTGCATGTACAGCTCAGCTTCTTCTTCTACACAGTTACAGGCAATGATATGTTATTGCTCCGTTACTAAAATATTGGCCCTGGTAAAGACATTTTAGGGGCCAGATGTGTCAAGTTGCAATGAAGTGGTGAGCTACAGCTCAGCATTTTCCTTCCAAGTTCACCACTTGGGATAACTGGCACCCTCACTGTCACTAGTGCTTATGATGGTTATGATTTCATTTGTGGGCTTGTTGTTTGGCCAGTTTTTGGTTCTGCCATAAAATGTTCCTCTTGTTGGTGAATGGAAAGAACCAACAGCTGCCTGCCAGTTGCGTTGGCAGTAATGAGCAGAGATACTAACCTGAAAGTGCTGAGAGGAAAAAAAAGGGAGAAAGAATGAAAAAAAGAGAAGGAAGAAGTAATTCAGTAGGGAATGTCATGTGTGGGGTGGACAGCAAAAAATAGGGCAAGTGGAACAAGGACAATGAAGAGCAAAGGAAATTTGATCTTACACCAGAGGAAGTCCATTGACTTCAGTGGAGTTACTGTGACTGCTGTCCAGACTTTTGTTTTCAAAGAAAACAATGAGAGGTTCACAGAAAAAAGGGAAGTGGAAGAAAGTACATAGAGTTTAGAAAGGAAGAGGAATTCCTGAGATAGTGTGAAAAAGAACCCAAATACTAATGACTGGTACAAAATGCTGTTTCCTTCTCTCATGCTCTGCTCCGGCTGTTTCTTCAAACTACCTACATCCAAGCAATATTCTCCTCGTTAATTTGTTGTGGTTTTTGTTTGTTTTGTTTTTTTTTAATTCCCCAACATTGCATAGGCACCTCTGTATATCAAAATACTGCAAACGTGAAAACAATAACCTTCCACCGTAGGAAGTGGAGGAAACAAGACTCATGATGCTGTTGTGAGTATACACTGCTCTATTTAGTGCAGGAATGGAAGTAGTAAACCTACCCTCTTAAACTTTTGCTAGCAGTTGCACATTTCTGAGGTGTTTGCATCTGTAGTATTTTGGTTGCTAGGATTCCTGGCCCCCTTCCCCTCACTTCTCCCTCTCACCCCACTACTTATGAAATGACACTGAAAAGGAGAAGGGAGGAGAGATGGCTTTAAAGCTTCGCTCTTATTTTCCATTCTCTTCTTTCCATGTCTAGTTGTCCTAGAATGGCAAGAGCCAGGCTCACTTTTTTCTTCCTGAAACAGTCCCGTTCTGTGCATTTCCAGTGATATCCATATTTTTGTTTTTATTAGTGTTTCTCTAATTCCTCAATTTCTTTTTATGGTCTGATCTTTATAGCATCTTCCCCTGACTTTTTTTGGAAAAATATACGATTGTGTTTAAACTTCGTCCTTTTCTCTCTCTCTCTTTTTTTTCTCTTTTTTTTTAAGAAAGGACTAAAATATGCAGGGAGGAATAAAAACGCCTTTGAATAAAAGGCCAATTACACTTATATAACGTTACATTTCCTGCATTGAATTTGCATACTGCATCAATAGTTTTCAGAAGACTTCCAAGAAATAACAAAGAAAAGAACAAGAACGGTCTATGCCAAGAACATCCCTAAAGAAAAAAAACAGCCATTCTTTTTGAATACTAAGAAAACAGTGTTTTACTGCTCAGAACTCACGATATCCTCCCTCATTAGGGAAATATCTGCAAGCTGTAAAGTATCTGCCCTGGCAGAGGATTCACAAATCACAACAATTACCTGCTTCTTTTGGATATTGAATCAGCTAATTACCCACCAAAGTTTGGATTGGACATCTGCTACCTGACTTATTTTAGTATCCACCACTGAGTGCTTCTTGGCAAAGGTTTTCAGCTTTTCCCCTCACCCACCTCTCAACAGGAAAATGGGAAATTATTTGAATGCCATCACTAACCATTAAGTAAAGCTAGGATACTCTGGCTTAGGGTACATGATCCCTGGATGACTGATAGGATTTCTCTGTGCTTTGGGCCAAATGAGTATTAACGCAGGTGGAAGAAAAGTAAATGACAGGAAGAAAGAGTGGGGGGAGACAGGGAAAAAGAGGTAGAGGAATAGTCAGTTAGACTTCTAGTCAGCTGAAGAATAAATAACCAGTAGCCCCTAACGTAATATGAATTACAGTTTGGCAAGGACTAGGGATGAATCACAACATCTGGCATCCTAGGTGTTACTGTTTATCTAAACTACCAATAGCATCTGTGTAAGCAAGTCCTGCCAGTACCATTGCCTAATATCATCTTTTATGTTAGGAAAAGAGTATAAAAATGTTATACAAGGCTCTGTTAGAAACCCACTTTTGAAACTCTGTGCCAAAACTTCCTCCCCAAGGAGAAAATGCACCCGTGTGTAGGCAAAGGGCACTCCCGCTGAAATCATAGGAAGTTCCACCCACTGAGACGAAGGATGAATTTGCCCCCAGTCATAAAAATTTCTGTTGCTTAAACCAACTAACTGTATGTAAAGAGCCAGTGACTCACGGCAACACCAGGGTAGGACCCCAGGCATCCTGACTGTGATACATGCACCCTGATATAGACACCCATGATATATACACCAAACAATATGCCCTTCCTGCTTTCTGTTTGAGCGTACCAAGTTTAACGCTCCATCTGTATTCATTCTCTAAATTTAATTCTAATGATTAAAGATAAATTTAAAATGGCAATATAAAAAAGAGGCTGATTTCTTTACATGAGGAACACATCCACCATAAAAACTATTATTCACATTGAGAAGATGAACAATGGGACCTGACATGACTATGTCTCTAGCTTCCACAGTACTAGAAAATGTAGAACAATGAAATGTAAGTGGGTAATTTGCCCTGGCATAAGAATTAGGACCAGAATGCCATTGGTTTAATGCTATAAAAGATCAAGGCAAAACACTGACTATATTGCTGGGACTGACATATTCTGCTTTTGCGTTTCATTGAAACTCATGCTTACATTAAAGGAGGACTCAAAATTGTGCTTGCAGCTCCAGAGGTCTCCAGCTGAATTTTTTGTAAGCCCAGTTATTTTCTTATTAACCAGAAAGAAAATGATAGACCCCATTATAAAGTCCTGGAAAGATTTCATTAATTACATGGCCACCCACTAGGCTCAGCAGATATTAAGTATCTGTTCCACTAGGAAATACACAGAGATACTTTGATAACTTTTAAGCATATTCCTATGTATTTTGCAATTTACATTGCAAAACATGTTGTAGAACTATTCCTATCAAAGTAATTGTGAAAGACATCACCTATTCTTAAAAAGAAAGGGGGTGGGTGGGGAGGAACAGCCATCCGAGAGAGGATGTGTCACTCTACCGCACACTGAAAGCTTGTGAAACCGCTAGCTCTGCATAGTCAACTCTGCTGCTGCACAGTTGCGGACAAGTCACTGTGTTTCTCATTGCTTCTCTTTTCCACGCAAACTTTCTATAGGAAATGAGTTTACGCATGGGTCACTCCTGGGATCAAGGTCTATCCCGACTTGGGATCTGTATGGTATCACACGTAATACAGTGTTACATTGCATAGCACTGCATCAACAGTCTCCGAAAAAAATTGCAAAATATAATGTTAGGTC